>NC_092696.1:34075808-34425445 GCF_964275005.1 Diadema setosum | reverse complement strand
GATTCAAACCTACTGGATTGGCAAAAACAGTATGTATTCATGTTAGGCTCCTTTTCGTGTTGGTTTGATCGTTAGTCACGTAAACTGCAGGAGCCATAGTAGATACAGGGAGGTGAGCTCACCTCCCTGGTAGATATTAGATGTACAGGTTATTCCTTCATGTGTATACGTATTAAGTGTATGTTACAAGTCATTTATCCCTTGATCTCTGTTCGTATTCATAATGCGCAACCACTGAATTTGTTTTCATGAAGACAGTATAATGTTATTAATGTCTCTGTAAAGCACATATAGAGTAGTGAATGATTATCCATTTCTATGTGTATTAGCTCCTCCAGCACATTGCTGCTCTTCACTGGCAGCCTGGCATTTCAGTATTTCAGCAATGTGTTGTTGCTAGGCCAGATTTCTATACACAGGCGTGTTGCTATCCAGTGGTGGTAGCTTAGGATTTTTGAGAAAGGCGAAGCAGTAGGATTTTTGGTAGCAGCAGGAAAATTTCGTCACTAGAAGCTGAGATCTTGGGTAGGCAAGACAGTTATTTTGGGATCTGTAGAAGCTAATTGCTGCAGCAGTTAGACTGCAGGGTCTGCTGGTAACTGCTTGAGCCGACGAGATGAAATCGGGTAACAGCAACTTTTAGGCATCAGTCAAACTGTAAGTGAATGATTTTTTTTTTTTTTGTATATCTCTTTTGTTGTATAAGTTACCACATACACAGTTATTACTTGAAACTGTACTCTGCTAAGGAAAGTGGCGCTGGTAAAAATGACGAGATATTTTATGACTATGTCAACCGCCTCTCTTAATATATAGCACATGCCATTTATTGCAGCTTGAGAATTGTGCATTGTAGTACAGTGTGATAATGTGAAATGCAGAGAAGTTACTTCACTGTTTTAATTAATTGGTTGTAGCCGTAAGAATTAAGGCAGTATGTATAGTGGTTACTGGCATGATGGTTACTTACTCCCAAACAAAGTGCCAAATTGTTTATGTCTGGATATCGCATTAGCCTAGTAGCTCCTGTAGGGAGCATTATCAAGCAAAATAAATGCTCAACCGTAAAGTCAGTATGGTTTTGTTTAAAGACTGTTTTGTTTAAAGTATGTGAAAACATTTAACTTTCTTCAGTAGGTATCGACATGATAGCTACATTAGAACATCATTATAGATTTGCGTCCAGGTCATGAGAATGTAATCTCGGGCCACTTCGGACAGGGAAGGAACCCGCCATTAGGCCTAGGTACACGTCGGAAACCGTCGCCTCGACAAGGGCTTGGTCTCCGCCTTCGCAGCGAATGTCGGGAACTGTTTCGCGTTCGATGACCACCGAGGCAACTTCGGCATGACAATGTCAGGTTTTGTTTATTCAGGAAACAAACAGTTTAGACTTTAATCGAACTCCAATTGTAAACTGTGCCCGCGGATAGTTTAAGACCGATGAAACCGATGTGTTGAGTTAAAGAAGCAGGTGTAAACCTATGTCAGAAACTGGAGTAAAGTTCATGCAATTATGGCCATATTGCGAAGCAGTTGTTAGGTTTTCTCTACACTATTATAGTCAGGAGATTGGTATGAAGCCGGCATTTCAGTAGACGTTATACTCGGCACTGACTGAACTTTGTGTGTACTTGTGTGTGTGTGTGTGTGTGTGTGTGTGTGTGTGTGTGTGTGTGTGTCTGTCTGTCTGTGTGTTGTTCTTTGTACCACTGGTAATCATATTTGTATCCGAATCCGAATTTGGAAGACCGGAATTAAACTTAACTGATTAATCATTGCGTTTTGTGCTACTTTGTCTGAGTACCGTACTTAAGTAGTCAACACTGGATCAACAAGCCATCACACGCTTTCACCGGCTGTGACAGTTTATACATTGGTCATGTGGTATGGCAGTAGTTCAGAATACATTGTACTATAATATAGGTATTACAAAAAAAAATTACCACTTTTCATCCTGAATTGTTCAAAAAACTTTGACTTATCAGATAATACTGACACTTACATGAGAAAAAGCTGAATAGTGTACAAATTTGTTGGAGGTAATTTAAAAATGATAGCATAAATCAGTTTCATTAAATTCAAGATCTATTTTGAAGTTAGGTTTCAGATTTTGCTCTGTTTTTAACCCTCTGTACAAAATTTCATTTTTTTATTTTTTTATTTTTTGCACAGTGGTCAATTTGTGTGTATGGGAGTGTGTGGTTAACACCCTGGCAGTGGTCCAGAACAATGGCCAAGATTGGAATGCTCTATTACAGATTCATGAGAAATTACACTATCACAACTAGTCTTTATTCATCCTGAAATGAAGTGTATAAATGCAAGCACATAAAAACATGCGCTCATTTTTTTCATGTGCATGCATTTTACCCTTTACCATGAATTGAGACTAGCAGTGCCCAGGGCAATCCATCATGAATTATTGATAGGCTATTGATGTGCCTTGAAGCAACAGACCAGAAGCCTCGTCAACAGAGCTCTGAAAAGGGTGGTATTCGTGGTATTCATGTCTTTCATGTCTATTATTCATAGTCATTGTAAGCACACACTCACACATCATTGTTTCCTGTGTAGAGTTCAATTTTGTACAGAGGGTTCAAATTTGAACAAAGTCTGGAACTTACCTTTAAAATTAATCATGGATTTAACGAAACTGATTCATGCTCTCATATTCGAATCACCTTCAGCTAAATCATACACTATTAAGCAATCACTCACATCAAAGACAGTGTTATCTGATGTATAGTTTTCGAACTATTAAGGATCAAAAGTGGGAATTATTTTTTTGTAACACCTAGTACATGTACCTCTTAGATACGTTTCTAAGTGGTTTCATATTTTGTATAGTAAATTCATGTTAAAATCCAAAGATAAATTAAAGTAATTTTGGTTGAGTGAAAGGTATTATAAAGTTGTTAATTATCATGTACGCGTATGTTTCCTGTTTAGCTTGAGGGAGCATGACTTCATATTTTGTGTTAATTATTTCTGTATGAAAGGTTCTGTCTCAAAAGCGACACGTACACTTGCATACAGTGTGTTGCATTACTGTGTCGGAATACATTATGTTTCCATACGAGTACGTACATTATGATATGCACATGTTTGCGCCATTCCCAAGAGAAGGGGGAAAAAGAAAACAAGAAATGTAGTCACGCCAGTATTGTGTATGGTTTGGTCGCCCTCTAGAGGCGAGTTGGTTATAATGTAGTCACAATATAACATAATAAATGAAATATATTCTCCACTTATATTTTCAATCAATCCTAATCTAGTGGACAAGTCTCAGATAAGATGAAAATTGCTAGAGTTGTTCCCATAAAAAATGATACAAAAAAGGTCCCCAAAAATTTGAATAATGACCGCCCGATATATAAACAACTAAACCCTTCAAAAAAAGTTTAGAAATCTGACTTCAGTTGTAAATTTCTCCAGTTTGTAAGCACTATAAAATACGTGCTTTATATCAGTGGAAAGAATATTAAATTTTTGCTATCAAGTAAAGAACTGTACTAAAAAATGTCTAGTAAGGTCTGCATTGAAAAGTTGCAAAACGAACAAGAACTTTCCTTATGAATGAGAATGGTCGTGAAGAGTACATAAAGAACATGTTCTTTTGTGACGATATCTTTTGTTCTCAACAGGTCAGCCATGAAGGCAAATTTCGATAGACATCTTAACTTCACATTCAAGTTTTCAGTGGTGGCATGCCAGGCAATTTTGATAGCTCATCAAGTTTTATGGTTGTACATCATGCCACTTGTAAGCAATGTTAAAAAAAACCCGCGCCATAGGGCAAATTGAAGCTGAGATGCTTCAAAAAGATGATAACGCAAAACCAAATAGAGCGAGACATGTGCGCAACTTTCTCGAGAGAGAGAGGGCTTCATTAGAAATGGACTGGCCTTCATGCAGCCCCGACCTCAACCCCATAGAACATTTTTGGGGATCAACTTGGTCGAGCTATGGGGAAGAGGGTCACAAATGCAACGACATAGGCAGGACTCCGTCAGATACTGGTTGACGCTAATCAACAGCATGAGGACACGGTGCCAAGCGGTGGTGCAAGCACTTGGCTCGTCCACCAGATGCTGAGCCCCGATCATGTTAATTGACAATATAAAGACAAAGTAAACATAAAGTAAACACAAAATGAAGACAAAATAAAGATGAAACTCCAATAAAATCAAGCCCATGCCATTTCACCTCTTTATGTCTTTGTTGCGGTGAATGTGGCGAGGTTCAGTGAGATGAAATGGTTTGAGTCATGATGGTTTGAGTCATGATCGTTTGTGTGTGTGTGTGTGTGTGTGTGTGTGTGTGTGTGTGTATGTGTATCTGTTTTGTTGAACGCATACATGTTTCACTCCATAAAAATGCTGATGTTACAGTAAATGAAAAGAAAAAAATAGGGAACTCACTCATCACGAGGAAATTGCATTGCGGACGTCAAAAATCGGGCCATTTTGCAGCTTTTCAATTCTGACTTTACCTCATAATTGTAAGCACTGCACCTCTATGTATACGATAATCATAACAAGTATGGTATCATTTTAAAGAAAATTAAACAATCTTTGTGTGGTACTAAGCACAAATGAATCATTTTAATGGAAAGATGAGAAATGATTGATCAAACTCAGATTTCCAAACTTTTTTTGAAGGGTTTATATATATATATATATATGTATATATATATATTTTTTTTTTTTTTTTCAATCCTCAGTCTCGTAAATTCTGGAATGGCTTGATTATAAACATACTGTTAGATGTTATTTTTTTTTTAAATTTCCAATTTGAATTCAGGAAACAGCACAGCACAACTCACCAATCATTAGCCTTCATTGATGAAGCAGCTTATGCTTTAGACATGACACACTATCGGTGTTTTTCTCGATTTTTTGAAGGCTTTAGATACCATTGATCATTATATTTTGCTTTATAAGTTAAGTCATTGCGGCATCCGCGGGAGAGCTTTAGAGTGGTTTAAGACTACCTCACAAACAGAAAACAATTCGTTTACATAAATGTAAATATCATGTAAGTCAAGTATGACGTTGAATTCTTACGTTGCCCCCAAGGGTTCTATTCTTAACCCACTTTTATTCTTCTTGGCCCACTTTTATTCATCTTGTACATTTTATTCATCTTGTACAGTAACGATCTCCAAAATTCGTCACAGATTCTTTCCTTTTTATGTTTCACTGATGATACAATACTCTTATAAGAATTATGAATATTAAACTGAAATTTGTCCTGGATTTATGCCAACAAGTTATCATTAAATGGTGACAAAACACATTATTTTGTTATTTAGCAATTCTCTGCAAGTTATTCTTGATAATAATATTCGTTTATCTCGTGTAGATAGTACTAGGTTTTTAGGACTTTACATTGGTAGCGACCTCTCCTGGAAAACTCACTTTAATGTTTTAGGTAAAATTTTGTCACGGCAGACAGGAAGCCGAAACAAACTCAAACATTTTTTGCCCAACCACATTTTGCAGATTGTATATTCAACCATGATTTCCCCATATCTCAACTATGGAATTCTCGCCTTTGGGTAACGCATCCAAATATTTCCTGGATTCACTTTTTCTTCTTCAAAAGCGAGCGATCAGAATTGTTAATCATGAGGGGTATCATTTGAAGATTTTGTTCGCAAAAACCGATGAGTCCATTTTTGAAGATTTTGTTCGCAAAAACCGATAAGTCCATTTTTGAAGATTTTGAAGTACGGTCTCTGTCATAAAGTAAACAATAATACCTTTTAAATGATATATTGGTCACTATACATATAAAGGTACATTTTTGAAGTTATGGTCAAAATAAGCAGAAATTTTCTTATTATTCTCTTTATTTTTCTTGACCTTCAATCGCAAATACTTCCATTTGACAAATATGGCCTTATCGGTTTTTGCGAACAGACTTTTCATTTTATCTCCTACAAACGCCTTATTCCAGAAGAAAAAAAAACCGGTGAAACTGACAGATTTCTTTAGATTATATCTTAGGTATTTTTATGTATACACTTTCCTCAAAAGATTTATGGCTAGTGATTTTTACATGACTACGTCAACCAGACGTTTAGTAAATAGTTTGCCTTTTGTAAGGTATTGTCAGTTCGCCAAAGCAACTTGACGTAAAATACAGGTGGCTCCGACAGATGCCTGTAGACATCATTTCTCTTCAACGTTCAGATGTTGCCTGTTATGAGTCGAAGAATCTTCTTCTGAACCCTTCGCCATAGTCTCGTTCTTTCTCCATCTCTTCCTGCTGTCTCTCCCATTCCTGCCTCTCACGTTCAGCTTCATACTCTCTCCTCCTTTCTTCTTCCCTCTCTCTCTTCTCCTTTAAACGCTTTCCCCGAATTTTCGCCTTTCTTTTCTCCTCACTCTCCTGGTAGTGCTTGAAGACGAGAGTCTCGTCTGCGTCGGTCATGCACCTATCAAGAAACATCAGGAGATTCAGTTGATAAACATCTTCTAGCTCTGGTTTCTCCCGGGTAATATTGGCGATCTCAAAGACGTCGCTTATTCCAGATATCCGGAGGACTGTTTTCAAATTTTCCTTTGCAGAATTTTCGACAGTGTCGACGTGAGTGATCACGGCTATCGGGTAGCGACCTGCAATCAGCACAAACCAATAAAAAAGTCACGTACATTATTGTGCTCAAGAACTAGGTATAGGAAGTTGTAAACTAAGTCTAGAAATACATAGTTTTTCCCGGCCAGTTTCATACTTTTGTCATTCCAATACATGAATGTACATTCAAATTCAAACAGCTTACGCGCACAGAAAAAAAAAAAAAAAAGAACGGGCGTTCAAATTCAGAATCCAAGCGATTTTATACATGGGAGCTCCATTTCGTTTCCGTCAAACACCATGTCAAATGAATTCATGCATGGGCGTTCAATTTCCAATAATTCCGATAGTCTAGATGAACTTATTTAGTGCGTTTAATTCATTTTCAAGTGATCAATTTCCGACTTCGTGCAATCAATTTAATGAAGTCAATGGCATAGATTTTTGAAGAAAAGGCAACGGGGTGCGGATGAGGGTGAAAAAAGGAAACAAAGTTTCTCTTAAAGCACACAGGTTTAGGCACCCCCGAAAGGCTTGCATTTGATTTTATTTTGATAATCATAATGGTGTATTGAAACCAACATGCAAAGTAGTAGCCCGAAGGCTAAATTATAATGCATCACATTATCAAACATCAATAATATCAAACAACAACATTTCAAGAAAAAAAATACAAATACCGACTACATTAACATTACAGTTATACAACATCATATCAACACGATTTACAGTTCATACCAATTATTACACAAAATGTATCACTTCAAAATGATAACCACAGTCACCAACGTACACGCACGCACGCACATGCACACCCACGCATACACACGGGCACACACGTACACATCATCATGCACATCACATCCTAATGTCTACAAATAAACCTATACTGTATACCCATCTTATGCATCCATTCAACTCTTGTATACATACTTACACATCAACCAAAAAATAAAATTTCCTGCTTATTGAAATAACAATTTTAAGCAAAAACAAAAAAGTCAAGTTGAACAACATGCTGATAAGCGTCATTGGGAAAAATCAAAAAAAAAAATAATCGTAACTAAACATTCAACATTTTCCTATAAACAAAATTTCAACACCATTCAATTTTACAATTCGGTAACCACGTTCAGCTATAAATAACGTTTTTTCTAGGCATCAAGAAAAATACGACTTCATTCTATGTAATCATGGAAACGCATATTATGCAATACAGAAATATAGACATATACATAAATAAGGAAAGCAATCAATCCTTAACCCAATAACATTCGTTTTCCGGGTGACATAGCAGAGTGAACTATACGTATTAACACACCCATATGCCTAAACATCCTATACGGCAAAATAAATACTAATATTCATGATAAAGCCAAATCTGTTCCAAGCTAAACGAAAAAGCCACATATAAATGGCCCCACGCTAACTGAATTCAGAACTTCTTTAAAGGAGACCTCCGGATGATTTTCATATTTTTATATTTGAACAAATACAGATTAGTTATGCAGATTTTCAGAATTTATAATCTTTGGGATGAAGAATAAGAATGTTTTCGAAATTCATAAGAAATTGCAATGAACAAGGATGATGACATGGCAGCCTCAACATAAGAATGCATGAGCTGGGGCTCAAGGAAGCAGAACAAAAGGAGAAGGCATGCATAGATTATACCCAGGTGAACTTGCAAGCGAGCGGTATTGTTATGGAATGAAACTGCTACATTTCTGAACTATGTGAGGCTCCTATGTCATCATCCTTGTTTAGTGTAATTTGTTTAAGGTTTTTCAAAGTACTATTTCTCTGGTCAAGAACCACAATACATTCCACAAATTTGTACATGAAGCTGTTGTACTACATGATGTAAAATCATGAAAATCGTCCGGAATGCCCCTTTCAAACTGACTGCACTAAATTAGATCATGATTACTTTTCACGAATTCGAATGACCGACGAGATTTTATCGAGGGCATAAGATGAATTGTATTGCTCATTGCTGAAATGCATGCTCAATCTTTGATTTGAATGACGCAAATGAACAGTTATTAGTTGCTCCGATAGTGAATTTGAATGACCTGATTTTGAATTTGCTTGCTGATTCAGTAGTGAGAGTATGGAATGCCTGAAACTTAATGCTCGAAATAGGAACTTGAATGACAAAATTATGAAATTGACCTGGAAAACCTACGGCCATAACATAAATTCTGTACCTGAATAACCAAAACTTCAATACGAAATGACAATTATGTCAGTTCGTGTTATTGAACATGCCATAAGCAAACTCGTTATCTGGCAAATATCTGAAAGTCTTTTTTTTTAAATTCTAGATTTACTCTTTAATGTGTTAAAATTACATTACAGCAGTAGTTTGATGATGATGATGATGATGATGATGATGATGAAGTCTTGTATAGCGCCGGTATCCGCCAAGTCAGGCGCTCATGGCGCTTGCTCCAAAATAAATACATAATTCAGCTTAAATTTCATGGGTGCACCGCTTGTGATATGGCAGTTAAAACAAAAAGAAATAGTTCCAGGAAGTCATTGTCTCCAAAAGTGGAATATTATTTTACAATTTGCCTATAAAAAGGGTTTCATGTAAACAAATGTCTTGATTTTACGCTTATATACACGCAACTTTTTTTTTCACCTTCCAAATCTTGGGGGGGGGGGGGACCGCCCCTTCGCCCTCCCCCGCTGTACACCGGGGAGGCGGGTTTTAGAACGTTTCGTAAAGAGGGGGGGGGGGGGCTGCTTTTTTATACTGTGGATATAGGCCTACGTTTGATGTAATTCTTAGATGTATTTATTTTTTCTCACGAGAATTTAATAGTGGACAGAAATCGACTTTATCTTTCGAGCTTTCAAAAATAATATTAGTCCTATACGACGACGAACGGACGGCATATTTATTATGGTGTACTCGTATGTATACATCTGTGCAAAGGGCCATGTTCTTTTCAGTTAGCTCTGAAAGAATTCAATTTTGCAAAGGATGGATATGAATAGGTAACGTATTCCATGCATGCTCGGGTTGATAGAAAAAGGTGATGGTCAAGATTCAATGTGATTAATTTCAAAACCTTATGCTGACGTGAAAGCGTGATGTGACGTATTAATTGCGAAAATAGAGAGGAACGGGTGCTGTACTGACGATGTATGTAAAGTCAACATATTGGAGAATTGGCCAATGACGGATTGATAAATAAAGATACCCAGTTGATTTTGCATAAACGCAGTTATAGCATTAAGACGTTACTCGGCAAAATTTATGTGAAAGCGGTCCTATAGTAAAGACCCAAGGGCCTGTGGGACATCATGAGCGTAAATCCGGGGGGGGGGGGGGAGGGATGTGTCCTCCCGCGGTGTATTCCTTAATTTGGTTTCATTTCGTTCCCCCCCCCCCCACAATTATTTACAAGGTGTGGTAATTTTTTTGCTGTTATGAAAGACAATTGTCCAAACATTTCATTCAAAATGTGCACCAGATTGCTGAATTGTAGTTCTAAAAATGCAAAATCTCCCTCGCGTGGGAGGGGGATACCGATTCCCATACCCTCCTCGTTCGGTCCTTTCTACTTTAGTAGGCCTAGTACACTTTTAATGTGACAGATTTCCGAGTATTATTCATCAGAAGTGTACAACACATCTGTCACTCAGTTCAAAATTACAAAAGAAAACAAGAAAGAACTTCACATTTTTGAGGCGTGATACGAGGTTGACAACCAAGAATCGTCTGACAAAAAAAAAACAACAAAAAATCTTCATTTATTTTTTGCTACCACACCCCTCCCACCTTATATTTTATGCAAAAAGTGCGACTGCACACTAATATTCACTCCCTCTATCTTCCGCACACACACACACAAAGTGTGTGCGTGTGTGTGTGTATGGGGGTGGGAATGCATGTGATGACTATAGCCAATCATCTTCCCTTGATATGGATTTACGCCGTTGTTTTAACGCATTTTAAAGGTATTGTTCTCCACAAACAATAAATATCTTTAAAATGCTAGGAAATAGACGTATACTTTGTATTTTGAAGGCGTTTAGACAAATCACGACGGTGACTCCACATCTTACAAAACGATTTAATTCATATAACAAAATATCATGATTAATGGTGCAAAATGCCTTTGAGAGGTCCATAAGTATACCAGCTACCAATCAGCGTTCTTCAAAAGCATCACCGTTGTTATTCGAAATGTTCATAAGAGCTAAAGAACAGTGAAGAAAGTGAATAATACGGATTCCATATTGATGATCATTTTAGAATAATGACTATCATTCGAAAATCTTAAACCTTGTGGGTCAATCAAAGCTAAGGGCACGTGTTATGTTCAATGCGGGTCACTATTTTGCATGTTTGATTTCTCGGGGGTCAAGTCAGTATAAAGAAATTCTCTCGTTTGCATGTTTGTGTGTCAGTCCCGACGTAATTTTCGCCTTTCGAAAAGATACTGCGTTGACTTTGACAAGGACAAGAGTAAAAAGTTTGGGCCTGCGGGAAGCACTAATAAAGTTATTATGCAAGTTGGAAGCAATGGTAAATGTGCACCCAGTATTCATATTTTCGGAAAGCGTAAGAACCAAACTGACATGATGGCCATGGAGAAAGTCAACCATGTCCATCAAACCTGTCGTGTTCATGCCGATGTCATGGATCGCACTAGAGAACAAAGAAACACGGTTGAAAGGACTTATTACGACAAAAGGACGATCTTTTGTTTTGGTCGATATCATAGGGTAGATTTCATTAATTGTCAAAGTTTTGGAGGGAATAAAAGGCCTCTCTCTTATACATCGCTGAAGCAGTCCATACATTGTATCTGCACCAAAAAGTTCACTTTGTTCAACGACATGTCCAAGGTTGAAGTCTCTTTATAGCCTACATATCAGACAACTTCAAGCAAAAACGAACAGAATTCGGCTCTATAAAATATAACATGATCGAGATGAGAAGTTTTTGACGACATTATATTTGACATATTTTCTGTCATATACCTAGCACAACCACACACACACACACACACACACACACACAGACGCACACAATAACAACAACAACAAAATGCACTAGATATGAAAGCAAAAGAATGGCAATTTATTTTTCTTAACACTTCATTTTGAAATTGTGAGGCAATTTATGATTTGGGGTATTATTTAAGCCGCTATGATCACTGAAACATACAACTGAATATATATATACATGTATGTACATTTATGTCTGTGTGTGTGTTTGCATGTATGTGTTTGTGTCTATGCAAAGTGGTATTTATCTTTTAGAGCACCTTTCCTGTTTGTCACGTAGGACCTACCTGACGACTAATACTACGCAGCTTATCTTATGACTCATACAAGTATCTCCCAAAGATGAGTCTGATGATCCGTCATCCGAGTAACTGTTTTTAGGACACTTTGTCGCTATATCCTCTCCTTCCATCTAAAGAAATAAGATCCAAGAGAAACATGATCTAGAGTTACGCATTCAATGGGACAGTTCATCAGAGGTGGATTCAATTCACCGAGCCTCTTCGAAATTCTGATTTATGATTGTGATTGAATGCATTTGCTCATTATCATTTCGATTTCAATAAAGTGTATATCCCCTACCACGTGAGGGAGCCTTTTGCATTTTTGAAGGGAAATCAACAATATGGCGCGCACTATTGGTGAAATATTGGGAAGATTTTGCAAAAAAAAAAAAAAATAAATAAACATTTAGGACCATTGTAAAAGGTTAAATCGAGTATTTTTTTACCTCCTTTTTACCTCCTGTACCTTTATTCACTGTGCAATAACTCTCCGGAGATGGATACCGATCACCGGCACTAACAGAACATGGTGAATAGAGTAGTGACAAATATCACAATAGTGCCAATTATATTCTCTTATTTGGAAAAGGAGATGCGAGAAATGTAATTTCCAAACACAAAAAAGAAACAAAAAGACATATTCTTTCATTATTGCGTAACTTTTTCATTTGTAGTGATCAAATTAATTGCAAGTCATTAGGATTAACCTACTTCAGAAAAAATATGCACAAACCAGTGAAAATATCACGAATGAAACGATGTAGGCTAGTAACCTGTTTGGCAACTGAAAAAGAAATAATTTCAAAAATATGTAACCTGAAAGCCACGTATTCCATTATTCATTCATTCTAGGGGTAGTGTAAGATTAGTGTACAGCATCACTGGAGTTCAATATATTTCAGTTTCTACGTTACTATATTATGTTAAGGACATTTAAGAGGTTGTTTCTTTATTCATCCTGGGAGATTTTCGAGAATAGTCAAGTATTTCTCCCATGTTCCCTGCCACCCAGAAATTTTTTATTTATCAAACAATAACATCAACAACAAACATTAGAAATTCAAAACTTAAAACGCCATAAGAAACCAGCAATAGAAATTGTAAGATTATGGAATAAATATAGCAACAATTCTACACGACGCCAAATTCAATGTGTTGGGAATTCATGGAAAAGGAATGTTTTCGATAAAATTCAATTGCTGCAATTTTCACAAAATGAGAATTACAAATTATCAATTGTGATCGTGGCATCAGATTGTCTTGGATCGTAACGCATCAAAATAAAAATAAAAAATTCACTTGATTTTCTCAGTGTTTTCCATTTTTCCCATTTTTTAGTTCTCAAGACGTTATAGTATACATTTTAATTTCCCTGAATGATTTTGATTACGGTATCTTGTTTCTGTCATTTAGTAATGTTCAAGAGATTTATGACAGGATTACGTCGTCATGTTATCAATACTGTTTTTAAGGCGTATCCAGATTTGCTCATTTTATTATTTTGTATATTGTTCATCGCATAACGTGATAGATTCAATGTCAATGTTTTGTTATAAAAGTATCACTGTAGATATTTCGTAAGAGTAGAAAGGAAAAAACGGGGCCTATATATAAATATATATAATAAAATAAAAAAAATAATAATAAAATGAGACACACATTTTAAAATATAAAGGTATTTACTATATTAGTCTGGGTACCTAAAGAAGAACCTTGTTTAATTGTGCACCCATTTTTTTTTTTTTTTGATGGTTTCACCCTATTTTGGCGTAGCTGAATCCGAATCTGGATGATGCAACTCTTCCATATTTGAGAGTTTTGAGATATTCAAGATTGTCGCCAAAATGGCCGCCGAAAACGGAAACTTCCATGTATTTCCTTCTATAAGAAAATGGAGAAAAGCTGAAAATAATTGATGGATTTACTCTATGTCGAGGAAGCTGAATCCGAATCTGGAAGATTCAACTCTTGCATTCTTTAGAGTTTGGAGATATTCAAGATGGCCGCCAAATAAGACCGCCGCAATGGCCGCTAAAAACGAAAATTCCAATATACGCCCCCTATTTCTTTCTCTAAAATGGTGAAAAAATAAGAACAAAAGGCGGTTTCACCCTATTTCGAGGGTGCTGAATCCGAATCTGGTTGATGCAACTCTTGCATTTCAATAGCTCGGGTTTTAAGAGGGCAGTTCAAGGTGACCGCCAAAATTCCATTATGAATATTTGAAGAGTTTGTTTGCAAAAACCGATAAGTCCATTTTTGAAGATTTTGAAGTATGGTACCTGTCATAAAATACAAAATAATACTTTTTAAATGATATATTGGTCACTACACATAAAGGTACATTTTTGAAGTTATGGTCAAAAGAAGCAAAAATTCTCTTATCATTCTCTTTATTTTTCTTGACCTTTAATCGCAAATATCTCCATTTGACAAATATGGACTTATCGGTTTTTGCAAACAAACTCTTCATTTCTTTCTGTATGGTGAAAATTAAAAATAAATTGCTAGTTAGCACATTTCGTGGGTGCTGAGGGTATTTATAAAATGTCCTGTATAAACGAAAATTCTTTTATCTTTTCTTATAAATGGTGAAATAATTTGCTCTAAAGTGAATCCATGGTGATATGCAATAGTTCATATGTTGAAATACAATTCAGTTGAGTGAATTTGACAAATTAATGTAAGAATTATTGGCATCCATAATGACTGTGACAATGGTATTTTGATATATGTCAGTATATCATACTAAGATATCAAATATGTCTCATGTGGAATTTTTTAGCATACTAAGAAGATTGATTTTGACATCATACTGAAACTTACGAACACAAAGATACAACTGAAAACCTTTTTATGCCAAATAGAAGTTAAAAAAAAAATATGGTCGCCAAAATATGTGAGATATAGATATTAAGAATTGAAGTTACTCCATTTTGGATATCGATAGAGTAAATATTGTAGCCTGCTGGTATTTGGTGTTGAAAATTGTCTGGTATTCTTATGAATCTGGCTTTATTTTCCTCTGAAACTTGTCGCATGTTCTGATTACGTCATTAGAAATGGCTGCACCACTGTAGTAGGCCTACATATCAATATGCGCGTGATTTCAAAAGCATTCTGCGTGATTATGATATTCGCAAGTACTGAACTGTTATCACTTACCGTTTGTTGTCATTTATTTTGGTTGTTTGTTGTTGTTGTTGTTGTTTTTTTGCTTACGGCACGTACGTGTGTTTTTTTTTTCCAACCTCTCGTAATATATATACATATTTATTAATGTATGTATGTATACATATGATATTACATCATATTGCGGAAAAAATGTAACATAAGTATTAACAAAATGTCCAACCCGTGTCTTTAACAATGTATTCAAGACCACGAATATAAAGAAATTTGAGTGTTCATGGATTACGCCGAGTAATGCTGGGTAATCTTAGTAAACTTCTCGTCATCACTACCACAATATGATTGAAAACACGCTCTTTCAGAAACGAAAGGGAAAACTATGGACATGGACGTCACCAAACAAGACCACCCATCAGTTAGATTATATTCTGACACGTCAGAAGTGGCGTAAAAGCATCGTTATCATTGAAGCATATGGGTCCTTATCCCCACTTGGGTATGATCACAGGGTGGTGACTGCAACAGTAAGACTGAGGGCGCCGAAAAAGCAGAAAGTGAAAAGAGTGAAATATGCTTGGGAGGATCTAACAACTGACCGTCAATTACAGGAGCAATACGCAGTGGAAATAAGAAATAGATTCCATATACTCGAAGAGGAAAATGAGTCTGCCACAGAAACTTACCAACGCTTTATTGATGCAAATCAACAAGCAGCTGAAGCATGTCTCAAGCAGGTCAAAAAGGTTCGGAGGGAGGAGCAAAGCTTAAACCCTAAAGATACTGTTGCCAGGAAGAAGACGAAAGCTGCATATAGAGCGTTCATCGCAGACAAGGGTGAAGACGACAAGAGCAGAGAAGAGTATGCAAAGACAAGTGAAAACTTATACAGGACATATGCAATTTGGATCAGGAAAAATTGACAAGGCAAATAGCTGAAGTAGAGCAAGCACATGAAAATCGAAAATATGGACTGAGCTGGAAGCTCATCACAATGACATTTCCGGACGAAATACATCTCAGTCTGTCAGTATTCGAGGTGAAAGTGTAGAAAAGAGAGTTGCGACCTGGTACTCACACTTCAAGAACCTCTTGGGCAACCCTCCTGAGCTTCTAGAAACTAATGAACCAATAGCACCTATTTTTAGTGACCTTCCCATACCAGATGACCCATTTACGATGAGTGAGCACAAGAAGGCAAAAGTAGGCATGGAGAACAACAAAAGCAGTTGGGAGGATGGGGTAGTTCCTGAAGTTCTGAAATATGTTCCTGTGGATGACATCATCTTAGAATTTATCAACTGCTCATATGAGGACAGGGACCAGCCGGAACAGTGGTCTACACTTAACATCATCCCAGTACCAAAGTCAGGGGATCTCTCCAAGACCGACAACTACCATGGGATATGTCTGAGCTCAGTACTAGCCAAAACATATAACAGAATGATCTTGAACCGTATCAGACCCTACATTGATCCACTGCTTAGGGACTCTCAGAATGGCTTTCGACAGGAACGATCGACTGTAGTACAGATCCTAGCACTTAGAAGAATACTTGAAGGAGTGAGAGATAGGAGCCTCCCTGCAGTGATCACATTTATCGATTTCAAGAAGGCCTTTGACAGCATCCATCGGGGGAAGCTCCTAGAGATTCTCAACGCTTATGGCATTCCTGAAAAACTAGTTCGTGCGATTAATGTCACTTACTCCAAGACGCATGCAATGGTGTGCTCGCCTGATGGAGAGACAGTGTATTTTGAAATACTGGCTGGGGTACTTCAGGGAGACACATTGGCACCCTTTCTGTTTATCGTAGCCCTTGACTATGCTTTGAGGCTTGCCATCAATGGCAAGGAGGAGAAGCTTGGATTTACATTGGTGTCCCGTCAAAGCCGTTGTGTTCCGCCTGTAATGGTTACTGACCTTGATTTTGCTGACGATATTTCCTTAGTATCAGATACGAATGAAAGGGCAAGGGAGCTGCTATTTGCAGTGAAAAAGGAGTGCAAGAAGATTGGTCTACGGCTCAATGCCAAGAAGACAAAGGTGATGGCATTTAATATCGACGACACCACTATCACAACCTTAGACGGTGTAGTACTCGATGTGAAGAAGTATCTGGGCTCCTGGATTGCCTCGACAGAACAAGACATCAGGATCAGACGTGGCCAGGCATGGAATGTTTTGTACAGTATGAGGAAAGTGTGGAAATTTCAGCTTAATGACGACTTAAAACGGCGACTTTTTGACACAACAGTTGAGTCTGTATTACTGTATGGAACAGAGACGGGGACACTTACAGCCAGACAAGAGAAAGCATTGGACGGAGTGAACACACGCATGCTCAGGATAGCTCTTAATGTGTCATGGAGTGAATATATACGTAAGAAATGATGACTTGTATAGTACATTACCAAAGGTGTCTGACAAAGTGCGTGAGAGAAGGATGAGATTAGCGGGACACTGTGCGCGACACCCTGTGAGTGAGCTATCTGCCAATTCCCTCGTACTCTGGGAGCCCAAACAGGGAATTGCAAAAAGATGAAGAAGTAAGGCCACTTTCATCAGTGTACTGAAGAAGGACGGTCATGTTAGATAGACAGGTTTGGAAGTGCAACTTGTTTATGGATCCCGAGTTGGCATAGGCTGAAGCTACTAGTAATACATGCCCTCGAATTAGTAGTAGTAGTAGTATGATTGAAATAGTCTCGTACACCAATTGTAAATGTTCAAAACTTCTGCATGTAGAGAAAATAGTGTAATCTTGTAGTCTTGCATGTTTCTGTGATATTAATGTGACTAACAAAAGACATGGCGAGGGAACATGCAAGTTATGCTGAGTCGAGGGGAAGGTGCATTCAATGTCTTTTGTTCAACATTTCAGTACTTTAGCAATGATTGAAAGATGAGGTGATCTGAGAAATATTGGTATGGATGGTTTTTTTGTGGGCGTTCCCAAGTAATCTGAAGAAAAATAGAAGAGAAAATCGTTAAAAATATATGGAATGTACGTTTCACCGCAAAAGTGATGTTGAGGGTATCATAAATCTACACAAATCAACATGCATTTGGATTTTAGGGCCCCTTTAAGGTTCGAGTCCCAGTGGTTCCTTTTTCCCCGACATGTTTGTGCATTTACAGATCAACATTGCGATCTTAACAAATTTAATTTGTAGAGGGAGCCCAATTGAAGAAACTCACACCTGAACCTTCACCCATCTATATAATATCTTTCTTTCATAATATAAACATGTTGTATTGTGCCACACAGAAATTGAAATATCCAGTGTTATACCCTCACACAGTGTTGTTCCAGAAGTAAAAAATTCTTATCTTGGAAACACGTTATTATATCGGCCAAAGGGTGAAATGTCTAGAAATGTAAATCGTACGTGGTCAAAGTACAGAATGAATACTACTATGATCCATCAAAAGTCAATGTCATAGGGTCTATATGAAAATTGGCATAGGTCTAAGGCTAGACACTAATATCCGCAAGTTTTCGCTGTGCCTGTGTGCTAATAGCAAAAATCTGAGAACATAGTCAAATTTATAACCAGAAAATGAAAAAACAAACAATGAGCAGTGAGGGTGTAAAAATCCTAACACATTTCCTTCCCTAAAGGTGGTATCTCTAGAAATCTGGAACAAGCATTATGGGTATGGTTGACGGCCTGAGTTGGGGTGGGGGGGGGGGGGTGTTATAATGAAAGACCTACACATTAAGATTCAGATTCTTAGTAAGAGAACATTCACATTCGAAATAAACTGATGACAAATGCAGAAATAAAACTAATCAAAATAAACATTATTCATCGTTATTTACAGGATGTCCTTTTTCGTACTTACTTTTTTGTACTTTTCAAATATTCCTTTTGATCTACTTGTTAATGATAATTGTTACTTTGCAATAACATTGTAATATGTTGGATATAATATTCACATACCTACATCGAAACACGCACACACACACACATTCACTCTCTCTCTCTCTTACGAACGAGCATGAAAAACAAGGGTGAGAGATTTCTTTTGTTTCATTTGTGCTCTGATTTTTCACTTCTTTATTCATTTCATTTCCTTTATTTTATTCTCATTTTTTTTTTTTTTTGGGGGGGGGGGGTTAGGGGAATTTGGTTGGGTGGGAGAACAAATACGTCAGGTTGAGGATTTTTTTTTCCAAACAAATCTTCTAATTTAAACATTAAGTAATAAGCTAGAGCTTTGAAAAAAATGTTCTCTCACTAATATGCGCATTCTTCATGGCACTTAATTCTTATTTGCCATTTGAAGATACTAGTATTGTAAAGAATCCTTAATTTAGGGAGTTTGCAACCTCCATCCCCGACCGAGCGACGCACGACGGCGCCGGACGATGAATAATCGCATTTACCTTTGCAGCTGTGATCTTTAATTGTTTCCCGTCATCAGACCATAGAGGCTCATGCCTTCCGAAATTTGTTGATGAGCTGATTTTGCCTGATTTCCTCTTTGCTGTCGTTCGATCTCCTGATATCATCCTGTTCATAAATCAAGAACATAATCGTTATGTGTGAAATCGAAGCTCTAGAAGTAGCGTCATGAAGAATCTTACTTGTTCATCTTCTCTTCCCTCCCCCCCCCCCCCTTTCGGGTATCACAAAGCTTTGTCCTTCAAACACATAATATGTCACTGGAATATAGGAATTATTTTAGATCCAAAGTAATCACGAGGAGAAAAAAATGAAAGGAAGAGAGCGAGAGAGAGGGAGGGGGCAGATGTCATTCTTATGGGTAGGCCTCTTTTTCCTTTCCTAATTGGGCTGCGATTACGATCAATGCTACATTCACATTATCCAATGCCAATGATGAAGATGGACTTCGTAACGTCCGTGAGCTTACGATACATGGTGTGTCCTCCGGCTGTTTCCTGGCCTGCAACCATAAGCCACCTACTTCGCCGCAGTCTCCCAGTGCAAGTTGCAGCAAATCTCAGAGAATCAATCAGCGAATTCTTGCCACATCCCGTGCGCCCAAACAGACCGATGAAAATATGTTCAGGAAACGAGACTCTGTCTGGGCAAGTGACACTGCTGCCTGGTCTGTAATTTTGCACCTCCTCTCGAAGTTCTTGAATCTCCTCTTTTATGATGCGAGGTAGTACCTCCTTGGAAGTCCCACAGAATGTCATTATCTTGGCTGCATACGGGGACTGCGAGGTACCTGCGTGGGAGTTGCCTGCGAGGTGCTGCCGCTGAGGGCCTCCTACTGGCGTTCTGCGTGAACCTCTCCGGGCATCCCCGCGACTCACCCGGAAAAGGACCGACTCATCCGAATGTCAGAATTTTGAACGATGTACAATTGAGCCAAAACAACGCCAAATTTGAAGAGTAGGAATTACTCCAAATCACTTATCTTACCTGAAAGAGTATAATTCAAGCTTTGATATGAACCCAATTATAGGATTTTCCCAGAGGAACAAGTTTTTATTCACCGCGGAAGTTTGCCATGCCTGTGGAGTCACTCAAATAAACAAAACATCAGGCCTTTTCTGTGAGGATAGTTCGAGGTTTGTTCTGGGTGAACATGGCTCCGGTGTCACACGCTTTTACATATAGGGGTAAGCGCCCTCTATAGTAATAAACATTATAATGTGCATATGTCTTAAACACAACATATTTTCCCCCTTTTAAAGGCAGGGATATATATATTCCAGAGAATAAAAAGGGTCCAAATGTTCAATGTCCAAAATAGCGTAATCAATTGTTCATGAGTCCAATAAGTGTCCGATAAGCCTGAAATCTATTTTTTGAGTTTTCTGTATTTAGCGTGAATCCTACAGGTCATGCTGCGTTATTTGTTTGGTTTTAGTTCACCAATAATCATTCAAATACCGGGGCCGACGTCGTTGTCGTTCTGAGCGTCGTGGTTGGACATCACCGCGCTCATGTTGTCGATGATCTTCTTCGACCACGGGGAAGGGGAAACCGACATCGTTGTCAGTTTCGCTTCCAGGTTTGCTCGCTACTAGACGTCTCGCGTTCCACTTTGTGTTGTCGCTCAAAAGAAACGCATTGCTTCCAATCAGCTTTTTGATTCGCTTTGGAGGAGACAGTGCTGATGCGAGCTTGTGCTTCCTGAAAGGCCGCGCGACACGAACCCAGTCTCCCACTTTGAATAGTGGTTGTCGTGCGCGTCGTCGTTGATCCGTATACGCTTTCGCTCTTTCTTGGCGTGCTGCGATTTCGGATGTTTTTGCCTTCACCTTGGCAGTTGGTGGGGTCCTAGGTTGCATAACGTTCAACCCCAACCGAAGATTCCGATTTATCATCAGTTCTGCCGGCGTCATGCCTGTAGTCGCGTGCGGTGTCGACCGATACGTACGGAGGAAGATCTGGATTGCTTCATCAAATCTCTTCCCCTCCGCGATACTCGCTTTGATGCTCTCCTTCAGGACGCGATTCAGGCGCTCAACACCACCGTTCGCTTGCGGGTTGTATCGCGATGTCAAATTGTGACGGATATCATATCCAGCGAGGAAAGCTTCAAACTGGTCCGAAACAAACTGCGGACCGTTGTCAGTGGTGATCGACTCTGGTAGTCCCCATCGTGTGAAGATTTTCTCAAGAATGTTGATGATTGAGTTCGTAGTGACTGTACCAGTAGTTGCAATTTCCGGCCACTTACTATGCATGTCATGCACAACGACCAGAAATCGTTCGTGGTGTGGAGCGGCAACAACTTCGCCGAAGATGTCGACCTGAAGTGCTTGCCATGGTTTTTGCGGCCATGGTACGGTTTGTAGAGGGGCGGGCCTTGCGCTGCCTGCTTTTTCGCTCAAACAGCAGCTTTCGCAATCTTTGACGTGTTGTTCAATGCGTTTGTCTATGCCCGGCCACCATACCGCTGTGCGACATTTCTGTTTCATCCTTACTATTCCAGGATGTCCCTCGTGTGCTATTTGTAGCACTCGCTGCTGAAGCGTCTTTGGAATGACCACTTGTGTTCCGCGCATGACTATCACATCATCTGCAACTGAGAGTTCATGTCTGACTCTGTAATATGCGCTAAATGCGTCCGAAATTTCACTGGGCCATTCTGTTTGCAGGTACAGGCGAACCCTTTGCAGTACATCGTCTGTGCGCGATTCCGCTTTCAATTCCACTTGCGTGACAACCTTAGCGATTGCGTGCGTAATGATCGCTTGCACATATTCTTCCGCGTCATCACTGTTGCTCCGCTGTGTGTGTCCCTGTGCGTCTGCTGTAGCGCGACTCAGCATATCCGCTACTCTGTTGCGCGAACCGGACACGTACTCCACCTCGAAATTGTACTGATGAAGCCGGTCTGACCACCTGTATATGCGCAAGGGCCGATGACCCGATCCTGATGTGGCGAGGAGCGTTGTCAGCGCCTGGTGGTCGGTGCGGAGTTTGAATTTGCGACCGTAGAGATACATATGCCAATGCTCGCATGCAAAAATACATGCCAGGGCTTCGCGTTCCCCTGTAGAGTATTTGCGCTCTGTTTCCGTCAATGTACGTGACGCGTACGCGACCGGACGTTCAGTTCCCGCGACAATTTGCGACATAACAGCGCCAACCGCTGTCCCCGATGCGTCTGTTGTGACGAACGTAACCGCGTCTGGATCAAAATGTGCGAGAACGGGGGGAGACGCGATCTTGTCCTTTAGCAATTCGAAGGCGTTCTGCTGAGCGGGTGTCCAAACCCACTGTGCGTCCTTGCGTAACAGCTGCTGGAGCGGTTCCGCGATATCCGCGTATTGTGGTACGAACTTGCGGTAGTAGTTGGTGCTTCCCAGGAATGAACTCAGTTCCTTTGCGTTTGTTGGTGCCTTCAATTTGCGAATCTCTGCTACATTGTCGTGCATGGGCATGACTCCTTCCGCGGATACTCTGTACCCGAGAAAGTCGATTTCTCGAGCTGCGAAAGTACATTTGTCCTTGTTGAGGGTCAAATTGTGCTTTGTCAGGCGCGACATCACTTCCTGCAGACGTTGGTCATGCTGAGCCTGATCATTCCCATAAATGACCACGTCGTCGAGCAGGTTTACGACTCCCGGGATTCCTTTCAAGACAGATGAGACAATCTTTTGAAATGCGCTAGGGGCTGAGCTTAAGCCATACGGCATTCGTCGGTAGTGATACACGCCCTCGTGTGTGACAAACGCCGTGAGGTGTCTGCTTTGTTCTGCCAGGGGGACTTGCAGGTAACTCCGTCGCATGTCCAATTTCGTGAAGACAGTCGCCCCATGAAATTTAGCTGATAGTTCATTTAGCGTAGGGAGTGGGTATTTGTCAGGAATGACCGCTTTATTGACTGCCTTGAGGTCCACGCATAACCTCAGTTCACCAGTTTTCCTCCTGGCAATGACAAGGTTTGATATCCAGGAAGAGGAATCAACTCGCTCGATAATATTGTCCGATTCCAAGCGTTTGAGCTCGTGTGAGACTTCCTCACGCACAGAAAAGGGAAGTCTCCGCAGTCCCTGCGAAACAGGCTTTACACTGGGGTCAATCCGGGGGGCATGGCAATAGCCAACGCATTCACCAAAACCATCAAAGGCGGACGGATACCTTGATGTGTAGTCTTCCGCTACTGTCTGAATTTGCTCACCCTTCGGGTCATGCAGTTGGAAACCGAGCTGATCAAACAAGTTTACTCCCATCAAACTTTGTCCATTTGTCACGTAGAATGTGAAATGCTCTAGTCTAACATGCTTGTACTGTACTGGGACTGTGACTGTTCCAAGCACTGAAATTCCAGTGCCATCATATGCCTGAAGTGACACAGTTGTAGGGTTGAGCGCGTACTGCGATAAGTTCTCATGATAGACATGTTCATTCAAGATAGAGACCTTCGCCCCAACATCAATGAGAAGAGGCAGTACATTTCCCCCAATCTCAACATCACAACGCTTGAAGTTCCCTGAGTTTGCATTGTTATTGATTGTGTAGACACTTTCTGGATAGGCAGGTTCATGACTTTCGACATGTTTCACTGTTTTTGCTTGTTCTTTGACCTGCATACTTTCGCGAAGTGATTGAATTTCCCACATGCTCCGCATTTTTTCCCTTTGGCGGGACAGTCAGCCTTATGGTGATGTGATCTACCACAGTTCCAACAATTACCTTTGCTATTGTATGTGGGGTTCTGTCCTTTTTTCTGTAGGCCTACCCCCTGTACTGGCTGCCCTTTGCTAGAGTCGCTTTGCGTTTGACTCCGAGTAGCATTCAAACATTTTGCGTCACTGATTGCAGTTTCGACCTGAGTCGCCAGTTTCACCGCTTTGTCCAATGTTAGGGAGTCATCCTCCATAAGCAACCTCTCCCTGACCCGAGGGATTGAAGTTTTTTCGATCAGTTGATCCCTGACCATTTCATCT
This sequence comes from Diadema setosum, assembly GCF_964275005.1. NCBI lineage: Eukaryota > Metazoa > Echinodermata > Echinoidea > Diadematoida > Diadematidae > Diadema > Diadema setosum. The sequence goes on along the minus strand of NC_092696.1, from coordinate 34,401,031 downwards.
GTTAATTTGTCAAACTTGCAGTCCACTACAAGGCTTTTCAGAGCCGCTACGTACTGGGCTATGGGCTCCCCAGGTCCTTGGACACGTTGCCTGAATTTATACCGTTCAATAATGGTGCTTGTCTTGGGCCCGAAATGACTATCAAGTGCTTTGAGAGTCTCACTGTAACTAGTACACGTACCTGCAGGGTCAAGCTGCGCGGAAATCCGCTGCCCTTCTGTCCCCAGGCAATGGACGAGGATTGCCCGGCGCCGCTCATCGCTGACGGCTGTACCATCTAAGCCGCAGGCGATCAGGTAAGTTTTGAAACTGGAAACCCACCTTGGCCAACTCACTGGAGGCTCACCCGGCGTCGACAGGAAAGGTGTGGGTGCAGGAATACTTATTGTAGCCATCTTCGTCGCCAATTTATGTGGAGTCACTCAAATAAACAAAACATCAGGCCTTTTCTGTGAGGATAGTTCGAGGTTTGTTCTAGGTAAACATGGCTCCGGTGTCACACGCTTTTACATATAGGGGTAAGCGCCCTCTATAGTAATAAACATTATAATGTGCATATGTCTTAAACACAACAATGCCTAGAGCAGCGAACGTCCGTGAGGAATAATACTGCACATACATTTGAAGAGTTTGTTTGCAAAAACCGATAAGTCCATTTTTGAAGATTTTGAAGTACGGTCTCTGTCATAAAGTACAAAATAATACCTTTTGAATAATATATTGGTCAATACATATAAAGGTATATTTTTGAAGTTATGGCCAAAAGAAGCAATTTTTTTCTTATTATTCTCTTTATTTTTCTTGACCTTTATTCGCAAATATCTCCATTTGGCAAATATGGACTTATCGGTTTTTTGCAAAAAACTCTTCATTTGAACACCATTTAACTAGCTTGCAACGATCTGATTCAGTTCAAAATCGTAAAGAAGTATCCTAAGCGATATGTGTATGTGTTGACAGAATATTAAACTTGTACTCTTGAGCTGTACGTAATGGTAGACAGCTGATGATGTAACCAGATTCGTGGGGTTTTTTTTTTCTGTTGAAATATTACTCTTTAGCTAAACACTTTCTCCAATTTACCCGCATTTTACAAACCTGTTATTTCAATATCCCATGCTTTAATTTTTACTCCCAAATAATAAGATGCTTTTAAATAGCCAATTTCATTTTATCAGGAAAAATACCATTAGAAATTGACAGATTAAAAATGTGGGCCAAGGGATCTCCAACTGAGGATATAACACCTTTAAGGATACAATTATCTATATCATCATAACCCGAACTTCGTTTGCTTGTTAAAGAGGATACAATGTCGATAATCTCATGTCTATTTGTTGGAGTTAAAAAAATAGAATTTGGGTTATTCTGGCCTAAAAATCCAGTGAAATTCTGTTCTGTAGCCGGAATACCATGAACAAGCATTTCACCTATTTTTGAAAAATAAGAATTAAAAATATTTGCAATATCAACAGGGTCATCAATTGTTTCACCATCCCACTTTATTTCACCAATTTCTGCTTTTTTATTCGGAATATCCATAGCCTGTTTTAAAACTTTCCAGGTATTCTTAATATCAGACTTGTATCTCAACAGCTGCTGAAAATAATACCTTTTCTTTTCCAAACGTAAAATCCTGGTTAATGTGTTTTTATATGATGTATATTTGTTCTTTGTTCGTTCAGTTTTTTTCCATTTTGTATTTATAATACAATCGATTTTTAATTCGACATTAATTGCCCTCACTAGAATTGTATTGCCCTCGTCTTCGACTCGTCTTCGGGCAATACAATTCTAAGTAGTTCAGCCAGTAAATGTCGTATCCCCCTGAAGGCCAGTCCATATGAAGAGTTTGTTTGCAAAAACCGATAAGTCCATATTTGTCAAATGGAGATATTTGCGATTAAAGGTCAAGAAAAATAAAGGGAATAATAAGACAATTTTTGCTTCTTTTGACTATAACTTCAAAAATATACCTTTATATGTAGTGACCAATATATCAGTTAAAAGGTATTATTTTGTACTTTATGACAGAGACCGTACTTCAAAATCTTCAAAAATGGACTTATCGGTTTTTGCAAACAAACTCTTCATATATATCTATATTCGTCAGCTAACAATTTTGTATCATTGCGCTCTGTAAGGCAAAAAAAAAAAAAAAAAAATGTATTGGCGTAACCCGCCCGACCCTAAAAATTCCGCCAACCCTATGTTTTTTTTTTTTTTTATTATTTCTTTTTCTATCGATATCAAGTATCTTCTTGACTGCGATCGCGATCGCAAAAAACCCGGAAGTGGAAACGGCTCTGGGGATATCGGATGTACGATCTCGAGGGAGAGATCTCGCTAGCGCCTCGCACGGACGCGTACTCCATCAAGATTTATACAGTGTATACTTAGCATTCAGACTGCAATGTATTGTGCACAGTTTTGCCATAGGTTTCTTGTGTGGAGAACTTACACGAATCTGTATATGTGGGACTGTAATAGAGATCGCCATGTGCGATGAGAAGATCGTACATATGGGTCAATTTGCATCTATCTTATCTAAGTCAAAATAGTAAAATATGAAGTGAAAACATTCAGGATAGGGATTTCAACATCTTTAAATTCTGTGAAGGGGTATAATTCGAGTAATATCAGCCTCATAAATGATTTGTAGAATAGATGTGCACAGCACATACGGTGCAGCAGTTGTAGGATCCTAACTGTTTACTGAGCATGAGTTATACACGTAAAATGCAGGTAGCCAAAAAAAAAAAATCCGACCGACCGACCAACCCTATTTCAAGATCTCATGTTACGCCAATACAACCCCTTGTTTTTTTTTTTTTTGTTTTTTTTTTTGGCCTAATTCTCAGCCTATAAATACCCTGCAGCTCGGGATTCAAAGAGTTGGAAAGCTGGCCCGAGATATTTCCCAGAATCCCCGTAATGAATTACTGTGTACAGCACACACAGACGCAGAAACTCGACTGGATTCGACTGTCATCGAAGAGCGTCATACTACTTCAATGCACGTTTTCGCTGACCAGTGCTATTAGTGATTTTGTATGCACCCCAGGTGGGCAGCGAATGAATTGGTTCACCAATGAATGTCCGCGCTACGCGGTTCTCTAATGAAGTTAATCAAATTGTCTAGATACGGAGCTCTGCCACTTTAATTTCCTGTATCGGCCCAATATTTCACATAAAGGGAATACCAAAGTAATCATCGAAATAGTCTCCCGTGTGCTTTCATTATTTATTGCCTTAATGCCTAAATTTCTACAGGGCAGCACTGCCCTATAATGAAGTGGAATTATGGTTGCAGTGCATGGAACGCTTTCTCGCTTTAAAACTCGGAATGAGAATGTGTGATGAGGCGATCAACTGAGAGAACCACGTGATGTCAACACGACGGCTAAAGCAGGTGTGATGCCTATCCACGTAATGATGCTCCATGAATAATTCATGAGTTCCTCTGTGAAAGCTAGACAGCATCAGAGTTTATGATTGGCCGTGGTAGGACACCGAAAGTTACATCACCTCAATTATTTTCTCATCCCTATGATATTACTGTGCTTCATGAATATAGGAATACATGTAATACCAACCCCACTTAAGTATATCCAGTACCTGCACGGAGTAGGCATCAGTCATATAAATTGGCCCTCTCGTCGAAAGATGAGATTTCTATACCTGGGACAGAAGCATGGGGAAAATAGGGTAAGTTTTGTGATAAAGAACTGCTTTCAACTACATTTGGAATTTGATACTTCACTTTATTATGGTAACTGTGGTTAAAAGAAACAAAATGCTATAGCACTGTCCACTATGTCGTGCCATGTTGATAGAGTTTAGTTGTTTGCTAATCATTGGACAATCTCAAACATAATCATTTAAGACCAGAGAAAGGTGCACGTTACGTACAAGATTTTGTTGTTGTTGTTTTTTAGACCACAGAGAGTAACATGGCTGAAACTAATAAGGCTCCAGTCGACGTATTGTAAGATATTTCAGAAGTATCCTTGCAGACGGGAAGACCTTCCAATGGACTCCTTTTGTAGGTAGAAGAGTAACTGATCATTAATAGACAAGTTTGATATTTGATGTTTATTTCTTGTTGTGTGCACAATCAAAGAGAGAAAAATATTTCTCGGGCAGTATTCATTACAATAAAATGATTATCCTATACACACACACACACACAAAAAAGCATGCTGTCATAGTAACGTTCGCTAAGGCGTGCTTTTAGCCGGTATCGTATATCGAGTAATTAAACTTATCTTTTCTAAACAAACAGCAAATTTCTGAGAACTCTACGGGATAGAGTGAAATTGACAAAGTCAAATAGTCTAAATGCAATTGTTTACATTCACCATTTGTGGTCTTAAGAAGTTTAATATTGGTAAAGCATCAAAACCTTAATTTGAGCATGCCTACGCTACAAATCTTAACTAATTTCACAAAATGTATAGCTGGTGAAGGAGAGAATAAAGTTCTGCATTCTAGGACTGAAAACATCAGAAATTTGTCATTTTCGTACTTTCTCCATGTAACGAACCCTGCAACACATCAAAAAAATAATCTGCGTAAGGGGAAAAATAGTCCACATCCTTGTAATAACTGGTGATAAAGAGAATCGAAGCACAGATAAATGTTAAAAAGCAAGTCATTTAAGAACATGAAATCAAATCTAGGTATCAAACATAAGATACACATAAACCTCCTCACAAAAGTACCATCACGTACCACCCAGAAATACACAAACACACATTCACACAAAGTACAACACTTTATTACGCTTGCAGAGTTAGCATTCCCAATGAAGTCGGGTATATTGTTCCAAATGTTAGATCCATGACAGTGGAAAGAATATATATACATACATACACACACACACACACTCACATATATATATATATATATATATATATATATTCAGTTAAAGGCAATCTGATGTTAAAAAGGTAAGTTGCCTATCAATTCAATTCAATTCAATTCAGTTCAATTCATTTATTTCCATACTTCTCATTTATGGACACTATAACAGAAATCAAACAAGTTCTTTTACCTTGTGAACAATGTGCAAAACACAAACAATATACATGGTGATAACACAGTAATTACATTTATAAAATGGGTTCAAGAATGTAGCCAATAGGAAGCGCTGAAATGAGTCACGTGTGCTTTGGTTATTCTAGTCCCATCGCACTGCGTGTTAAATCCTACTGCCGATCGTCTGTGCGCACGGCGGCTCCTTTGAATTGCATGCATACGCGCTGTCAATCCTGTAAACAACTTCTAGTTCGGGCTGCCGGCCGGCCGGCCTTTTTTTGTTTTTTTCTTGTGCATAACATTATGTGGCGTACGTATACTCTTATACGTACAGTACAGTAGACCAAGCGTTGTGGGACCGGACGCGTACATGGCGTCACTTTGAAGGGCAAATCCAACGATTTAGCAGGTTAATTCTCACGCCGTTTTCAGAGTATGTTGTCTAGTAGGCCTATATGAGGAGTCTATATCAAGTCTTTAAGGTAAAGGGTGCATATTCTATGTAAAAAAAGTAAGTTTTCATGCGGGAACTTAAGTGTCCGGAAACCCAACCCCCCATCATACTTATATCTTCGGACGTCTTGACCCACAAAGGTACGTGAAAAACGCTTAAAAATGCTGTTAGTTTTCGAATTTTCGACCCATTTTATAAAACAAATGATGCACAGGATTATTTCGTGGCGTTAGTGGAGATGGAGCTCACTTTCGGGTATTTGCAATGTAGTGCAACATGCACTTGGCTTCGCCTCGTGCATGTTTCACAATTGTAAATACCCTCGAGTGCGCTATACGCCTCCACTAAAGCACTCTATCCTGTGCATCATTTGTGTAGTAATGATAACTGGTCAAGATCGAAATCGAGATGGGGTTGATCAAAGAAAAGTATGACGGGACCTACATGAAAGCAAGCTTGTTTGGCTGTAAGCCCCGAGTAATCAGTGTTTTTTTGAAAAAGAAACGGAGAACTGATAGAAGATAAGACCAGATGATGTATATTTAAATGGTGCCAAATAAGAAAAAAAAAAATACTGAAATGTGACCAAGCTAACATTGGTTTCAGGAGTACAGCATGATTTGCGTAATCATAAAGCCTACTTTGGCTCGATGCACTGAATAAAGACTCTTTTAATTTGCGTTTAAAGGAATATAAAGATGAGCAGCTTCTTATTTCGGGGGAGAGGTCATTCTAGTATCTAGGGCCCGTATACATTATCGTTTTTTGAGCGAAAATTCTTCGAGTACGTGGAAGGTGAAATGCGTCATTTTGACGGGTAGGATAATTATGAATCAAATAGTTTTTCCTGAACATGCGAGTAAAAACATCCGGTAATTCATTGGCAGAAAGTTTATAAATAAATATGCCGACATTGTAACTAAATAAATCTGATGTTTTCAGTATCTTATTTTTGAAAAATAAATCATTCGTGTGGGACAAATATCCAACATGGTTGATATTTCTGATGGCGTGTTTTTGAACACGGAACAGTATATCAAGAAGATTTCTAGGTGCATTCCCCAAACAAGAATACCATAATTAAGGTACGGAGTAATCAAAGTAGAATAAAGATTACGCAGGATTTGACTTGGAAAAAACACTCTTCAGTTTATTAAGAACACCCGTATTTTTGGAAAGAATATTACTTAAATAACTAACGTGGGATTTCCAAGACAAATCACTGTCAATAAAAAGCCCTAGAAATTTTATGATACTAACTTGATTTAATTCAGTTTCATTAAACTTAATGTTACAAGGAAGGGTTTTAAGACTGTTGCTAAAAAGCATACAATGAGTTTTATCGATATTAAGTGACAATTTGTTGGCGTATATCCAAGATTGCACAGATTTAAAGGGATGGTACAGTATTGGTGGAGATGAGAATTGGGCTTTTAACTTATTGCGAGATACCAAGAAAACACTTATGATATAGTACAGAGCATACCATTTTAAGAGGAATTCAAAGTTTATTGGATGAAAATCGGGCTTGGAATGACTGAAGCATCCAAAAACAAAGTAAAACAAAGCTATCGTAATAAAGTGCGGGTCCCACACTTTATTAGAATCGCTCTTTTTTGGATATCTCAGCCATTTCAAAACCAATTTTCATCAAATAAACATTGAATTCCTCTAAGAATTACATGCTCTTTCATATTTCATAAGAGGTTTCTCATTATCTCACAAAAAAAAAAAATGTTAGAAACCTGAAATTAGGTCTCAACCAAAACTATATGATCCCTTTAAGTTCTTTATTCATTGTGTTAACAAGAGTATAAGGATCCCTGTTTGTAAAAAACAAATTGGAGTCGTCAGCAAAACATATAAAGGAAAGAATTGGCGAGGAACTGGGAAGATCGTTGATGTAAAAAATGAACAAAAGTGGGCCTAGTAAGGAGCCCTGTGGAACACCACATGAAATTAACTTTAACTGAGAATCACGACCATTATACTCACAAATTGTTTTCTATTTGATAAATAATCTCGAAACCAGTCCAAAGCCTTCCCACGTATACCATCCTATCGAGTTTGAATAAGCAAGCAGAGGTCGGTCCATTTACATTTTTGTATCAAAGAAGTCCCCCCCCCCCCAAAAAAAAAAAAAAAAAAGAAAAAAAAAGAAAAAAAAAAGAAAAAAAGAAAAAAAAAGACTAGATTCTTTGGCAGTCTACCTTCCGAAGCATTAATGGCACTGACTATAGTAAATCCAGCGAGTCTTTTTGCAGCATCTGGAATCTTGTTATGTTACAGTTAACTACAGACCTTAATTCCTCACAACATTACAGTAATCGAGAGGTGGTAGATTTATGCCCTAGTGTAGGATCCGTTCTTAGTGTAGTCTCCGCGTTAAGGTCAACATTTATTACTGTGTTATGCTGACCAGAAAAAAAAAAAAAAAAACATCATGTGTTTCAGCAAAATAGTAAAGGTGTTTCCTATCAGTATCTCCTCTTTTTTTTTCTGTATCACACCTGGGTGTACCCTTGTTTAATTTACTTTTTTAGTGGTGTGCTTGGGTTTGGTATCAAACTTGTATGAAGACGTTTGAAGCAATCGAGGTATGAGCTCACTAGATTTTTGCATTCACTGACCCAATTCAGGTATTCTTACAGTGTGTAGCAAAAGAATTTGTAAATTTATCAGCGCATGCTCTGATGATAACTCATGTATCATGATGCCCAATAGTTACGTTGCATTGTTCGATGGCAACATGGAGTTAACCACATAAAGGGGATACATATGTTGCTTGACTGCTTTCGCACAGGCTGGTAAACAATCTATCCATTCTGTGTCGACGAGCACAAAGAATCTCGTTTGGGTTCATTGAAGGCTCTCAGAGAATTGCGGGGGGAACGAGATAAGCATTTTCGCTAAAATCTTTTGTTCATATATATATATATATATATATATATACACTGCAAAAAGTCCGGTGCTAAATAGTGAACACCGACCTGGTTTTAGATTTTCGGTGCTCATTTATGGTGTTTAATTAACACCTCCGGGTGTCATTTCCCAATTTGAAACTGTTTTTTTTTTTTGAAGAGTTTCTTAGTAACTGCACTTCTTGTTGATTCTTAATTTAAACAAGACGATCAAGAATTTTACATTGAAATACTAGATTTTTGAAAAAAATGTGAAAATAAATTTACACCAAACTAACACCAGCTGGTGTGGTCTCTTATTGAAGCTGGACGGGTGTTAAACCATTGATATCAACACCAACAAATATCAAATCAACACCATGTGGTGTCATTTCTGAATTAACACCAGTACAATGTCAAAATAACACCAGGTACGGTGTCAAATTAACACCACGAAGTGTCAGGTGAACACTTTTCAACACCATCACAGTGCATTTTTAACACCTGTGGGTGTGGTCGTTTATTGAAGTTTGATCGGTGTTAGATTTAACACCCGTGGTGTTAAATCTAACACTGATGTTTTTACAGTGTATATATACATGACAAATCTTCTGTTGTTCACGGCCTCTTACCCCATATGAGCTCTTTCAGTTTGCAGCCACCAGCATTACACTTTATTACCTATAGGCCTACCTAATTTTACTCATCCGTGCAAATGACATCATAAAGTAGGAATTTTGTCAAAATTAAACGCATCTGACTGAAATGAAAACTATTCTCACCCATTCATATCTGGACTGCACTACTTTTATCATATCCGCGTTACTTTCTGTTATTGTTCCTATCAGTAATGGGCCGTATGTTCTTTAAAAAATATGTCAATCCTGAATCTCTTCGATAAAAAAAAACCACACCGTTGCATGCTACTTTCGATTGTACCCCGGCGTGCCTCTCTCACCTTGGTCGCTTCCGAGTACACTGTTGTTAAGGCAGACGCGGCGATCATTATAATTGCTATTACCTTTTTCATGAACATACGTCTTCATGATCATTATACTGATCAATATTGCTAATGAGTCAATATCGAAATCCTTGATGTTTGATGTTTTATTGATTCTGATAATAATGTAATAATGATCTGATCCGAAAATCACTCGCTTGGTCTCCCTCCTAACAAAAGTGCACGTGATTGAAACCATGGCAGTTTATAATCAACCACGACAGGTACTATGTCGTCATTCATCATAGCATGTTAGAGATTAGACACCGACATCTCTCTCTCCCCCTCTCTCGCTCTCTCTCTCTCTCTCTCGCTCTCTGTCTCGCTCTTTAATTGCCTTTCTTTTTCTTTTCTCTTCACCATGGAATATTCGTGTACAGATTGAAGAAAAGAATAAGAGGGCACGTCAACTGGGAACAACCCAGGATAAAGTGAATCAAATGATCTGAATGAATCATGACGCATGTATTGGGAGTGTAAATCCAGAAGACTGTCGTCAAATAAGCATATATAGCTTGAAGATACGACAGCCTTAAAAAGAGAAGAAAAAAAGTACATAGGCAAACCATATATCATCATACATCATCATAATGTACCTATGGTTTGTATAAGATGGTTCCAGCTCGAAGCTGTGGCAAGTTAATGAGTCATACCACCATACTGTGTGTAAATACAATGCTTATCACGTAAAATCCATTACTCATTTTATTCTTGACCCTGTCGAAATTCACCAATAGTTATGCTTATCGGCATAGTGAGGTGACGTATAACTGTGGTTTTAGCTTTGTGGTCATAACTCGAAGCTATGGAAACTTATAAAGAGTATACATTTAATTTCATTGGTCAAGTTTCCACACAAATTACACAGTGTTGTATTTGCAACATCCATCCACATGACAATGTAATAAACAAATGGATTATTAGTTAAGCGTATAAAGATTATAATAACATTTACATGACATAAAATCAATTGAAATTAAACTCAAGTACACTACATTCATGGCGGATGAATAAAATTGTATATGCGGTTGGAACTTTCACAGAAGCAGCTGATGCCCTTGTAGGGAGTAGGGTCCCCCCCCCCCCCCAAAAAAAAAAAAAATGTCAAAGACAGGCAGTTACACACACAAAACACACAAACACACACACACACGCACTCTCTCTCTCTCTCTGCAAGTGTACTTGCTTGCGCACACACTCACACACAACAAAGAGAAGAGAATGAGAAAGAGGGGAAAAGGAGAAAACACAAACATAACAGCACTGTGCGAAGAATGCTTATCAGCTCAAAGCTGATTAACCATTTGATCTTTAATTGCCTTATGAAGTTCTGAACTTGTATATTGAAGAACATTAAGTGAACACGATGTAACTGAATGACATTCATTTATGTTTATCTTCTGCAGGCCTTCATTAACCTGTATGTCCTGCTCATATTCCACATTGCAGCGTCGCCAGGTAATCAAATAGCAGCTATTCAGTAATGTACCCTGTTACCGAATCGAGGCGTCAACCTTAATTTGATCAGATCTGAAATCGTAAATTGCGCATGGGCTTAACAAGCATTCTTGTACCATAATTTACCACTTTAACGTCGTTATGATTATATCAGCAATTTGAAATTTAAATACACATCCTGGCTTTCAGTAAGATTAGACTAGGCTAATTCACTAAATCGTATAGGAACAGGACTCTTTTATTTCAAGCAATTCCAATTTTAATACGGCTAGGCAACTATTACATGAATGTGTTATATATAATTATATATATATACATATATATATACATGTTATGCGTGTGTGTTTATGTGTTTATGTATCTATGTATTTACCCTATAAAGAGGTCCAATGACAATGGGCAACTAAAAATTTATATCGGGCTACGAAATTTCCAAGAGGGCCAACTTGCTCGCCAGGTATAAAAATAGTCACGAGTCAACGGTGGGGTAAAAAAGTCAGTTTATAACACTGTTTATGCACAGTGATATGATCATCATCATGATACCCTGAAGTATATTATAGCCGCTCCAAGATTATACCTGCAGTATTCCTGTGTATCATTATATTACGTGAATTATGATTAATGAAACACGATCAGTGTCGTCACATTGTCCACATTGTTTGTAGTCTCTAAGTTCTATCCCTTATGATATAATAAAGAATCTCTGATGTCTAACAGGAATTTGTGAATCAAACGGGGATTCGTGTCGTAATGTTCATCGCGAAATGAAAGACGCGTGTCCGAAAGTATTCTCCGAAAGGACTGGCGGCTACGTCAGGCTGACTCCGAAGTACGTCCCACTTGACCATCCTAATTATGACGTCCTGGTTCCTAGGGAGGCCAGAGGGATGACCAATTATTACTGCGCCCACCCAGGTACTATACTGTTGGTGACTAGACAGCTATTTGAGTACGGTTCTCTCCAAGGAGGGATACTAGGCTTAGTACCACATCTGGTTTCGTTGGCCAGTTTGCTGCATAAAGCTAGCATTATATTTCATTCGTATACATTTTGACTGAATCGATTCCGTTTTAACAGTGTTTCAACTAGAGTTACTGCGGTAACGTCCGGGTAGTGTAAGGGTTTTTGTTGCCTTTTTTAATCTGCTTTTGAAAACGGTCCACGTAAAAAAAATAAATAAATAAATAAAAAAAAATAAAATTATGCGGACGTTGTCACGGTAACTTTTGCCAAATTCTACCCCAGCGTTGCCCTGACATTACTGCGACACTCCCCTGACAATCTTTCTATAAGAATGCAACAGCAGTTGACATTCCTTTGATACCTTCAACCTACACGCGCAGCACTGCAGACAACGAAGGATTAACATGCCTCATGTTCGTGGATTGCAGCCACTGATCTCCATGCTACAGTCACACACAGACGGGTCACAAAACGGATTTGATCCGGATTTGATCCGAATGAAAATGAGCCAGATTAGTCCCGGAATGGAGGGTAATTTGTGATACAGTCACACACGGCTGGATTTCAAGCCGGGTCCATAAGAAATTAAAGCCGTGTCGCCCCGGTTCGAGCAGTAGAGACCCGTATTGACCCCTATCGAACCGTATAAAAATCCGCTTTAATTCCTTAACTGAATCCTTTTCGACCCCTATATGGATCCGTGTCAACCCGCTTTTATACCCTTACCGACCCGGATGTAAACCTTGTCATCAACCGTTGCATGAAGGCAATGCGGTATGCGGCAAGGGTCCATACGGTCTTACCCTGCGGGTTGCAGCGGGTCGATGAGAGTCAATGTGATTTGAACCTGTTCAGGTCGGAGATTAATACGGAATTTAAATCCGTGACAAAAATTTTGAACATGACAAACAATTTTTCACCGCCGTATCGTAACCCCCGGAAACATCATGGAATGGACAAGGGTTACGATGCGGGTCAATGCTGGTCTCTGCGGCTCGTACCATGTCGATACGTTTTTTTTTTTTTTTTTTTTTTTTTTTTTTTTTTTTTTAATGGACCCAGTTCGAAATCCGGCCGTGTGTGACTGTAGCAAAATGTAGTTGAGGTCAGTGACTGTATGTACACAACCTAGAATATTAGGCGGTGCTGGCCGGTAGGCGTTAGTTGTATCAGTAGACAACACCCCCTCCGTGGAAGTACCCGGATATATAGCTTTCGGTGTGACACTTCTGTTAAAACGGTACCCCTCACTATCTCCCATGCGTTTTACTTTTTAAAAATTATATATCATTTATATCATTATATTTTCTTTTTTTCTTTTGGTGTGTGTGTGTGTGTGTGTGTGTGTGAGAATGTGTTGTTGTAGTTGCTGCTGCTGCTGCTGCTGCTGTTTTATGAGGAATTGTGTTCTTCGGACGTTGTTGCGACGTTGTCACGGTAAGGTCTGTTAAAATAGGGCTGGTGTGAGGGAGATTCGCCATCACCTTTGCGGAGTATATCGATATCGTCATCGTACTTTCATAGATTACAGTATTATAATAGAAAACAATGTTGGAACACAAATACTCAACACTCAACACTGGCCTGTACCGTTTTGATAGTTGCATAGTCAACCATGCACGGGGCTTTCGTAAAATTGCATAGTTGGCTTTTGTTTTAACGTTCAACAGGTGATAGTTTCAAAATTAGACATTATGCAGTTTTGGAAGTTTTCACTCTTCCTCACATTGTAGTCCTCGGGAGAGAAATGCCATGACATTGTTAGTCTTCGTGATCACATTCGTTGTGGATATAAAAACAGCCGATGAGCAATGCACGAGGGAATTGCTACAACCTGTAAAAATGATAATAAATGAAATGGAATATGGTACAGCGTTTATCAAAATTTCGTCTTCGATGATTAAGCATACCACTTTCCTCTTTCAAACAGCATGCATACCTAATCCTTGTGGAAATAGAGGAAACTGTTCGGAGACATTGGTCGACTTCGAATGCCATTGCAGCAGGAATTTCATCGGAAAAACGTGCTTTGTTGGTATGCGTTCCAGAATCGAAGCCATAGGCCCACAGTGTGTTCCCTCAAATTTCAATACAAATTGTAATTATCACTGATTATGATAGAAATATGTCTGAATGCAATTTTGGGGTAAGAGATTTAAAGGCATACTTTACCTTTTGCAGATGAAACAAAAATCCAGCCTTAGTGCTTTAGAATAGTTCATAATTATGAGTTAGGGATAGAAACGACCACTGTAAAAATTTGAATCCATATAATCGATGTTAAGTATATTGTTATCACATAAAATGTGAACAATAGTTATAATAAGAATTCGTGGATGCTCGAGATTGGAACTGTATATTAATGTGTAAACATAGTTGACATAACTCGGAGGTGAGGGATTCTTGACATGCTCTACAAAGATCCCCATTTCTCTCTGACCACTGAAACAAATCGGATGGGATTTTCTGTAAGATGTGGGTAAGAAGTTATAGTTTCATACACTGAAATTAAATTTAGATCGATTCACAATTTTAACAGTTATCTTTGAGCATGGTTCTTCTTTAAGAGAATATGTACTTAACGGTCGAAAGTGAGAATGTACTACCGTATTTATAATCATATAATCAATTATGAAGACTAGATATATGGAGATATGGGGTATCTGTAAAAATTTGAATCCATATAATCGATGTTAAGTATATTGTTATCACATAAAATGTGAACAATAGTTATAATAAGAATTCGTGGATGCTCGAGATTGGAACTGTATATTAATGTGTAAACATAGTTGACATAACTCGGAGGTGAGGGATTCTTGACATGCTCTACAAAGATCCCCATTTCTCTCTGACCACTGAAACAAATCGGATGGGATTTTCTGTAAGATGTGGGTAAGAAGTTATAGTTTCATACACTGAAATTAAATTTAGATCGATTCACAATTTTAACAGTTATCTTTGAGCATGGTTCTTCTTTAAGAGAATATGTACTTAACGGTCGAAAGTGAGAATGTACTACCGTATTTATAATCATATAATCAATTATGAAGACTAGATATATGGAGATATGGGGTATGAGAGATGTGGATGTTCAAAATCAAGAGAAGTGCTACGTAGTTTGCCTTCTATTATGATAATATACATGTTGTCCATATCTTATATGTGCAGACATAACAACGCATCTTCTCGTTTGGTATCGATTTTTCTTTTTAAACAACTCCTTCTAAAATAATGTTCCGAATTTGGAGAGGCAGTGAAGAATAAGTGAAACCTACCAAAGAAGGGACATCTGTGTGTAATCTGCCAAATTATGGAATTTGGGGACTATTAAGCTAAGCTCAGTAATTATTCAGGCAGTGTTACATAAGCTGGATTTTCTAGCTCCATCTTTGTTTTCTTTCAACTTATTGTTTTGATATTGTCCCAACAGCCCAGTGTCCAGAGGGATGGTCTCTGCGTTACTCTGAGAGCGAATCGTGCTATCTTTACCAATCCAACGCTGTGACATGGACCGCTGCGAGGGACTCCTGTGTTCAACTTGGTGGATATCTAGCAGCCATTCAGACTCCCGAAGAGATGACGTCAGTGAGGGAATATCTGACGTCAGCTTCCGTTAACCACTTTGTATGGACAGGCTTAAATGACCGCGACAGTGAGGGAACTTTTACTTGGATTGGCTTTAGCGGCGCCCTACCCCTGTCCAGCAGTTTGTGGAGTCCCGGCGAGCCAAACGATTCCTATAATAGAGAGGATTGCGTAGTAACAGATGGTAATAATTTCTACGATGCCTCTTGCGACAGATCCTTCTCATACCTCTGCGAACTCAATCTCTAAACCACATGAAAGTCATTGAAGATATACCTCCGAGTTTACTAACGTCTCTAAGATAGAGCGGCGAAAAGAAATTCAAGAGAATTGAATTTTTGCGAATGCTTGTGAACGTATTTCAATTTATAGCAATATTTTGAACATCACCTACGGGCCACATAAATATCTACATAAGTGTCATTTATCATTTCCAATTTCGTGACTTTTATACTTTGTGTTACAAAAAAAAAAAAAAGAAAAAAAAAACATCTCCCACTTTTGATCTTTTATAGTTCAAAAATTACACTGCGTATCAAAAAAAAAATGTAATCCAACTTTGTAGGGCTAAGTACTATTTCATAATTGTCAATGAGCTCAAAGTTAGTTGTATAGAAAGGGGAACTTTTCCTTTGTAAATCGATACCTAATCATGTCGACAAATGTCATGCACGACTGAGCACATGAACTTTAAAGACAACAATGACAAACTGCCCTTTTCCAAGTTTGTATTTTATTGTGAAGCATGTCTCACTGCATGCATGAGATCTGTCAGTGAAAGTGGCTATTGTAGGCCAGCATGTTCGAATGAAGCTTTGTGTTTAGGGGTTTTCTAACATCATATGTGACCCTGCACCTCAAAACAAACAAAAAGTCGCCAGACATGAATTTTTAGTTAAGACCATATTCTGAAAGAACAGACTTTAAGCTTTAAAATCATGTATAACTCAAATCAAATGGACTCTCCTAACCTATCTAAATATTGGAAAGAAAGCACAAACTCAGGAAAAGTGTGAATTGAGAAAAGAGGCTCTGAAGTGCTGTGTCTATTCAAGCGCTTAATCCTTACCAAACCGTGCTGGCTGTGCGATGAATGGGATAAAAAAAAAAAACAGGAAGTAAACCACCAGAGTAACAACAGTGAAGGGATTATCAAATTAAACTGAAATTAAGCATGACTCATTAACACATTCTGTCCATAATTAATGCCAACTTTCAAAGCAGTAGCACTATCCTTTCAAAACTTATTAGAGTTGAAAGTGAAGAGTGTGGACAAGGTTTTTCAGAAATGGAAAAGGGATTCTAAAGACACATCTAATCACACTATTCTACCATAAATATTTGAGATAAACTGCTAAAAAAAAAACACACTTTACTGCCCGTCACTGTACAGGCATGAGCGCCTAGAACCATTTAACTGCACAATACTTGAATATGAGACCATTCTGAAGCATATAATTATAATGTACTTTTAAGTGGATCCAACAAGAATTGGACCAATCATCCCCTAGCATTCCCACTGATTCCCACTGATCAGTTACTAGCCATATTTCAGAGTCACTATCATGATTAAACAAAAAAAAGTATAGGGATACTATGATCAACCTATATCAGTAAAGCGGCTTCATTAACTCAAATGTGACCCTTAAAAGTGTTGAAAAAAAAAATCTCCTTGATCATTTCCATCTAATTTCATAAGTCTAATTATCGTCGCTTATTCGAGTGGAGACTATTATCTATATGTACAAGGTGCATTGCTTTGAACGATTTATATTACATTTCATTGCTTATTATGAGCCATAATATTCTGCCTTTAGTCGTCAAGGATATGGTGTTTTCTTTCTTGAAGGGTTTCAGTGCATTTGCAGGTAACGGACATGGATTTCAAACGAAATGTAAACAAAACAGGGGCTCACAATGTACTTTCAAAAAGTGTAGAATGCAGCTGCAGTCTACTGCATAATCGACAAGCCAAATGTTTCCATGTGTCCACAAATCGATTCATTAAACAATATTTCACAATAGTCGTCTATTTGAAGCCCATCTGAGCCCAATATTGAAATGAGGGGTTGATTGTTCAACGTCCTTCGTCTGCGTATCAAATTCAGAAGTTAGTTTAGTGTACATTCTCTGTTCTCTTTATCTATTATTTCGCCTTCGTGAGCCTCTGAGACAAGTGTGATACAAATTTATTTATTGATTGGTTGATTGGTTTCTGTATTATTATTGTACATGAGCATACATATACATGTATAAATATATATATACATTGTTGGTGGCATACATACATAAATACAAGTTGTATTTATAAAATGTACAAATTTATAAAATGTACAACCAAACGCATCAGCAATACAATGAATGATATAGAATGACTACAGCTTGTATGTACTTAAGTTTGCGTGCAGTGGATGGAAAAAAGAAAAAGAGAAAAGAGAGGTCTTACATAAAGTTAGTTCAGGTTGATCACTGATCAGCAAGGTATGGCAAAATATTTTCTCTTCGAGGTAACAGGTGAGCAGGTACAATTCTTAATCGGTTATATGATTACTTGATAGATTACATGCGGCGATATTTCTAGGAACGAATTTCGTGTATGACACAATAACAACGACAATGAAATTATGTATCTCCAGGGAGTAACATTGGTTTTACACCTTTCCTTAAAATCAATGATTACATGAACTGTTGACTTCAACTTTCAAAAGGAAGAGAGTTCCAAACATCGGGTCGGGTGTGTCTGATAGAGTTCAGATCTATCACAGTTTTAAGGTTATTGAAATGTATCACATATTCTTGTCCGATAGGAATGTATATAATACTTGTGCAATTGAAATTATGAGACAAAAGAAGACGGCATTTGAAAACTATATAAGAGAAATATTTAGAGTGAGTCTTGCAAAAAAAAATGTCATTTTGATACCTTCAGTGTTCTTAATGTTGCCAATGAAGGATCTGAATTGTCTCGATAAACTGAGTTGGTGCATATACGTACAGCTATCTTTTGTAGAAGTAATATACTATCAATAGACTTTTTGAAGTTGCCTATACAATATATTGCAATATAAGATGCGCGATAATATCAAGGAGTTATAAAGCATAAATAAAATATTCTTACGGACATAATACTTAAGCTTATGGAGTATACTAATAAACCTTACAAGACACTTTATCAGAGATTTATTGCACATGAGTGTTCAATTTCATATTTTCATTAATACATTTTTGCCGAGAAATTTGACGCTTTCTTTTTGTTCCAAGAATATATCATCCACTATGATATCACATGTTGCATTTCATTTTTATACTCTTTTTAAAGTATAAAAGTAGATAAAATTTGTCTTTTTAAGTTGAGTGATATTCTATTACTCTTAAACCATGAAGATAATTTCGGTAGTTAAGTATGAAGAGTTCTAAGGAGTGAATGTAAGTCAGAATTGGAACAGAATGCATTGGTGTCATATGCAAATATGATTTATTGCAGTGACATAGATGAGTTTGAAATATCATTTATATACACTAAAAATAGTAGCGGTCCCTGTATGGATCATTGTGGAACGACACATTCTATAGGTAATACGTCAGAGTTTCCACAGATGAATTGTACACATATAGCTTCATATTCGATAGAAAATCTTGAACCATTCGAGTGGAATGCCACGAACTCCACAGCGCTGCAATTTACGAATACGGATAGTGTGATCAAGAGTGTGGAATGCCTTGACATGTTTTTGTTCAGCTAAGGCAGTCAACACAATTTGGCTCGTGCCATATCTGTAGAACGAAATTTCCTGGAGCTATATGGATCTTGGTTCAGTATATCTTTGTGAATAAAAAATAGATCATACAGTCTGTTATAAACAAACCTTTCTATTACCTTAGCGAGACTAGGAATAATAGATATATAACGGTGATTAGAAACAAGAGAGGAGTCTTTTTTTGGTACATTGGAATAAGTTTCAAGATATCTGTTTGTAAATCTGTGTAGGATCTATTTTTGAAGCTTGATTAGGACCTATATTAACAAATTACTTATTCAAACACCGTGATACATCTCTTGGATTACAGAGCGTTTGTCCGTCACATATGATTTGAAATGCAGACACCTTTTGTTTGTTTGTTTGTTTGTTTGCTGACCAATAGTCTCATTAACAGCTTTCCAAGTGGCTGATTTGTTTCCAGTACCACTTTTAAAGGCTGCCATGTAATAAGTTCTGCGGGAAAGTCTTATAATTTGTGTCTAAAAGTCTTATAATTTGTGTCTATTTATTTCTATGCATAATTCATATCAATAATAATATAACACATTTCTTTTCTTGGCAGAAAAATTTAACCAAGGGTTCTTCTATCTCCTTTTAAGGGGATCCCCTGTGTAAGGGAATTCAATGGAGCGTCTTTATGCTTGATTATAAAAAGTGATGCAAAATAGCAATGTTTACTTTCCAAAATGAGATAGAGCAACAAAGGTTAAAAATTCAAATCAATATTGATTAACGTTAGTGTATCTCAGTCTTGTGTTTATTTGGCGGTTTTGTGATCCTGTGATGTAGATGCGTCTTGTGCAGCAACAAATTTGTTTTGGGGCAATTACAAAGATGTTATCTATAGAAAAAACACTCTATTCTATCCAAAGTGCATTAGAAATCTGAAATTACTGAGTATAGTTTGTTTGGACCTTTTTCGTAGAACTTGGAATCGTCTTGCATGTTAATTGCATATTTCCTAAATATTTCATCAGAGCTGTACGTGCACTGCAAGATCATTCAATTTTCAATACTGACAAAGAAATACTCCCACATGAGCAAGGGGGACACCCCTCCCACCCCCCTCCCCCCATCCATGCGTTTTGATATGACTTTTTTGGGCAATTTTAATTTGTAAATCATCGAACAATTACAAAATTTATTTTGCAAATATTTTCTTGCAATAGAAAAACGCTTATATTTTTTTTTCAAATTTATGTGCAACAAATCAAATCAATGAAAAAAAAAAAAAACCGCTCAGAAAACCAACTAACGCATAGGATGGAGGTACGCACGAAAAGAAATCTGTACTTTCGGACAACACAAACGGCTATAGGACGCAATCCACATCATCTGCTTTTCCTCACATTTCACACATTCCATTTAGTCGATCTACAGCAAATAAACCCAGTGCATAATCTTTCAAAGAGCATCACTAAATATACACAGTTATAAAAACAATAACCCAATATCATAGTACATGCCCTATTGTAACACTCCCCCTCCAAAAAAAAGACAGAAAAATAGACAAAACAGACAGACAGACAAAAACGCCATCTAGTTCTGATATAACCAACTGACAATGATAAGCGATGCTATGTTTAGACAACGCAAACTGATCCATTCTGATATGATGTAGTCCTACATACTATACGATACGAGCGTACTAACTCTGTGTAACCCGGAAATTATTGTATCCCCGAACGGAGTAGGCCCTATTTCTAATTTATAGAGCCTATCTATTGATAATGCTGCCCCTACTGTTCCTTCTTTACAGGGTCAAAGGTCACCCCGACTAGGTTAAAAATTGCAATAATGGTTATTTACGCACAGTTTGTGGTGATTGCGCCATGTCAGATTTCTTGGATGTGTTCTATCAACCACATTTCTTTTCGGATTTTATTCAGACTTGCAATGGAGGTGCATAGGGCTATTCTAGGTAGGAAGTTTTCATTGACAGCGCCCCTCTATGCGCTTGTGTCCACGATGACACGCGCTGTAGTTTTATTCTTTTTCTTTTTTCTTTTTCTTCTTTTTTTCTCTCCTTCCCAAAATTTTATTTCATGTCAGTAGACATTGGTTCGTTTGATTTGCTTTATATAGGTTTGTAGCTTCGTTAATTCATTATTTGCTGTTCTAAGTATATCCTGACGGTCCTAAATCATAAAAGCTCTGCTTTTTAGTGGGCCACTTTCCATTCCCATCCTTGATCTGCTATTACAATTTGTATACTTATATATTTGAGAGAAAGAATACTATTTTGTTTCATTCATTGTAATTCATTTTCACATGTATTTTGTTCAATTAACGTTTGTGCAGTTGTTACAAATATGTCCTGCATATACATTGTATGTACTTTCTCTGTTTATTGATGAATATAAAAATAAATTGAATCTTGAATCTTGAATCCTGAATCTTGAATTGTTCCAGCTTTTATAGTACGCCAGATATTTCTTGTACGTGGTATACGAGCCTCATATCTTGTCGGATCCCGCAGAGTCGGTGCAATACATCTATACTACAGTGATCACGACCCAGTATCGCAGCCTTTTGACAAGGCTTCGCGGCTGAAAAAGAGACTAACTTGGCCTTGCCAAACGACTATAGTGTATGTGGAGACTGCTACTCATAAATTGTAGTGGCATAAGGTGAATTCTGTGAAAACAATTGAAAAAGCTGATGGCGCAATGTAACAATGTTGTCTTCAACTGCCATTATCATACAACATTTTTGGCCTAAAATGTCATCGAAATGGAGTATATGGTGGACGGGTTCGCGGATGCATGTGCTTGAACGGGTCCTCTGGCCGGGAAAGTGCTCTAGTTTTCACAAACATACACACGCCCTATAGACGACAAATTTAAATAATAAACCAGAGGATAAATGACAATAAAAGTAATTATTATATTTGATATTTATATAGTAAAGAACAAGAGGCTCTATTATTACAATCTTCGGGCGACAGTCTGTCAATGCCCTGTCGTCATTTACAATTATTTGATATGAGACGTTTTGTGCCAAACTCTTCCCCCTCCCCCAATGTTGAGTTTTGTATATCAGTGGGCCCTAACTGTAAACGAATTGCTTAAAATAAGTGTGTTCTCCACCATAAACGTCGGAATCCCAGCACAATTAATACCTCCGAGTTCGGATCACAGAGCAACAACCATAAACACATTCACACACCCACATCCACACACACACGAATCCCGGCGAGCCAAGCAATGGCAATAATAACGAG
Organism: Diadema setosum; assembly: GCF_964275005.1. Taxonomy (NCBI): domain Eukaryota; kingdom Metazoa; phylum Echinodermata; class Echinoidea; order Diadematoida; family Diadematidae; genus Diadema; species Diadema setosum. Next base: position 34,378,643 of record NC_092696.1, on the reverse strand, counting down.
CACTGCCCGGCAAACGGACAGAAATTAAACGATGCTCCTTGTAGCACTTCCTATCCATACCTCTGCGAGCTCCATCTCTGAACCAAATGAATATCGTTATCTACTGTGCCGGTGATACCTCGCAGCTGAACCACCCATTACGGGGACCGCGCTTTTAGCTATGTAGCACCAACCATATGGAACAGGCTGCCTGGAAGCATCAGGAACACACATAACCTCAAAACTCTCCAACCACGCATAAGTTTCATCTGTTTATTAAGGAGTATATTTAGGACATTCTAGTTATCATCTGCATATAGGTGTTTTTGTTGAATGTCTCGATTTATTCAGCTTACTTATCTATTTGAATTATGTTGTTTATTGATTATAATTTATCAATTATTGTAGAGTCTTGAGTGACATATTGTCAGAAAGTGCGCATCAGAAAATATTTATTATCATTATTGTCTCTATCGTCACAACATATCTCTTGGAGATCAATATCATGTCAAGTTCCACCCTGGAACCTTAGACTTCTAGTACTTTTCTGAGGATTCGCGCCGTCTCCAGCAGTGCTGCTTTTTGGAGCGTTTGCACTCGATCGGGCACACCTACATCGTCCAAGTGCCGTCGCAGCTGCTTTGGCGTTGTTCCGAGTGCTTCAATGACAATAGGGATCACCTTCGTTTTCATATTCCGCAGGCGGCGAAGATCTCTGGCAAGGTCCTGGTACTTTTCTATGTTTTCCTTCTCCTTCTTGCCTACTTTGCTGTCTCCCGGTACCGCGACAGCGACGATCGTGCACATCTGTCGAATCCTTTCAACGACGATGATATCCGGACGCCTATGCTGAATGACATTGTCAGTTTGAACATCGATGTCCCACAGGATTTTAACGTGGTCGTTTTCAGAAACTTTCTGTGGTTCGTGCGTATACCATAATGCTCTCACATGGTATTTTATGTTTTCTGCCATGCTCCCAGTGAACGACTTGTGCCAGTTTATCATGTCGTCTTTTGTACTCTTTTTGTATGGAAGGCCGTTGCGGACATGATTCGTTTTGGGCGTACGTATGGAAACGAGCATACGTATGCAACTGCCTTAAGCAAACGTTTGCTAATTGACCAATCAGCGAGTGTTGTTTGGCAAACGTTCGCGCGGTGCGACAGCATACGTTTGCAAGGTTTTTTTTATTTTTTTATCTTTTTTTATATATATTTTTTAGGAAACGTATGCCGTTTTCATAGTATGCGCAGAATGCCAGTAAATTGATTTCCAAGGCAACCAATGAAGTTAGCTGTTAGAACCAGCTGATCAGCTCAGCACGTATATACGCGGTACCTCCTTGCTCAGATCTGGCGTTATTACCTACCGTGCACACTATATACACACACGCAACACACACACACACACACACACACACACATACAAACGCATATTAAACGAAGTACCTGATTGGTCGATCAATTGCATCCGTATGCGCAGTAATTTAACATTTAACGGGGCATGCGTATAAGAACATTTAATAACATGCAAACGTTTGCTAAACACCGTGCAAACACTTGCCAAACAACACTCGCTGATTGGTCATTTAGCAAACGTTTGCTAAAGGCAGTTGCATACATATGCCCGTTTTCATACGTATGCCCCAAACGAATCATTTCCGCAACGGCCTTCTATATCTTGGGGCCAGTTTACTACAGCCACATACGATGTTGAGGCTGATTTGCTCCATTATCACGCAATTTGATGCGCTCACGAGCCCATGCGGCCTCCTCCTTATTGCTATTATTATCATTAGTAGTAGTAGTAGTAGTAGTAGTATCATAACAGTTATTATTATTATTATTATTATTATTATTATTATTATTATTATTACTTTTTTATCTATAGAAGATCGAACAGTGAATGCCTTTTCTTTTTTCAACGTCTCCAACTGCGGCAGAGAAAATCAGAGCAACTCTATGAGGCAAATGCATATGGACTTAAATTAAATCATAGTAATATTCTCAATGTCACTTATTTTGCCGAATTGATATCTACATAACAAAGTGCCATACATTTCACAATGATATTCATACTACGTGTATTTGTCTTCAGCTTACTTAGATACTCGGCAGAAAAAAACAACAACAACAACAAACACACACACACAAACAAGCACAAACAAAACCTTCTAAACCAAGGTTCTGCCAATGACACCACCTGTCAAAATCATTGCTAAAGTAGCAATATTATATTATGATGAGCGAAAGACACAGTAGTGCACCTTTTCCTTAGAAATAGACTTGCATGCTTCCAAGTTACTATTTTGATTAACTAAAAACATTGCATGGAACCAAAAAAAAAAATGATAATTAAAAAATGACCTTTAAAAGTGTAAAAATTCTCCTCAATCTTCGAAATATTTCAGTCATAATCTATTCCATCGTTTTTCATAGAATTGATTATGGTCGCTTCTTAGAATGGAGAAATAATAGTGCGTTATAATTATAAATATATCATGTACATTGCAACTGAATGACAAATTGCCCTACATCGACGTAAATAAGCACTGAATTGATCAGTGATTTAGTAGTAGCCATGATAAAAGCTTTCGCCCGACAGCAAGTGTTAGTTCTAATCCTTAAGGATGCAGCGGGTACTACGCAATCCTTATACATATATCATCAGCCATAAATTCATTCTGCATGAAACATACTTCTCTGGGATAAGATAGTTCTTTACTGAAGGATTTTTTGTGCATTTAGTGGCATTGGACATGGTTTCAATAGAAGAAACAAAATATATATAACATGTAGGCTCACGATGACTTTTTAATTAAGAAGTGTGGAATGCAGTCCACTTCATTGTCGACAAGTCACTATACGTTAAGACATGATTTTCCATGTTCACACTCCCTTCAGAATGAGTCGTAATGGCAATATTTTACATTTGGCTAATTTCATCTATTTTAAGCTCACCTGAGCCAAAGGCTCAAGAAAGATATTACTGTCATTCATCGTCCGGGATCTGTTGGGCGTAAACTATTAACGTTATCTCTTTCTTCTTGAAAACACTTGGACGGATTTTCACCTTTGATCTCACTTTGTTTAAATGTGACCCTGCACCTCAAAACAAACAAAGAGTCGCCAGGCATGAACTTTTAGTTAAGACCATATTCTAAAGGAGCAGACTTTAAGCTTTAAAATGATGTATAACTCAAATCAAATGGACTCTCCTAACCTATCTAAATATTGGAAAGAAAGCACAAACTCAGGAAAAGTGGGAACTGAGAAAAGAGGATTTGAAGTACAGTGTCTATTCAAGCGCTTAATCTTTACCAAACAGTGCTGGCTGTGCGATGATTGGGACAAAAAACAGGAAGTAAACCACCAGAGTAACAACTATGAAGGGATTATTAGATTAAACTGCAATTAAGCATGCCTCATTAACACATTCTGTCCATAATTAATGCCAACTTTCAAAGCAGTAGCACTATCCTTTCAAAAGTTATTAGAGTTGAGAGTGAAGAGTGTGGACAAGGTTTTTCAGAAATGAAAAAGGGATTCTAAAGACACACCTAATTGCACTATTCTACCAAAAATGTTCGAGATAAACTGCTATAAACCACACTTTTCTGCCCGTTTTATGACATCAAATTTTAGCATAATGTAAAAGAAGACCCACTCTTTCAGAAAATATGAAAAAGTCAAGTTCGGCTAGGTTGACCCATTTCATTTACTTTCAGTCCTCACGGAAAATCAGTGTGTGCGACTTTATGTTCGTTTTGAAGTGCACGGTCACAAATGGACACCATGTTAATGTTAATGTTATGAGTAACAGATTTGTGACTGCAGTTTCAAATTTGTTCATGACAGATCTTTCGGTGCCCCCTGTTAGACCAACTTTTTTCCAAATTCTGAAATTTATTTTTCGTCTTTAAAATGCATGGTCAAATTGTCATCAGATTCCGCAAGTATCGTCGCTCGGGTGGCAGAATATGTATTAGTACAAATGGGCATCATGTTCTACTTGGGTCAAACTACTGGCACAGTGTTCTGCAGGCCTGGGGAGGGCGGTGATCCAAAGCCTCAAATTAGGGACTCTTTACAAATCTCTTCCAAGACTAGTAGTAATAGAGTCATCAAACTTGATGTTATTAGCAAGTAGAATGGCACTCTTAAAACATCCGAGTAAGAACTGACCCGGAACTGGGTCCGTTGGGGTCATACACCGTTCCAGGTCAGAAATGACAAGGAATGTGGTCAGATCTGACCCATTCAGAGTCATGAATCGTGTCAAGATGACCCCATTCGGGATCTTCATGACCAAATTCCAAGTCATTTCTGACCTGGAACGGTGTATGACCCCAACGGACCCAGTTCCGGGTCAGTTCTGACTCGGGTCTTTTTAGAGTGGGTGGTAGTATTGTGTCAAGTTTGTAAAAAGAGAGATGTGGGGATGGCTCCCTGACATTGGGGGGGGGGGGGGGGAGGGGGAACAATTAGGGCCCAATTTTCACATTTTCATCTTCCTTTTGAAAACCCAAGCTGATTTTTTTTTCACCGAATTCGGAAGGTACCATCCATAGAGTGAAATGATCTCAGTACGTATAATCTTAATCATCTTCTCTGGGATAGGATGCGAAACATCTATTAACGTTATGAGTAGTTTCGACTATGTTTGTCTACAAAGATGAAAGTCTCCTAAAATGCGTAAAGGGTGAACTTGCGATACTCGAGTAAAGCGCTAGACCTCCGCCGGGTTTCTTGTTTTTTCGCTGATTGACACTGTAATCACTTTCTGTGACAAAATACTTTGGAGAGTCAGTATATGCAACGTTCTGGAGCATTTTGTGTCTGTTGGCGATAAAAACACCGAGCGGGTTTAATGGTCTGCATACACATCAGTCATCAAAATTAGCAAGAGAAAGTAGACTTTTTTTACTACACCCATGAATGAGTAACCACTTTTCTTGCAAGTTCGAAAGTGATTTCAGTGAATGTCTCTTTGGTTTCCACGAATATGCATCCTGGATTTATCGAATCAATCACAAAAGAAGGGGCTACTCATACTGTCTCACTACAAGATATATAACAACTATAATTATGACAGTATAGCAACACAAAACGTGCCCATCTCCCAACTTTCGGTTCTTTGGATTACCGAAAAAAAAAAGAAAGAAAACACGCACATACGTAAACACACCAAACACATGACTTTCCAAAGAATACCAGAGATTTTTTCCTGTCGAGGTGAGCACTACTTTTGAACGCTCGCAAGGGTCAACAGCTCCTTCTTCCAAAAAAAAAGTGTTCCGAAACCCTAGTATTGTTAACAGTAAAATCTTATTAAACCATAAGTGAAGTAAAATAATTATGCAAGTATAACAGCATGTAATGTAATACAGAAGCAAAGTAAAATACATGTACATGTGTATGCACATGTGTGACGGTATAGCAACACGATGTGGCCACATAAGTCAAGCTGTGCATGTATCATGATGATGGTCTCCTGTGTACACTGTTTTCTTCCTGTTAATAGTTACTTATGATTAGAGTATGTAATAATCAATATTTACATGTGTATGTTCAGTTATATTACGCTATTGAGAGCATTTTGTTATTGAAAATTGCGATATATCAATTTGTAGCTTTCACCTTTCATTCTAATCATACGCAGCCCTTCCACTGTCCACAAGTATAACGTACTTCACGCGGCGTCTTGTCGGGCACTTTCAGGCGTATCTTGTGCTTGTATTTATTTGTTTCGTTACTGAAACTGCATCGGTCCTACACTAACGATTCAGTGAATAGTTTCAACACATAATCATTACATTTCACTTGAAATTGACATAATACATGTACTAATAAAATACATAAAAACAGAAATTACAAATACATATAATATGCAAGGAACATAACTTAGATGTTTATTTGCATGAGAGATCAGAACATAATACACTACCGGCACTTTTTTTGATAGCAAGATCTAAAATATGAAAGAACCTCAAAACAGAGTTGTAATTGAGGATTACATGCAAGGAACAAACACAGTGAAATACATTTTGGAATGGAGATGGGACACACAGTAAGACTATTATATAAGGACGTAATTATCTAGAAACTAAAAAAAAAATGCACACATGCAATGGGCAAAATTCAAAATTACATTCAATTCAAAATTAAAATTTATTTCCTTTTTCGATTATCAAGAATAACGTAATAAACATCTTACTTTCTTCAGTGATAAAAATCATGTAAGCAAATTAATGTGGATGTACCAGAGTAAACAATAACTGTACACTTACAGTCAAAGATACATTTTGATGAGACTGAAGTAAAATGATATAGAGTGAAAAATATCAATATGCACAAAAGTAAAAGAAAGAGGAGAACTAGGAGAAAAAGCAAAGGTAACAAAAATTCAAATTGATTAAAAAAGACAAAATTTGGAAGTAAAATAATACAGTAATGTGCCTTTTTCAACCAAAACAGTACATTTATATTTATGGTTGGGTTTAATGATCGAAGCAACTTTACTCGTAAAGTTGTGTATACAATGACAATTATTCAATTGTCATTGTCGACCTTGAGGAAGACGTATGTATTATTCGAAAATTTGGTCTGAAGAAATGATACTGTTGGACTGAAATGCATTACTACCCTAATTCGTCATATATATAATACATATTATATATATATATATATATATATATATATATATATATATATATAATATATATATATATATGTATATATGAAACCCCTGTGATTTACTCTCCCTAAAATATGTGTGTTTAAATGACACAACACTACCCCTACTCGTCTCATAAACACACGTACACAAGCGCTCATATGCGCACTCAAACATTATACTTGTAGGCGCCTGCTAACAATGTTGTATTATTGCGCTTTGTAATTCTCAGCCTATATTTCAAGACCCTGAAGCCCGTTATTCAAGAAAGATGGAAGGCTGGCCAGAGAGATGTTCCCCAAACTCCCCGTAATGAATTGTGCACAACACACACAGACGCAGAAACTCGACTGGAGTCGACCGTTACCGACTCTTCAATGTACGTATTCGCTGACCAATGCTATTCGTAATTTTTGTATGCACCCCAGGTGGGCAGCGAACGAATCAAATTCTCGGTATCGCCATTACCTTTAGTTGCCGCGCGCAGAGCAGCTTTTTAGGTGCATTATGGGATAGCTCAAGGGACAAACTTGCCCCGGTTTTGGCTGCACATGCGCTCAGATAACGCTCTGTCTTTATTCAGAGTTATTTTTTCAAAGATTTCTTCCCTTTCCATCGTGTGACCAGCACATTGAAGCCTTGCAGTAGTGAACCATGACTCTAGTGACCGTAAATCAGTAAAACTTTGAAACTTTCAACTCTTTTAAGCTGAATGATAGCCAAGAAAAAGGGGGAACAACGGAAAAGCAGACAAATCTTATAACTCCATTGAATCTCATGGGAACTGGCACTCGCTTGAGACAACCGGAAGCGAACAAGAGTACCGAGGAATCCCGCATAGCGTCTGTGACAGAGCTGTTCGGCGTGCGCAGAAATTTTCTGCGCATTGGCAATACCGAGAATTGGTCCACCAATGAATGCCCGCGCTGCGTGGGTCTTTAACAAAGTTAATCCAATTGTCTAGCACGGAGATCTGACACTCTTATTACCTATATCGTTCCAATATTTCACATATAAAGGGAATACTAAAGAAACCATCGAAATAGTTTCCTGTGTGCTTTCTTTATTTATTGCCTTCATGCCTAAATTTCTACAGGGCAGCACTGCCCTATGAAGTGAAATTATGGTCGCTGCGCATGGAACGCTTTCTCGCGTTAAAACTCGGAATGAGAATGTGTGATGAGGCAATTAATTGAGAGAACCACGTGATGTCAACACGACGGCTAAAACAGTTGTGATATCTATCCACGTAATGATGACCCATGAATAATTATGAATAATTCATGAGTTCCTGTAGGAAAGCTAGACAGCATCAGAGTTTTATGATTGGCCGTGGTAGGACACCGAAAGTTTTTTTTTTATTTATATGTTTTATTAAATCAAAACAAAAATCACATTATTTACACACAATTGGCAACAATTTGAAAAAAGAAAGAAAGAAAGAAAAAAAAAGAGACAAGAGAAACATTTGGGATAATCATACACATAAGAACTCTTAACCTATGGAGACACCAGGGTAGCTACCTTCCATAGTAACTAAATATGATACATAATTATTCAAACTCATATGATTTATGAACATGACATACACTGCATGTAATACACTTTGAGTACACTAATAGAGAGCTAGTACATGTATCAAGGTACTGTCACTAGCAGCATGAATCTTGATAAGTACACTGACCACCAATACAGTTTATCTACCTGTATCAAATTCAAACCTCCATTTTTTAAAATGAATGGGGAGCTTATTTCTTTTCTTAGCCAAATGGTATTCTATTTCTTTCTGTTTTTGAACAAATGATTTAAATGCATTTATATTTGGAATGTTATTTTTGAATTTACAAATAAATGTAAAATATTTTACCACTAAGATTAAATATGTTACGAATTTGTCAGATAATACACCAAACAACTTCTTAAAATTTGTAAAATTAAAGTTAGAATCATACTTTTGCACTAATATACCTCGTAAAAATTCCCAAATTGGAGTGACCTTCTCACATTCACAAAATAAATGAATCATTGTCTCTTCAAATCTATCACAAAAAGAACAGTTTGGAGAATCTCTTCTTTTAATGTTATACAAAAATTCGTTTAGGGCTATTGTTTTATGAAAAATTATAAAATAAAACGAGCGTAGTTTAGTATCAATAGTGCATGTAAAATTTGTAAGATGTACTTTTTCCCAATCCAGATTGACCGGTACTAAAACCTTGTTATCCCAATATTCATAACGCTTGTTGATAACTTGTTTGGAGTTCAGCAAATGGTATGCAAGACTGGGTATTTTCTTTGAACTCTTCAACTTAACAATGAGAGCTTCATGTACATCAACATCTTGCATATTGGGTTTTCCAGCCAGTCATTTGGAATATTCTTCATTAAAAAATTATACTTTCTTCTTTGTGACTGAGGGATATCAAAATCAAGGACTAATTCTTCGAATAATTTATGGCCAGGAAAGGGAGGATTCAGCAAGTCAGAGATTACAGATACATTCTTTATATTCCACAATTCATAATAATAATATTTCTTAGATTTTGAATGTATCAATCGATTAAACCACAATGACTGACATGCACCGATTTCTGAGAATTTGCATTGAAATTGCTCTACAGTTGCATACTCCCTGTACATGTACCAAGTACGCAAGGAATCTGCTAACTGTGTACTACCTAAAGAGTTCAAGATTTTTTCAGGCGCGTATGATTTCCAAAGAATATTAGGGTCTATATGAAATTTTTCCAAGGCTGATAATTCAATCGATTTCCAAACAGATTCAAAGCTATCATCAAGTAAACATTTCACCCATGTCATTTTTTTGAGCAAGAGCAAAAGCATAAGGGTCGGTCATCTTGAGACCACATTGAGCGTAATCATTGTACATAAATGTCCTTTTGACCCTATCTTGGCCACCACTCCAAATAAACCTAAAAAACAGCTTATTTAACTCGTTGAAAATTTTTTGTGGTATCTTGATACTTAAAACAGAGAAAAGATATAATAACTGTGGGAGAACAAGAGACTTAATTACACAAATTTTACCAATTAAAGAGAGGGATCTCATTCTCCAGCAGTTGATAGTCTGGGTAATGCTTTTTAATTTTTCCTTATAATTTAAATCAAATATCAAGCCCAAATTGAGTGAAAAATTGATTCCCAAACTTTTAAATGTAGAATTTTTCCAAGTAATACCCTGGTTGATAAAAGGAAATCTTTGGCAACCTCTTTTAGCTCCAATCCAAATTGCTTCTGTTTTAGTTAAGTTAATTTTACATCCGGAATATTTACCGAATATGTTCAAAATGTCAAACAAATGTTTAAACGAATTTATTGACCCATCTATAAAACAAACTGAATCATCCGCAAATAAAGACATTTTCAGCTCTTGATTTTTGATAACTATCCCCTTGACCTGTTTGTTCTGTCTAATTGACAGGGCCATAACCTCAATAACCAATAAAAACAAGTAAGGTGAAATTGGACATCCCTGAAAGATGCCCCTTTGGATAGAAATACGCTCAGTTAAAAAACCATTGTTCATTACATAGGTCTGACGTGCTGAATACAAAGTTCTTATCCAATCAATAGATTTAGCACCAAAATTAAACTTTTGTAGGGTGTGAAACAAAAAATTATGACTGACACTGTCAAATGCCTTTTCAATATCCAGTAAAAGAATAGCTCCAGGAATTTCATTAGTGTGGGAGTATTCAATCAAATCCAAAATCAGGCGTACATTATTACCAATACTTCTACCTTTTAAAAATGCAGATTGATCAGGATGGATAAGACCATATATAACACGTTTTATACGGTTAGCTAAACACTTTGCCAAGATCTTATAATCTACAGTCAATAATGTAATAGGACGGTAGTTCTTAATCAACAAATGGTCTTTGTCTTTTTTTTTTGGTAGAAGTGTAATAACACCATTTCTCTGTGATACCGACATTGTACCATTTTGTAAGGAAAAGTTAAAATATTCATTAACAAATCACAAATATCTGGCCAGAAAACTAAATAGAATTCAATGGGTAGTCCATCAAATCCAGGGGTCTTGTTTAATTTCATAGATCTGATAACATTAAATATTTCCTGTTTAGAAAGGGGACTTTCTATAGTTTGCTTTTCATAATCAGTTAAATTAGGAATATCAATATCATCAAACAATTCTTTATCAATATTTCCATTAGAATTGTATTGGATATCATCAGGATTAGAATATAGTTTTGCTATAAAATTGATGTATTTCCTTTAAAATTGTATTTGGGTCAGAGGTTAGACCTCCTGTATCATCCTGCAGTCTACTGATAGTTTTCCTTTGATAGGATCTATTTTCCAGATTACAAAAATATTTAGAGTTTTTTTTTCTCCCTCTTCAAGCCACCTTACTCTAGATCTTATTATCAAACCTTTAGTTTCAAAGTCATAAATTTTGTTCAGTTTGTCTTCCAACTGTTCCAGCTTTTGTAACAAAGAATCATTTGTAATTACATTATTACTTAACTGTGATTTAATTTTATCAATTTCGTTCAAGAGCTGATCTTTTTCTTTTTTCCTCTCCTTTTTCTTTCTGGCTGAATACTCAATACTGATTCCAGTAATAAAACATTTCATAGAGTCCCATAAAGTGTTGGGATTACAGTCTGAGTATTTATGTACTTGTTTAAACTCCTTTATCTCTTCCTTGATCAACTTAACAAAATCTGTATCATGATGAAGATAAGAACAATTAAGTTTCCAATAACCTCTGCCTCTTGAAGGTTGATTATCATTAAACTGCACCGAAACGATAGAATGGTCTGATTGGATTCCAGGTGAAATTTTGGATTTCACACAGTTACATAAAAATTCACTAGAAACCAAAATGTAATCCAACCTAGATAAAACTTGAGGGGATTTTTGATGTCTTGTATATTGTCTTAGGGTTGGATGAAAATTCCGCCAAACATCAATTAAATTGTACTCTTCCATAATAACTGAAAGCATTTCTCTGACCTTGCTGTTACAATGTTGTTGTCTAGTACCTTGATAATCTAAGAAACCAATTACAGCATTAAAATCACCGCCTATAATTAGAGAAGAATTATCAAATTTCTCAATTTCAGCAAAAACTTCCAATAAAAACTCTGGATCGTCATTATTTGGGGCATAAATATTAACGAGGGTTACAGATATATCATTTAACATAACATTTAGAATCAAAAATCTGCCATTGGGATCATAAAATGAAGAATTTACTTCGACTGTAACTGACTTCCTGATAAGTATAGCGACCCCGCGGCTATTTGAAGAGTAACTTGCAAACCAAGATGATTCACCCCACTGAGACTTCCAAAAACATTAATCTTCTTTGTTTGAGTGGGTTTCTTGTAAAAAAATGATATCGCTTTCAGTATTTCTTAAATAATGAAAAACTTTTCTTCGTTTAACATAGTCCTGTAATCCTCGACAGTTAAAAGTACTCAATTTTAATACTATTGATTGTATCACTGTGAAAGTACCATCCCATATAACATATCAAAATTGCAGTGCATTGTTTGATACATAAGTATACACATATAGTTTTCATATCTGAACATGTATAAACTACAACATTTACTTTGGTGTCAAAGATCACATACAACCAGTTTCTCTTGTCATAAAATGAACAAAAAAACAAAAACACAAAATAAATTAAGACTAAAAGCATTACAGGCAAAAGTTGTAGACCGCAAGAGCACAAGAAAATTCAGGACTTCAAATCAAAAAACAGTCCTGACAGCAAGTGCAAAAAGAATATACAGGTACCAAATTTAGCTGGTGACTTACAGCATATGTCTTCAGAATTGTCCCACAACGTGACCCAAAATAGGCCTACTATTCAATCACTAACCAATATAAAGAACAAATCAGCAGTAAACTTACAAAACGTAAAGTCTACGTTACGTGTACAATGAAAATGAGAGCAAGTACAGACTGTATATAGTATTCAGGCCCCCATAGGCCTCGCAGACCAACCATCTAGTACCCCTTTCCCGCTGAAGGAAATCTTCCCCGGGGGCACCCGGGGACACCCGGGGAACCCCGCAGTGTGAAAGGTAACTCGGTTGAAACCTAGGGGAAGCCTAGGTGAAACACCGATGAAATTTTGGGCAATTTTTACCCGAGAAGCGTCCTGGGTAAACATCGATAGTTCAACGGGAAATCACCCGGTGGTTCACCGAGAGCGCCCAGCGTGAAAAGTTGTCTCGGTGAAACACCGGGGAAAATATGCAGATTATGTCAAAGGTCATGTCTTGTTTCTGGTCATGCACACGTTTTCAGCTAGCTAGCGCGGACTCGACCTCCCAAATCCACACGTACAGGGCACTAGTAATTCGCGTTTGTAAACATACACACGACACTACATGGTATGTCGTTTCGTGTGCAATGTGGCGTTCACAGTGCGACAGCATTGTTTTCCATCGTGCTGTGCATTGTATTGTTTAATTAGCACGCCGTGTATACAAAGCTGATATAGGTTTACAATGTACTTGATCGCTTTGATGCTTCCTCCTTCTTCGTCTTCCTCTAGTGTCTAGCTCTTAACTCTTCCAGTAAAGTCTGATAGTGATACAGTCCGCCTCTTGCTTGATTTTTTCGTATTTTGTGCTTTTCTCGTCAAGTGTTGGGTTTACAGTGTGCAGGAGAAATCCGTTGACGTTTTGTACTGTTGAAATTTGAGGGAATTTCGCAAATGGCTGGAGCGTGGACCAAAGACGAAGAGAGATTGTTACTTCAATTACGTAGCGAGGTAGCAGTGAACGAAGAACTGAGCGGGACGTCGGCTGACGCTGGCACCGCGTACGAGTCCCTCCTCCGAAAACTTGCTGAACATGGGATCGAAAAAACCAAATTGCAGATGCACAACAAACTCAAGTACATAAGATCACCCACGTTGCGAGTAGAAAACCCGTCTAGGGGAAAGTTTCACCGAGATCAGTGTGAAACGACGGCACTGAAACTTTCACCGAGAGGTTCCCCGGTGAATTCACCGGGGAACCTCTCGGTGGTTCACCAAGACGGGCAGCGGGAAAGGGGTATAAGTATTAGTTGCCGCACCTACTAACCTTATTCAAATTATAAAAATAAAATAAATCCCGAACAAGGAATGCAGGCCTAGTACACCACAAAAACCACACATGCCAGCCTGCACCTGCTATCTGAAAACAATGTTGGTGCTTCAGAAGAACATCATGGGTTATAACAAAACAGAGATCTCATTTGCTCTCAGGCAATTCAAAGAAACCTGGGTTGGGTTGAATTACAAACTAATGACCTGCTTGTACATTAAACTGTAAACAATTATCATGTGTGTAGAGGAAACAAGAAGGAATCCTGAAGAAAACGTACATTAACTAATCTAATTTATAATTTGCTCAGATACTATATCTAGATACTATATCTAGCGATAATAATAGATAGTTTATCTAGTGAAGGAATGAAACAGGGTACCAAAAAATGCAGAAAAATTGTATAACCTGAAAATGTCATATAATATCCACTGTGTTTAAGTCTTGTCTTGAGATCGTTACTAGGCCACAATGTTCAACTTCCCATCCTTGTTTCTGAAGGCAAGCCTGGCAGGGTATATGAAAAAGGGCTTCTTGCCCTCTTCCTTGAGACGTTTTAGCTCATCCATCTTCTCTTTCCTGAGCTGAAGAATGCGTCTGGAGAAATCTTCAGACACAAACACTTTCCAGGCTGATACAGGCTTTACGTACCAGCTCCTTGGACACATAGGTGGAAAAGGCGATGTGGATGATCCTAGGTTTGTCCCTCTCAGCTCCTTCTCTCGACACCTTGGCGGTGGGCGTGCGGTGGCACCTTTCTATGACATATTTAGAGGACTCGATGCCAACAAAATTGGAGAGAAAATCCCCAACCAGTTCCTGGCAATTCTCCCTGGGCTTCTCAATGATGCCGTGTAGTACCAAGTTGTTTCTCCTGGCTCTGTTTTCCAAATCGTCTACCTTGAGCAGGAGATCCTCTTTCTCATGCTTGAGCTTCTTCATCTCGGACACTACTTCATCCATCTGAACACAACACGCATCGATTTTCTCTTCATTTTCCTTGGTTTTGAGTGTTAGTTCCTCCAATCCGTTTATTATGAGCGAGTCAATCCGCTCTTCTGGTTTGTTGAACCTCTCTAAGTAGCTGACGAACCAAGCGGGTGGAAGTGAAGAGTCGCCGCCGAGCCTGTCGGCCTGGGAATCCAGCTCTACCGGCGCATCAACAATCAACTTTTTCGAGATTGATTTTGACTTATCTGGAGTGTCCAGTGTTCTCTTAGACGCCATGATTTCAGTCCACAGTAGTGCCCGAACCAAAAGGGGCAATTCAAAGTAGATTTTACAACCCTAAAATTTCTCACCAAGCTGAAATTTGGTCCAAAATCGCGTGGTAGAACAATCACATGTTCTCACAATGGAGGGTGGGGGCGCTCAGGACACCGAAAGTTACATCACCTGAATTATTTTCTCATCCTATGATATTACTGTGCTTCATGAATATAGGAATACATGTAATACCAACCCCACTTAAGTATATCCAGTACCTGCACGGATTAGGCATCAATCATACAAATTGGCCCTCTCGTCGAAAAATGGGATTTCTATTCCTGGGACAAGAGCATGGAGAAAATAGGGTAAGTTTTGTGATAGAGAACTGCTTTCAACTACATTCGGAATTTGATACTTCACTTTATTATGGTAACTGTGGTTAAAAGAAACAAAATGCTATAGCACTGTCCACTATGTCGTGCCATGTTGATAGAGTTTAGTTGTTTGCTAATCATTGGACAATCTCAAACATAATCATTTAAAACCAGAGAAAGGTGCACGTTACGTACAAAATTTTGTTGTTGTTGTTTTTTAGACGACAGAGAGCAACATGGTTGAAACTAAAAAGGTTCCAGTCGACGTATTGTAAGATATTTCAGAAATATCCTTGCAGACGGAAAGACCTTCCAATGAAACTCCTTTTGTAGGTAGAAGAGTAATAATTAATAATTAGTACATGACGCAAATCTCTCGTTTGAAGAGGCTACACCCCAGTAAATAATGCCAGTGCATATCTTGGCAATCAATGACTTAAAGTCAAAGATATAAAACACCTGTTTCTTGACCCTGGCCTAATCTAAGCATCAGTCATCGCCACAGCGCCACAGGAGGGGGGGGGGGCACCGCGAGAGGAGGAGATTGTTTTGGTTTTGGCATGGGCCATGTAGCTCCATGGTGCGTGTGTGTGTGTACGTGTGTGTGTGTGTGAGTGTAGACATTCAGCGTATGCAGACAGAGCATGCCTGTACTGTAGTGACCGGAACTATTGTCATTCCATTTTGCTCTCACCTTCTCCCTCCCCCATCTCTCCCCCCTCTCCCTCCCTCTCTCCCCTCGCTCGCCCCCTCTCTCCCCCCCTCTCTCTCTCTCTCCCTCTCTCTCTCTTTCTCAATGATCCAGTCAGCAGGCTGATTGTAACCAGGGAGGTAGTCTCACCTCCCCGTTGTAACTCACTGCCAAATAGCACATTGTCAGCACCGGCAAACTGGCAATGCTCTCCTTCTTATTCCTGTATTTTCGTTATTTACGGGTCAATTTTTTTCGTTCGAAATGTAAAATGGATGACCATAGAATTTCTCAATAGAATATAAAATTGAAAACTTTAGAAAGGATAGAGAAAATGGAGTTCACTTTGAATGGTCTGCCACAGGCAGATATCCTTATCATGCTCTTACGTAATACGACAGCTGCTGGAGTCATCAAACCCTGACTTGGCCTCCAGGTTTGTCACGCCTGAGCAGAAAGTTTATTTGCAATGGACAAGTACTTCGACTCCCAACTCCCAAACGACAAATATACGCACCCCACTTTGGGTAACTGGGGTTGGGGACTCGCCTCAAACGAGGGATTGACGGCATGAATTATTGATCATAATAGACAAGTATGATATTTGATGTTAATTTCTTGTTGTGTGCACAATCAAAGAGAGAAAAATATTTCTCGGGCAGTATTCATTACAATTAAATGATTATCCTATATATATACACACACACACAAAAGAATGCTGTCATAGTAAGGTTCGCCAAGGCGTGCTTTTAGCCGGTATCGTATATCGAGCAATTAAACTTATCTTTTCTAAACAAACAACAAATTTCTGAGAACTGTACGGGATAGAGGGAAATCGACAAAGTCAAGTATTCTAAAAGCAATTGTTTACATTCACCATTTGTGGTCTTAAGAAGTTTATTATTGGTAAAGCATCAAGACCTTAATTTGAGCATGCCTACGCTACAAATCTTAATTGATTTCACATCTTATGTTGCAGTGTTTTCTCGATGATAGGGAGTAGAAATCAATTACTGCTATTGGAGGAAAGGTGTCATTTTCGTCAAGAAATTACGAAATGTATAGCTGGTGAAGGAGAAAATAAAGTTCTGAATTCTAGGACTGAAAACATCAGACATTTGTCATTTTCGTACTTTCTCCAGGTAAAGAACCCTGCAACACATCCAAAATATAATCTGCGTAAGGGGAAAAAATAGTCCGCGTACTTGTAATAACTGGTGATAAAGAGGATCGAAGCACAGATAACTGTTAAAAAGCAAGTCATTTAAGAACATGAAATCAAATCTAGGTATTAAACATAAGATACAAATAAACCTCCTCACAAAAGTACCATCACGTACCACCCTGAAATACACAAACGCACATTCACACTAAGTACGACACTTTATTACGCTTGCAGAGTTAGCATTTCGAATGAAGTCGGGTATATTGTTCCAAATGTTAGGTCCATGACAGTGGAAAGAATATATATACATACATACACACACACACACACACACATACACACACACACACACACACATACATATATATATATATATATATATATATATATATGAAGGGTTTGTTTGCAAAAACCGATAAGTCCATTTTTTAAGATTTTGAAGTACGATTTCTGTCATAATGTACAAAATAATACCTTTTAAATGATACATTGGTCACTACATATAAAGGTATATTTTTGAAGTTAGGGTCAAAAGAAGCAAAAATTTTCTTATTATTCTCTTTATATTTCTTGACCTTTAATCGCAAATATCTCCATTTGGCAAATATGGACTTATCGGTTTTTGCAAAGAAACTCTTCATATATGTACATGTATATATATTCAGTTAAAGACAATCTGATGTTAAAAAGGTAAGTTGCCTATCAATTCAATTCAATTCAATTCAATTCAATTCATTTATTTCCACACTTCTCATTTAGGGACATTATAACAGAAATCAAACAAGTTCTATCACCTTGTGAACAATGTTCAAAACACAAACAATATACATGAAGATAACACAGTAATTATATGTAATGATAACTGGTCAAGATCGAAATCGAGATGGGGTTTGATCAAAGAAAAGTATGACGGGACCTACATGAAAGCAAGCTTCTTTGGCTGTAAGCCCCGAGTAATCAGTGTTTGTGAAAAAGCAACGGAGAATGGATAGGAGATAAGACCAGATGATGTAATGGTGCCAAATAAGAAAACAAATACTGAAATGTGAACCATTACTGTGACCGAGTTAACATTGGTTTCAGGAGTACAACATGATTTGCATAATCATAAAGCCTACTTTGGTATATACACTATAAATTGTTGTTGCATTAAAACTATCGCCAGGATATGATCACTAAGACACAAAAAATAACATGTACAGCTGTTAAGCCATTTGGTGCCTGCCGTCAAGCTCTGTATAGAAAGTTAGAGACAGGAAGAGGGAAAGAGGAAGAGAGGGAAACAAAGTAGAATGTGGAATTGCTAATGCTGAATTCGGAGAGCCTGACAGCAAGACCCAAAATGGAATCTGCAGCTTGTTGACAAGAATGTTTGATCGGACAATAACATACCACAATATTACATTAGACATTACAATTATTCAGTTTCTGCAAGATAATCCTAATGCACTCAATAAAAACTCTTTTAATTTGCGTTTAAAGGAATATAAAGACGAGCAGCTTGTTATTTCGGAGGAGAGGTCATTCCAGTATCTAGGGCCCGTATACATTATCGGGTTTTTTTAAAGAGAAAATTGTTCGAGTACGTGGAAGGTGAAATGCTTCACTTTGACAAGTAGGATAATTATAAATCAAATAGTTTTTTTCCTGAACATGCGAGTAAAAACATCAGGTAACTCATTGGCAGAAAATTTATACATAAATATGCCGACGTTTTAACTAAATAAATCTGATGTTTTCAGTATCTTATTTTTGGAAAAAAAAATAATTCGTGTGGGACAAATATCCAACATGGTTGATATTTCTGATGGCGCGTTTTTGAACACGGAACAGTATATCAAGAAGATTTGTAGGTGCATCCCCCCAAACAGGAATACCATAATTAAGGTACGCAGTAATCAAAGTAGAATAAAGATTAAGCAGGATTTGACTTGGAAAAACACTCTTCAGTTTATTAAGAACACCCGTATTTTTGGAAAGAATATTACTTGAATAACTGACGTGGGATTTCCAAGACAAATCACTGTCAATAAAAAACCCTACAAATTGTATGCTACTAACTTGATTTAATTCAGTTTCATTAAACTTAATGTTACAAGGAGGGGTTTTAAGACTGTTGCTAAAAAGCATACAATGAGTTGTATCGATATTAAGTGACAATTTGTTGGCGTATATCCAAGATTGCACAGATTTAAGTTCTTTATTCGTTGTGTTAACAAGAGTATAAGGATCTCTGTGTGTAAAAAACAGATTGGAGTCGTCAGCAAAACATATAAAGGAAAGAATTGGCGAGGAACTGGGAAGATCGTTAATGTCCAAAATGAACAATAGTGGGCCTAGTAAGGAGCCCTGTGGAACACCACATGAAATTAACTTTAACTGAGAATCACGACCAATTATACTCACAAATTGTTTTCTATTTGATAAATAATCTCGAAACCAGTCCAAAGCCTTCCCACGTATACCATCCTATCGAGTTTGAAAAGATGATGTTTTAAGGGTTATAAGCAAGCAGAGGTCGGTCCATTTACATTTTTGTATTACAAAATCCCCCCCCCAAAAAAAAAAAGAAAAGAAAAGAAAAGAAAAAAAAAACTAGATTCTTTGGCAGTCTACCTTCCGAAGCATTAATGGCACTGACTATAGTAAATCCAGCGAGTCTTTTTGCACCATCTGGAATCTTGTTAAGTTACAGTTAACTACAGACCTGAATTCCTCACAACATTACAGTAATCGAGAGGTGGAAGATTCATGCCCTAGTGTAGGATCCGTTCTTAGTGTAGTCTCCGCGTTAAGGTCAACATTTATTACTGTGTTATGCTGACCAGAAAAAAAAAAAAAAAAAAAAAAACATCATGTGTTTCAGCAAAATAGTAAAGGTGTTTTCTATCAGTATCTCCTCTTTTTTCTGTATCACACCTGGGTGTACCCTTGTTTAATTTACTTTTTTAGTCCTGTGCTTGGGTTTGGTATCAAACTTGTATGAAGACGTATGAAGCAATCTAGGTATGAGCTCACTAGATTTTTGCATTCACCTACCCAATTCAGGTATTCTTACAGTGTGTAGCAAAAGACTTTGTACATTTATCAGCGCATGCTCTAATGATAACTCATGTATCATGATGCCCAATAGTTACGTTGCATTGTTCGATGGCAACATGAACCACAGAAAGGGGATACATGTGTGCTTGACTGCTTTCGCACAGGCTGGTAAACAATCTATCCATTCTGTGTCGACGTGCACAAAGAATCTCGTTTGGGGGCATTGAAGGCTCTCAGAGATTTGCGGGAGGAACGAGATAAGCATTTTCGCTAAAATCTTTTGTTCATATATATATATATATATATATATATATATATATATATATATATATATACATGACAAATCTTCTGTTGTTTACGGCCTCTTACCCCATTTCAGCTCTTTCAGTTTGCAGCCACCAGTATTACACTTTATTACCTATAGGCCTACCTTATTTTACTCATCCGTGCAAATGACATCGTAAAGTAGGAATCTTGTCAAAATTGAAAGCATCTGACGTCTGACTTAAATGAAAACTATTCTCACCCATTCATATCTGGACTGCATTACTTTTATCCTATCAGCGTTACTTTCTGTTATTGTTCCTATCAGTAATGGGCCGTATGTTCTTTTCAAAAATATGTCAATCCTGAATCTCTTCGATAAAAAAAAAAACACCGTTGCATGCTACTTTGGATTGTACCCCGGCGTGCCTCTCTCACCTTGGTCGCTTCCGAGTACACTGTTGTTAAGGCAGACGCGGCGATCATTATAATTGCTATTACCTTTTTCATGAGCATACTGGCTGTATATTGTTGTCATAGTAACAGCCATATTGTGTCTGAACCATGCCAGCGTCTTCATGATCATTATACTGATCAATATTGCTAATGAGTCAATTTCGAAATCCTTGATGTTTGATGTTTTATTGATTCCGATAATAATGTGATAATGATCTGATCCGAAAATCACTCGCTTGGTCTCCCTCCTAACAAAAGTGCAAGTGATTGGAACCATGGCAGTTTATAATCAACCACGACAGGTACTATGTCGTCATTCATCATAGCATGTTAGAGATTAGACACCGACAATTCTACCCCCCCCCCTCTCTCTTTCTCTCTCGCTCTTTAATTAGCTTTCTTTTTCTTTTCTCTTCACCATGGAATATTCGTGTACAGATTGAAGAAATGAATAAGAGGGCACGTCAACTGGGAACAACCCAGGATAAAGTGAATCAAATGATCTGAATGAATCATGACGCATGTATTGGGAGTGTAAATCCTGAAGACTGTCGTCAAATAAGCATATATAGCTTGAAGATACGACAGCCTTAAAAAGAGAAGAAAAAAAGTACATAGGCAAACCATATATCATCATACATCATCATAATGTACCTATGGTTTGTATAAGATGGTTCCACCTCGAAGCTGTGGCAAGTTAATGAGTCATACCACCATACTGTGTGTAAATACAATGCTTATCACGTAAAATCCATCACTCATTTTATTCTTGACCCTGTCGAAATTCACCAATAGTTATGCTTATCGGCATAGTGAGGTGACGTATAACTGTGGTTTTAGCTTTGTGGTCATAACTCGAAGCTATGGAAACTTATAAAGAGTATACATTTAATTTCATTGGTCAAGTTTCCACACAAATTATACAGTGTTGTATTTGCAACATCCATCCACATGACAATGTAATAAACAAATGAATTATAAGTTAAGCGTATAAAGACTATAATAACATTGACATGACATAAAATCAATTGAAATTAAAATCAAGTACACTACATTCATGGCGGATGAATAAAAATGTATATACGGTTGGAACTTTGACAGAAGCAGGTAATGCCCTTGTAGGGAGTAGGTCCCCCCCCCCCAAAAAAAAAGAGTCAAAGACAGGCAGTTACACACACAAACACACACAAACACACACCCACACACACACACACTCTCTCTCTCTGCAAGTGCACTTGCTTGCTCACACATTTGCCACACACTCACACACAACAAAGAGAAGAGAATGAGAAAGAGGGGAAAAGGAGAAAACACCAACATAACAGCACTGTGCGAAGAATGCTTATCAGCTAAAGCTGAATAACAATTTGATCTTTAATTGCCTTATGAAGTCCTGGACTTGTATATTGAAGAACAGTAAGTGAACACGATGTAACTGAATGACATTCGTTTATGTTTATCTTCTGCAGGCCTTTATTAACCTGTATGTCCTGCTCATATTCCACATTGCAGCGTCGCCAGGTAATCAAATAGCAACTATTCAGTAATGTACCATGTTACCGAATCGAGGCGTCAACCTTAATTTGATCAGATCTGAAATCGTAAATTGCTCATGGGCTTAACAAGCATTCTTGTACCATAAGTTACCACTTTAACGTCGTTATGATTATATCAGCAATTTGAAATTTAAATACACATCCTGGCTTTCAGTAAGATTAGACTAGGCTAATTCATTAAATCGTATAGGAACAGGACTCTTTTATTTCAAGCAATTCCAATTTTAATACGGCTAGGCAACTATTACATGAATGTGTTATATATATATATATATATATATATATATATATGTGTGTGTGTTTATGTGTTTATGTATCTATGTATTTACCCTATAAAGAGGTCCGATGACAATGGGCAACTAAAAATTTATATGAGGCTACGAAATTTCCAAGAGGGCCAACTTGTTCGCCTGGTATAACAATAGTCACGAGTCAACGGTGGGGTAAAAAAAGTCAGTTTATAACACTGTTTATGCACAGTGATATGATCATCATAATACCCTGAAGTACCCGCTCCAAGATTATACCTACAGTATTCCTGTGTATCATTATATTACGTGAATTATGATTAATGAAACGCGATCAGTGTCGTCACATTTTCCACATTGTTTGTAGTTTCTAAGTTCTATCCCTTATGATATGATAAAGAATCTTTGGTGTCTAACAGGAATTTGTGAATCAAACGGGGATTCGTGTCGTAATGTTCATCGCGAAATGAAAGACGCGTGTCCGAAAGTATTCTCGGAAAGAACTGGCGGCTACGTCAGGCTGACTCCGAAGTACGTCCCACTGGACCATCCTAATTATGACGTCCTGGTTCCGAGAGAGGCCAGAGGGATGACCAATTATTACTGCGCCCACCCAGGTACTATTGAACTGTTGGTGACTAGACAGATGATTGAGTACGGTTCCACCAAGGAGGTATACTAGGCTTAGTACCTCCTTGGTTCTACCTATCTAGTTTGCTGCATAATGCTAGCAATACATTTCAATGGTAAATTTGTGATGTTAAATCCCCGTTTTCCCTGAGTCTTTCAAACTAGAGTTGCCGCGGCAACGTCCGGGAAGTGTTAGTTATTTCTTTTACCCTGCTTTTCAAAACGGTCCACGCAAAATGTTACTCGGACGTTGTCACGGTAACTTTTAACAAATTCTACCCGAACATTACCCTGACATTACCAAGACACTCCCCTGACAACCTTTCTATAAGAATGCAACTGCGGTTAACATTCCTTTGATACACTCAACCCACATGCGTAGCATTGCAGACAAGAAGGATTAACACGCCACGCGCCAATCACGTTCGCGGATGGTAACTACTGATCTCTATGTAGTTGACATCAGTGATTGTAAGGACTATGTGCACAATCTAGAACATCAGGGCCCCGTTTCATAAAAGTTGTTAGGATGGCAACTCCTGCTGGAATGACAACAATATACTTTCCCCTGCAACAGCCAATCAGGAAGTTGGATTCTTGTCGTTACCGTGACAATTGCCATTCCAGCACGAGGTGCTATCATATCAACTTTTTATGAAATGGGACCCAGGAGGTGCTGGCCGGTAGGCGTTAGTCGCATCAGTAGACAATGCCCCGTTCGCGGAAGCTTACACAGGTATACAGCTTTTGGTGTGGCACGTCTGTTAAAACGGTACCCCTCACTATCTCCGATGCATTTTTTTTTTTGGTGGGTGTGTGTGTGTGTGTGTGAGTGTGTTGTTGTTGGTGGTGGTGGTGGTGTTGTTGCTGCTGCTGCTGTTGCTGTTGTTCTATGAGGAATTGTGTTCTCCGGACGCTGTCGCGGTAAGGTCTGTTAAAACAGGGCTGGTGTATAAAAAGGAAGATTCGCCATCACCTGTGTGAAGTATTTGCATATCGTCATCGTACTTTCATAGATAACAGTGTCATAATACAGTGTAGAAAGAAAATGTTGAAACACAAATACTCAAACACTCAACACTGGCCTGCACCGTTCTGATAGTTGCATAGTCGACGCCGCTTTCGTAAAATTGCATAACTGGCATTTTTTATTCAACGTTCAACAAGTGATGATTTCAAAATTAGTTATTACGCAGTTTAGGGAGTTTTCACTCTTCCTGACATCGCAGTCTTCGGGAGAGAAATGTCATAAAATTGCTAAACTCCATAATCATATTCGTTGTGAATATAAAAACAATTGATGAGCAATGTACGTGGAAATTGATACAACCTGTAAAAACAATAATAAATGGAATGGAATATGATAGAGCGTTTATCAAAATTTTGTCTCTGATGATTAAGCATACCACTTTCCTCTTTCAAACAGCATGCATACCAAATCCTTGTGGAAATGGAGGACACTGTTCGGAGACATTGGTCGACTTCGAGTGCCATTGCAGCAGGAATTTCACCGGAAAGACATGCTTTGTTGGTACATGTTCCAGCAATCGAAGCCATAGTTTATAGGCCTACAGTGTTCCCTCAAAAAATGAAAATTGGATTTCCGCATTGATAACTTTCAATACAATTAATTATGATTAAAACGTCTGAATTCAAATTCAGGATAAGAGATTTAAAGGCATAATTTACCATTTGCAGATGAAACAAAAACCCAGCATTAGTGCTTGAAAGTAGTTGTAAAATGTGAGTTAGGGATAAAAAATAAAAACAAAACACACTGTAAAAATTTGAATCCATATAATCGATGTTAAGTATTGTTAAATACCCAAAATGTGAACAATAGTTATAATAAGAATGCACCCAGACTTAACTGTCTACAGTTATTGTTTATTGAGAAAAATACTGATAGATCATTATACTTTAAGCTTCATTGCGATTTTTTTTTATGGTAGGATGTTTTGTGATACAACAGTCCTATACTATTATGCATCAAATGCAATATCTTGAAAAAAAAATTTAAATCACTGCTTCGAAAGGTAAACTGGACCTTTAACATACTGCCAATTTGCACAAACCCCTATTAAATTATGTGAAGTGTTCACAGAGAAATGTTTATTGTTATAAAACAAGTCGTGCGTTGGTTTCTTACAAGTTTAGCACGTGGATGCTCGAGATAGGAACTGTTGAAGGGTTTGTTTGCAAAAACCGATAAGTCCATTTTTGAAGATTTTGAAGTACGATCTCTGTCATAAAGTACAAAATAATACCTTTTAAATGATATATTGGTCACTACATATAAAGGCATATGTTTGAAGTTATGGTCAAAAGAAGCAAAAATTTTCTTATTATTCTCTTTATTTTTCTTGACCTTTAATCGCAAATATCTCCATTTGGCAAATATGGACATCGGTTTTTGCAGACAAACTCTTTATATTAATGTGTAAACACAGTGGACATAATTCGGAGGTGATGGATTCTTGACATGCTCTACAAAGATCCCCATTTCTCTCTGACCACTGAAACAAATCGGATGGGATTTTCTGTTAGATGTGGGTAAGAAGTTATGGTTTCATAGCCTGAAATTAGATTAAGATCGATTCACTATTTTTACAGTTATCTTAACCTGAGCATGAATCCTCTTCAAGAAAGTATGTACTTAACGGTCGAAAGTGAGAATGTACTACCGTAAATATTATGTAGAGTAGAAAATGGAGATATTGGGTATGAGAGACGTGGATGTTCGAAATTTAGAGAAGTGCTACATAGTTTGCTTTCAATTATAATATACACGTTTGTCCATATCTTATATTATGTGCAGACATGACAACGCATCCTCTCGTTTGGTATCGATTTTCTTTTAAACAACTCCTTCTAAAATAATGTTTCGAATTCGGAGAGGCAGTGAAGCTCAAATCCGTGAAACCTACCAAAGAAGGGACATCTGTGTGTAATCTGCCAAATTATGGAGTTTGGGGACTAAGCTATTAAAAGCTAAGCTCAGTAATTATTCAGGCAGTGTTATATAAGCTGTATTTTCCAGCTCCATCTTTGTTTTTTTTTTCAACTTATTGTTTTGATATTGTCCCAACAGCCCAGTGTCCAGAGGGATGGTCTCTGCGTTACTCTGAGAGCGAATCGTGCTATCTTTACCAATCCAACGCTGTGACATGGACCGCTGCGAGGGACTCCTGCGTTCAACTTGGTGGATATCTAGCAGCCATTCAGACTCCCGAAGAGATGATGTCAGTGAGGGAATATCTGACGTCAGCTTCTGTTAACCACTGGGTATGGACAGGCTTGAATGACCGCGACAGTGAGGGAAATTTTACTTGGATTGGCTTTGGTGGCGCTCTACCCCTGTCCAGCAGTTTGTGGAATCCCGGCGAGCCAAACGATTTCTATAATAACGAGGATTGCGTAACAACAAAGGGTAATATTTTCAACGATGTCCATTGCGACTGGTCCTACTCATACCTCTGCGAACTCAATCTCTGAACCACATGGAAGTCATTGAAGATATACCATCGAGTTTACTAACGTCTCTAAGATAGAGCGGCGAAAAGAAATTTAAAAGAATGGTATTTAACGAATGCTTGTGGACTTATTTCAATTCATAGCAATATTATCAACATCACCTGCGGGCCACAGGAATATCTACATAAGTGTCATATGTGACCCTGCACCAAAAACACAAACAAAAAGTCGTCAGACATGAAATTTTATCCCAAATTCTAAAAGAGCAGACTTTTAGCTTTAAAATGATGTATAACTCAAACCAATCTGACTCTCCTAACCTATCTAAATATTGGAAAGAAGGCACACACTCCGGAAAAGTGTGAACTGAGAAAAGAGGCTCTGAAGTGCAGTGTTTATTCAAGCGCTTAATTCTTACCAAGCCGTGTTGGCTGTGCAATGAATGGGACAAAAAACAGGATGTAAACCACCGGAGTAACAACAATGAAGGGATTATCAGATTAAATTGAAATTGATCGTGCCTTATCAACACATTCTGTCCTTAATTAATGCCAGCTTTCAAAGCAGTAGCTTTATTCCGTCAAAAGTTATAGGACTTGAAAGTGAAGAGTGTGTACAAGGTTTTTAAGAAATGACAACGGTACTCTAAAGACACACTTAACTCTTTATGTGCCACGTTCGCACGTCCGACTCAGTCGACGGCGTGCAACTTCGCATATTCTGCTCAACAAACAAAGCCGCCAAGACCGATCGATAAACCGCTAATTACTGCTAATCCCGCGGCACAATGAAAGCGTTTCTCGTGCTTTTGTTTCTCTCGTATACGGCTTGCACTCTATGTGGTGATCGACTATCAAGCGATGTTCCCAACTAGATTTGCTCGTACATTCTGAGTTTCTGTCACGGTTTTATGTGCAAAAGTCATGCCTTTACAGTAATGTAGCATTTGGTCATTCAAAAGAAAAATGGAAAATAGGGTCGCCATACAATTTATATCGAAACAAAGATTGGCATTCCTCTTTAACTTTACCTACTATTATGCCCATCATAACAGAAATTTGTAGAAGTTATACAAATTGGACAAAACATAATTCTTTCTCAAAGCATGACTACCTTCATGTCTCAGAATAACGTGGCACACAGGGGGTTTCCACCATGGCACATAAAGAGTTAATCACACTATTCTGCCAAATAATGTTCCAGAAAAGCGGCTAAAAAGCACACTTTCTTGCCCGTTTTATGATCCCAAATTTCAGCAAAATGTAGAAGAAGACTTGATCTTTCAGAAAATATGAAAAAGTCAACCTCGGCTCGGTTGACCTTTTTCACCTATATTCAATCCTCACACAAAATCAGTGTGTGCGACTTTTTGTTCGTTTTGTGGTGCACGGTCACATAATTATATCATTTCCAATTTCGTGGCTTTTATACTTTGTGTTACAAAACAAATATCTCCCACTTTTGATCTTTTATAGTTCAAAAATTACAATGCGTATCAAAAAAGGTAATCCAACTTTGTAGGGCTAAGTACTACATGAGCTGTAATGTAACAGTCCATTTTTCTCTGTCCATATTCAACACATAGCTCCAAGTGACAAACCATGTCTTGAATATAAAGAGAGAAAATGGATAATGGTTTAGTCTTTATTCAATTCAAAGTTTATTTCATTTTCCGACAAAACATAAGTTACACTTCTTTTGACAACAGAGAATAAGGTAAACAGAACATTATGTATTGAAAAGAATGTACAACAATTGAGGACCTTATAGTAATTATACGTTGTTGTAAAAAAGAAACAGAAGTGATCGAAATGAAGTACATGTGTAATTTTGCTTAAAGTGTGAAAAATGGAGAGACCCACTAAAAAGACAGAGCTTGTAGAATGTGGGCCCCTCTAATATAAGGACCACGTTATCGACAAAGTAGCCATGTTGAAGGTATTAACCATGATTAGAAGAAACCCTAAACACGAATCTGCATTTGTGCAGGCTGGGCTGATGATATGAGCACTTTCAATGACAGGTTTCATCCATGCAGTGAGATATGCATTGTTCCTTCACAATAACACGCAAACTTGTGAAAAGTGCAATTTGTCATTGTTGTCTTTAGAGTTCAGATGCTTAGGCATGACTGACGTTAATTTTGTCAACATGATTAGGTATCGATTGAAAAAAGAAGAGTTCCCCTTTCCTCACAACCAACAGTGGCGCTCCGACAAAATGAGTCATAAGTCGCACGGGGAGTTTTCCCGTAATGAGCCGAAAATGAAGGGGAAGCACTACTCGGGTCGAATTTTTTTATGACGGATTTTGATTCCTTGATGTTTTATCTATTTGTACAGAAAATTTCAGCGTGTAAAAATGAGTACAAGTATCCCAAATCACAGTTTTTCTGAGACAATTTTTTTCGGTTACATTTTTTTCAAACGCTCGCCTTTGCGTTGCGTTTCGCACCTATTGTTCTTGCCCGATCGAGACTCCACCTCCGTTGCTAGGGCGTATGCTAATGAAGCATTGCTTTTGACCCCATTGAAGACAAAACAAAGCATGATGCGCGCGGCGGCGTCGGCGGCCAAGCGGCGAGGGCTTTAGAATTACGCAATAATAGTGAGCTGACCAAGGCTATCGATTACATGACCAGCGAGTTGCGTTTGATACATTCACCACATTTCATGAAGTGGTGATTGATGTGACGCACAAATCGCGCTGAAAAAAATAATTCCAACGAACGATCACGCAAAATTTATTATACTTTATCAATGAGCTAATACAGTCAGTCCGCAACACTTATGCTAATGAGCCGATCCGGCAAGATTTATTCAGCACTCTCGTTGACGATCTTTGCGTTCGAAAGGTGTCTTGTGCGAGATTTTGCGAGACTTTGATAGGGCTATGGTTTTCACAGTGTAGCGACTTGTACATACATTCGTCATGGCTACAAGTCACGATAAATTGTTCTCCAGACTTTGATCTTTATTTTGGTACTAAATTTGCGTATAACATCGAATCTTATCATGACTATATAATCAGTTGAATTTGCGTAAATTTTACCTGCTTTTCACGGAAGATTTTGTCGTCTAAAGTTCTTTTTTGGTTCCTGACCGGATTAAGAAACTGTTGTTTCTGATTTTGGCTTTTTCGTAGAGAGGAAACTTAGATGCTCATCATATATTGGAGTCAAGGAGACGCAAGCATGATTTATACTAGTTTTTCCGTTTTGAAATGTCTGTAAAATTCACTCCTAAGCCGGAAGTATGCTCCACACAAAGTGTACAGTGGCGCGAGAGAGCTCTCTCATTGGACAGTGCTTGCCTCCAGCACTTGAACTTGGCTTGAACTACACCCGTGCCAAGAAACCGCAAGTGGCATGAAACCGTTATGTAGCAGCGTAATAACGTAATGCAAGCGCTGAATGCAAGCGCTGTCCAATGAGAGAGCTTACTCTTGAGATTGCACGGTTTCAAGCTGATCAGCACTGACATCGATGCATATTTTACTGGTTCCTGACCGGATTAAGCAACAAATTGTCAAGATATTTACATGGATACAAAGATTTGGAGATGGACTACCAAATAAAGCATTTTCATTGAGACGCAAGGTGAATTTGGTATTTTTTGAACGTCTTGAACGTGTACTGCACGAATTACTTTTTTCATCATTTTTCAAGCTCAAATTACGCTATGATATGTTTCATTTACAATAATTTGAGTAACATGTGACGATAGTTTACATATTTTCCTTGAATTTGATACCAAATTTGTGAACATAGGTGTATTTTTGTTGCCGAAAGCCCAAGGACAAAATCCCCTTACGCAGCTCATTACGTATGCAAGCCTAGAGCGGGCTTGCATACGAGTTGAATAAATACGAGCGAATTATCGGGTGCTGCGGACTGACTGAATACATGATCACATATCGAACTTGAAACCTCTTTATACGTGCTTGTACTTTTACAACGGTTATTGGCCTCATTAATGAATTCATTCAAATAATTATAACTTTCGTTCCCTGGTATGTGACTTGCTGTTTAAAGTTCATCTCTGGAGATATAGTAGGTCTGCAAAGAATTTGGCTAACAGCTTTGCGAAGTAACAGCGCTAATTGCCTATTGAATTGCGCATTCTGAGGAATTCCGAATGAAAGAACTCGGAAGACACTGTTCACGCTTTCTATCCGAGTAAACCCCGCATCAACGAAGCCTTGAACAATGAAAGGTAAACTTCCTGCTATCAAGGGGTGGATAATCACGCAACCAGTATTCTTTCTTCGCCATTGATAGCAGAATCAGTGACGTAATGGAGCAACAGTGTTGGAGGATCGGCATTATGTCTGCTAATTTGTAAAAGAATTTTTCAGTCCCCTTTTGTGTTCAGAACCACAGTCAGGGACGCTAACTTACTTTATCTCCTACAAGCTATCGTTACTATCTTCAAACGTGAATTTTATGAAAGGTTAAAAGTAATCGCGGAATCCGTTCTTCTGCGTGACACCAGGCTTTTATAATAGCATACCACGCTTAAATCGTTTACCTGTATAGAAAGGGCGGGAATACACACTCATCGCAATTATCCGGATTTGAGAGTGATACACTCTACCATTTTTCTTCATCTTACCCCCGACAAAGACCATGGTAATTCAAAACAAACAAACAAATGAACAAGCAGTTGCATTGTATCAGAACGTACAGAATTTTTGTGTTTCATGTATGTATGGGTCATCTCTTGCTGTATAGTAGGCATTTGTTGTCGTTTTTACAGCGTTTCCTAATAAATGCCTTTAGGTGTTTAGCGAAAACCCAACACAACTTTTATCAAGGAGGGAAGGGAACTTAGATTTAAATATAACATAGTTTACAGAAATCAGACATGTAAATAAGGCAATCATACACATCCGCATGGCCGATTGCAATCTCTTACTTTGACTATGAAACATGATCGCCTGCATTTACGTGCTTTTTCTAATTTCTTGTACTTTGCCTCATTTTCTCTTTCTTTTTTATTAACAATTGCTTGCAACATTCAAAAATCGTAACACAGTCTGCTATCCCACAATATAATGTTCCATTTGATTCGTCACTTATTGTTGGTCGGGTGACGCCAAAAGTTGGAATCTCGAGCGATGATACATGGCATTCTGTTTGTTGGTTTTCGTCTCATCGCTCAAAAGAATTTTGACTACGATTACAGAGGTCTCATCTACAAGACTTAACTGATGGTTTACAGAAGTGATCATGAATTCAGTAAGGATTAGTCAAGACATGAATTCACTTTACCCATCATGTCTAATCGAACTACGACATTGTTGGGGTAATCGCGCCTTTTTATTCTCATAATTCAAACTAATTCTTGACATAATCAAAACAAATTATTCTTTATACAATTTCTCAAAATACTCAAAAGATGGCCTAAGTCAAAACTTTCTACAAAGATTGCATACGGCAATCTTTACTACGGCAATCTTTACTGGCGTAAACAAGTTTTCTAGAGCTATCAGTTCCCCCTATGACGATGACTTCGATTGCCTTTTGAACTTGTACCGAACCACTTTCAAAACAGCTATTACCTTTATAGTTCGATTAATGAACCAGTTTTTTGAATTCATAACCAACATTCGTAATCGTAACCATACAGTAACATAATACTGTCAATAACAGTTGGAAAATGTAAATGTTATGATAATAGGGAAAAAAAATGAGTAACGATTATCTTCATACATTCTAATTCCTAAGTGATGTCGTTACGAAAATGACACATGGTTTGACTGCTGCTTCAAGCAAATAAAAGTAAAAAGGAATGGGTTATACTTGTAATGATAGTACCACGCTGTACAATGCATTCCTCTGTATTTGGTAACGTTTGGTTACGTTTCTGTGCGCTTTACGTACGGAAAATAAAAGGCAGATTGATGCTATTAACATGCTAACACACAACGCAATCAAAATGTTTTTGAAATACACCGTGTACAATGTATAAAATGTTTTAGTATACGGTTTGAAACTTTGAATTTGCGAGTCCTGTATAGAGTTATAAGGGTTATTACATTATCAAGCAAAAATTAAAGTATTTAGGGATTCGGATTTGCTCAGAAGACTAACAATGCTATATATGGCGATCGTTCGCAACAGAGACAATCCGCTTCAATAGATATACAATGTAATTCTGTTTTCATAAATTGAAAGAGAAACGGAAAGAAGTCAACTTTTTAACTTCATTTAGCTTTCTCACCAACTGAACTTGATTTGATGTGCCATGCATGATATCGCTGTGTGTTCTATTAATTCTATTAAATTGTTTAATTGGCGTGCTTGTTTTTTATGCGGAATATTACAGGTAAATATAATTCATTGAAGTTCATAATGTTTGTACATGTGGCGTGTTCGTTGTTTTGTATTTTCATTTTTATGATATATCACGTGTCCATTATCTGATTCTGACCACGAAAATATGGCGACTGTTTAAATGCGGAGTATGTACTGGAAAACTAATGTCTCCTGCCAGTATAGACAAACTAATTTCTAGTCTATCCCCGCTTGAAATGGAAATGAAATTAAAAAAAAAAAAACAAAAAAAAAACAGAACTTCGACTTTCAGCAGATTTCAGCCGTTTTGTATAGTGCCTGATACATGTAATGGATACAATTCTTTAGCACATAAGCAATCACATAACTTTCGGGAATAAATGTATGTCTTAATGATTGTATCTCATGGAAGAAAACTCGTCTCCTTGCCTGAATTTTAGCTTCTTCATTTTCAAGCTTGCGGGAAAGAAATAGTTGAACATCAATCGCAATCATAAAGAGAGGCACATCCTTAAAAATAAGCACAGGAGTACTGAGACACACTACGAAATAAAAAATGGGCCTTTTATCACTATTGACGACGCATGACATGCTTTTTCTTTCTTGGGGGGGGGGGGGGGGTAATACAATTGATTATTCTGAAGGTTCGTTAATCACACAATGAAATATGGTTCGCTATTAGCTTAGGTTCGTTAACAAGAAAATTAAATGCGGTTCCTTTTCCGATGGTTCCTTTACCCGAAAGTAATCAAGCAATCATTTATTCTAATAAGGTTTGTGAATACAAAACGAAGTGAGGAAGGCCTAAGTATTAATTCCGATTATTTGTCAGTATAATTATCTATACTCCACTTCTCAAATGCAGAAAGATTGTAACTGCAACTGTGATGTAAAAAAAAAAAAAAAAAAAAAAAAAAACATTAAGCTTAAGCTACAAGTTAATGGTTCTTTATATGCTATGGTATTACAAAAGTGACTGAGAATAAGAAGTATGTTTATGATACAATCATATAAACCCAACGTGAAGCTGTCAAACCTACATCAACCTTTGCTTCTGATACGTATAGTATGTACAGCATTGGCAAGCGTGATAAGCGATAATTACTGTGCACGCAACGCCTATAAAGGAAATGTGCCTAATATGGCGGGAATTCAGAATGTTACGGCTGTATACAGCTGCAGCAGAACAGACGCGAAAGCAGTCTTTGATGCTCTGCAACATTACGACCATGTGCGTAATTTGAGGGTTTTTAGTACACGCAAAGAACACGATCTCAAAAGACAACTATTGTTAATTAACTTCATTGATTTTTTCTACCGATGCTGTCTTTTGAACCCCCGCCTACAATAGGTTCTCAGGTTTTTAGGTATTGGTACTTGCTAAACGCATCCTCTTTAGTTTCCATTGACAACAACATGGGAGGGAGAATGGAAGCGATCAACGCCATCGCTAAAAGACGCTTCTCGTAATACGCACTGCGTGCCTTTTTTTCTTTCTACTGTTTCCTATTGTTTGTGAGTTTAAAACTTGCGGCAAACTACACCGCAGTCGACACACAACGCGTACCGACTCATTTCATGGAGTCAAACGCACCGAAGTTTACATTCGGGCTGCCGTATTGGTCAGAATCGTTAATGATAGAACTGTCTTGCGATTGGTTAATTATCTTACACACCCAAGCTATCGCCTTATACGGTAGTGCGTGCGATGGAGCGTAAACGCCGTTGCTAAGCAGGACTGTTGTATTGTTTCGTCCCGTGAAAGAAACAGGGTGTGAGCTTGAACATAGCCTGAACTTTGAGAGCGATTTTCTCCGTTAGTTAGAAAATGGACTGACATCATAAGCCTAGTTAATATTCGTTTTTATGATCTATAGGGATGTCGAAATGAGTTGTATTACATATCAGTGTAAAGCTTAGAGTCTGTAGAATTCACATATAGGCATAACTACGATTTCATTTTTTGCGACTTTTGACTCATTCCCACGGAGCGCATCACCATTGAGGTCTACATAGCTGACAATTATATAAAAGTAGTCCTCTAACGTTGGATTATCTTTTTTTTATATCACTGCATATATCAGATAACACTGACATTGATATGAACAATAGCTGAATAGTGTACAATTTTGTTGAAGGAAATTTGAAAATGAAAGCATAAATCAGTTTCATTGAATTCAGGATTTATTCTTAAGTTAGATTTCAGGTTTTGCTCTATTTTCAATGCTCTGTACAAAAATGTAATTTTGCAGAGGGGTCAGTGTATAAGAGTGTGTGGTTTAGACCCAGACAATGGTCCTGAACAATTATGGCAAGGGTTTGAATGCTCTGTTATATATTTATGAAAAATTCCACTATCACAGCTAGTCTTTATTAATCCTGAAATGTAGTGTATGCAAGCGCATGAAAATATATCATGCTTCCTTTTTTTTTCATGTGCATGCATTCATCATGAATTAAGACTAGGGGTGCCCAGGGAATCCATTATGAATTATTAATGAAGCATTAATGTGCCTAAGGCCCCATTCATATGTAAAGACAGATCCTCAGGGATCTCCACGGTGATCCGGGGAGATCCTGGGAGATCCAGGGTAGTTTCTACCTCGATGGAGTGTCGACGATCACTGATATGACTGTACACACGGTATCAACACGACAGGGTGCTACACGGATAAGGCCGGACGAGCGAGGCGTCTACAAACACGGCATCTTCACGGCAGCTACACGGCAGCTACACGGCAACCACTTGAACCATCCCGGATTGCTGTGCCAATACGGCAATCCCCGGATGAAGCAGGATGTTTTTGACCTGTAGAAGTTGCCGTGTTGACCTCCCGGATGTCCCCAGATGAACACATACATACACAGATGTTCAAAGATTTCCAATGCGTCAACACGGATCTCTCCCCCGGATCACCCCGGATCAGATCCGGGGTGATCTTGGATGAGGCCGCAGTCACATGTAAACACGGATCCTCAAGGATCTAAGCGATGATCCGGGGAGAACCGGGATAGTTTCGACCTCGATGAAGTGTCGACGAGCGTTGATATGACTGTACACACAATATCATCACGGCAGCTACACGGATGAGGCCGAAAGAGCGCGGCATCTACACGGACAAACACGGCAGCTACATGGCAGCCACTGAGACCATCCTGGATTTCTGTGCCAACGGATGAAGCTGGATGTTTTTGACCTCCAAAAGTTGCTGTGTTTACCTCCCTGATGTCCCCGGATGTACACGGATGTACACGGATGAACACGGATGTTCAGGGATGTCCAAGGCATCAACACGGATCTCTCCCCAGATCACCCCGGATCAGATCGGGGGTGGTCTGGGGTTATCCGGGATGTCTATGTGACTTGGGCATGAGAGCAAAAATCCAGAAGCCCAGTCAGCAGAGCTCTGAAAAGGTGGTATTCGTGGTATTCATGTTTTGTTTAAGGTCATTGTTTAAATACACCCCTTAACATCTGAATCCCTTTGTATCTATGTATGCGCCTAATAGCCTGCATTAATGGGGGGGGGGGGGAGAGACCTGCAAGTCACACAATCAAATTCCAGCAAAGCTTCACTACATAAACCTTTCTCATAAATCATAACGCCAGGCTTTAGTATCATTCCGAACTACAACTCATCCAGCATGTTTATGCGTACATAACGCGTGTGTGTGTCCGTTGCCCAGCGACCCATTCTCTGAATAGCTGATACGTCAAAACCCGCCATCGCTGCCGATGTCGCCGCACCGATGCGAAAAGAGTGAGAGGCAAACCGCAAATTTAAAAAAGACAGGCATTTCCGCAGAACCTCCGTGAACGCGCGCCTCGTCAGCTGCCGACCATCAAATGCACAGAAGAAGGCTTCCCCTGAATGCGGCATTACTGCAAGATGATTTACGGTGGCATCAACTGGGCAAAGCGGGCTACCTGCGGCTTCAGGAATTATAATGTAACAACCCCTGGCCAACTGGTCTGTTTTAGATGATCGAAAAAACAGTCTAAGATGGCGACAAAGGGACTGCCGACGCACTACCACATCATTAATTCTCAGGTTGGCTCCGGTTGCTGACCGTGAGATACCGGTGAATTCGCCAACCCTCAAAAACCCGAAAAAAGCAACTGTAAAGCATACTTTGAAAAGCACCGCTTCATAGGACGTGCACACCCTTGTAAGACAAGGAAGCAACTTTTCCAATAAGGACATTGTAACAGGATAACGTGTATCCGCCCTAGAACGCCGCCTACCGCAACCCTCCAATAATCGACCGACTACGAAGTGCTTAGTTACATCTGGGAGCCCTGAAGACCGCAAATGGAATGATAACCCCGCAATATATGCGCAAATGGTGGACGCCGCGTAACCTTGAAGAGACAAATAAGTAATGAATAATGCAACCTGTTCATCTGAAAATGATGCGTATTCTCCCGGAATGTAAATTGCGAGAAACTTACAAAATGATTCATGTGCTTGCCGATACACCGCATATGTGTTTTGAGACCTAGATGCCCCCCATTAGGTCCGACAACTCCTGTTGAAGATCGACCATAGATGGCTCGGGGGAGGCGTCGGGTGCATGTCTGAGTGCGGTGCGATTTGCCTGAAACGCTCGTTCTGAAAACGAGAAAGAGCATTATTTTGCGCGCCTGGAACATAGCAGGCCTTAAATCGTATGTTATAGCAAAGGCAAGTGACTACCAGCTCCCTCAGTAGTTGCATAATCAAGGAGCATTTGGATGTCTGTGAGTTTATTACTGCAACCACGGCCTGGTTATCCGACCAAAACAACACTCGCTTGTTAGCTAAGTGAGATGCCCACAAATGTATTCCAACAACAATGGGGAAGAATTCCAGAAAGGCAATAGAATATCTAGGAGTGCCGACACCTTCCGGCCATCTGCCTTGTGTCCACTTGCCGTTGAAGTAGGCACCAAATCCAATGCCCCCAGATGCGTCTGTATGAAATTGCAATTCTTCGCTGCTCCATGTATGCGAAGCCGGGAAGAGAACATTGCCATTAAAACTAGACAAAAATTGTTGCCGTGCCTTTAGGTCTTCCCTGGCCCCCAAGGAAAGACGAATTTTATGGTAGGCCTACTGTTCCGCACACTTGAAGCCAAATCGATTAGCCGTCTCAAGAAGGCTCGACCGGGTGCAACCGCCCTACATACGAAATTGAGGCTGCCAACTACCGATTGCAATGTTCGCCGCGTCACCTTCTCCTTACTAAGAATGACACCGATCTTTTCTAATAAGGAGGACACCTTATCTTTCGTGAGGCACTCTCACCTGATCTATTACCGAGTCTATCTCTAAGCCTAAGAAGGTGATGGTTGTCACTGGCCCCTCCGTCTTCTCCTGGGCAATAGGTACTCCAAGGCGTTCACACGTGGCCTGAAAACTATACATTAGGTACCTACATTCAATGGCAGACTTCCCCACGAAAAAGAAATCGTCCAGATAATGCAACATGTCTCCTGAACCCTGCGACCTCCTTACAACAATATTCAAGAAAGGCGCTGAACTTTTCAAAGGTTGAACAAGCAATCGAACAGCCCATGGGTATGCACCTGTCATAGTAAAACTTGCCATCAATGCACATCCCTAACAAATCAAAATCCTCAGGATGGACAGGCAACAGGCGAAAGGCTGATTTCACATAAGCCTTTCCCATGCATGCGCCAGTGCCCACCCCTTGAACCAGCGCAATGGCGTCATCGAACGTAGCGTACATAACCGAGCAATCGTTTGGGTCTATTTGCCTATTTACAGAATTGTTCCTTGGCGCTGAGAGGTGCTGAATCATTCGATACTCGCCCGGGGTTTTCTTAGGGACCAATCCCACAGGTGAACACCGAAAATTCTGAAATAGCGGAGTTTCGAAAGGCCCTACGATGCGGCCCAACGCAATCTCTTTTTGCAGTTTATTATGCAATACACCTTTAAGTTCATACGCAGATTTCAAGTTTCTGGACCTAACTGTAACTCTTCGCCCTCTATACCCAATACGAAAGCCTTGCTGAAAACCTTCCCATAAAAACTGAGCATCCTGCGCGTTTGGGTAACGCGTAAGAAATGGGGCCAAACGATCAGACTTAATTGGTGTTGGTGCTCGGGTTCTTGTTCCCGCCTCGGCCCCGCGGACACCGGGCGCTACCATGCGAGCTTCGGCCACATCTTTCGCATGCATGGGTGAAACTGCACGGCTGTCTATTACACTGCCCGTTATTGAAACTATAGCAGTATCTTGGGCCGCTTGCCCGCACATTGTATCCAAGCCTAGCACCAATTCTGCCCCTTGCGAAATTTCCTCCGCGACCAGCGTTCCAAAAGGCACGAAAATTCGCCACGCGATTGCCCCCAGTTCCGATCGTAGCAGCGCGAGAGCTCGGTTGCACGAACGGTGCCGCCGCCGTCATTATCCAGAGCTTACTGTCCACCCTGGCCCATGACCGTGTGGGTTCATGTTGTTGGCGTAGGCGGAATTGTGTGTCATATGTCCGCCATGCATAGCCCCCAAACCTAGCAGCAGTACGCACAATATCCATGTACTTAAAGAGCTCACGGGCCCTAAGTACGTGCTTTTCGGCGTAAATGGATGCAAAAACCAAAAAGGCGCTCGTCCATTGCTCAATGGAAGTGATGCGCGGGGCCCTGCGCTGTGGCTGCAGCTGCACGGTACCCGAGCCAGACACCGCTAATACCATGACCGAATCATCCCCTTGGGCTGGTGCATTTTTTAACAGACACCCTAACTCTAGGTATTCACCCCTCCAAATTTTTTCCTTAAGCGATAAAGGGACAGTAGAGCCCAACTCATCCCTTGCCATTGCCAATAATGAGGGGGTATTTGCATGCTCCCGCACAACTTCATCCGCAGCTATGACATTCGCTTCATTCACTCCACTACAAACTACGGGCCAAGAGGCTTGCACACTTTCTAACTCACCGCCCATAGCTGTCTCTGATGCAGCGCCCCTCGGCAGGGCAGCAAGTGAACTTCCTGCCCCTGAAGTGGAAGTTAATCTAGCGGAGCTTGTCCCCATCAGACCGTCACCAGTAGCTTCCCCGGAAGGCCCGGCCACTGCAGGGCCCCTTGTCTGCCTCTCATCACCCGCATCCGGTTCGTTGGAATGTGCCCCTTCTGCCCGCCCCGTCGCCGATGCCGACCTTCTATTTCTAGGCCTACCCCGAGCTGACGGCGGCCGGGCTCTGATGGCTCCAGGGCTCGCCCAACCCCAGACTCCGACCTCGCACGTTTCCCCTTCTGCTTGGGCATTCCGAACTTGAATGAAATGGCTACGAATGAAATAGCTGTGCAGAACCACGAACTTTTAAATGAATGAAATCTCTATGCAGAACCACGAACTTGAATGAATGAAATAGCTATGCAGAACCACGAGCTACACCAATGACCCGATCTCCATGAAAACCAAGTGCAGAATGAAGGGAGTATGGATTCCGTTCCCACGCCCGACCGCTACGTGGGAACCGTAACTCGAGAGCGCGCAAACCCGAATCTAATTTTGGACATAACCGGAAAGCGGTCCGTTTGAAGTCAACAAAATTGTAATACATTGTATGCGCGCGCTAACTATTTACGCCTCGCCAAGGCTGGCCACCTGTCGGAGGCCCCAATGAAGTAAAAGGTTAGCTGCCGTCTGTAAACCCATTTTAACAACTATGGCTGTTAAAGGGAATTATTTCCAGTTCGTATGAAGATTACATATCCAATAAATACAATACCTCAGCACAAGAATTTGAATATAATTTTGACTTAAATGATCCGGTTCAGAAACCACCATGTGTTTATTTGACTGAAAATCAGTATAAAAATCGTATTACGAATACAGATGATGAAACATTTTTGTTAGCTCACTTAAACATATACGCAGTATTAATACAAACTTTGACAAGTTGCGCTTATTCTTAAAAAACCCAAATCAAAAATCTTGCTCCATCATAGAGCTTACAGAAACATGGTTGAATTCCAATATCAGTCATTTATTTTCTTTACCCGGATTCGAATTTGTATTTAGAAATAGAAACGAGAGAGTTGGTGGTGGAGTTTGTTTGTATATCTCGAAAAAATTTAGATATATTATACATGAGGAGATTAGTGTTATGAGCGATGTACTCGAATCCCTATTTATTGAATTGATAAATCCACATGGAAAAAATACTGAGATTGGCGTAATCTACAGACCCCCTCGGTCGAACTTGAATGATTTTTTGACAGTTTTGCAGGATTTAGTACAAAATCCCATTATACTCAATAAAGATACATTTCTGATGGGCGATTTTAATATCGATTTCATGAAATGTAACTCCCCAAATAGCCCACAAGAATTTATAGAAATATTAATGTCTGCTTCG
Organism: Diadema setosum; assembly: GCF_964275005.1. Classification (NCBI taxonomy): domain Eukaryota; kingdom Metazoa; phylum Echinodermata; class Echinoidea; order Diadematoida; family Diadematidae; genus Diadema; species Diadema setosum. The sequence continues at coordinate 34,337,104 of NC_092696.1, read as the reverse complement.
TTTTTACCATCAATTCCCAAGCCTACCCGCGTCGCCAGCCAGTCGGCTACCCTCATAGACAACATTTTTTTGTAATGTTCTTCCACTTCCTGAGTCTAGTATCATCCTCTCAGACATCATGACCATCATCCTATATTTGCCCAGGTTCCAATCAAATTGACTAAACAAAATAATTATTATAAGCGACGTAAGATTACTGCAGATAATCTTACTAGTCTCCAAAACAGTTTAAAAGAAATTGATTGGTCTTCTGTATACAACACTACCGATGTCAACTTGTCTTATGATTATCTCATATCTACTATTACCTCCGAAATTGATAAACACATTCCCCTGCGTAACATAAAAAATAGATATAAGCAAATTCCAAGACTCCCATGGATAACTCAGTCTATATTACGATCCATAATTAGGAAAAATAATTTGTTTTACAAATACAGATGCAACCCCACTGAAAAAATAAGAAAAAATATGTTTCATACAAAAACACACTCACCAAATTGTTACAAACGCAGAAGAAAGATTTTTATGTTAATCAGATAAGCAAATATAAAAATAATATTAAAAACACATGGAAAACATTAAAAAATGATATGAATACACCTAATAATTCATCTGATATTCCTAAAGTTCGTTGGGGCAATGCCTCCAGCAACACTACCACTGGCATGGCTGAAATTTTCAATGACTTCTTCTCTTCAATTGGAAAAAAAAAATCTTTTTCAAAATATTCCTCTTTCTAGTAAATCTTTTAGTGATTTTTTAGATACACCTAAATCCAAAACTATATTTTTCGACCAAACATATAAAGAAGAAATAACAAAGATCTTTGCCAATTTGAAAGAAGGAAAAAGTCCTGGCCACGACGAAATTGACAACCATTTGATAAAAAAACTGATTCCCCAAATAGTGGATCCCTTAGTACACATTATCAACTCATCGCTTACAACCGGCCAAGTGCCAAATAGTATGAAAATAGCGAAAGTAATTCCTATATTTATAAGAAAGGGGAGAAGGATGATGTCAATAATTATAGACCCATATCTTTATTATCTTCTATTTCTAAGATTCTCGAAAGAATAGTTTATATCAGGACAGGACATTTTCTTAAAACTAGTGACATATTTTCAAATTTTCAATTTGGATTTAGAGAAAATCACAGCACAACACACGCACTACTCGCCCTCACTGACAAAGTCACACACGCACTCGAAACATTTTCACACACAATAGGTATCTTTTTGGATTTCTCCAAGGCCTTTGACACGATTAACCATGAAATACTTCTCGCCAAATTTTCCCATTATGGCATACGTGGAAAGGCCTTGGAGTGGTTCACGAGTTACCTATCAAAAAGATCCCAATTTGTACATGTCAACGGCTTTGACTCTCAAAATAAAACAATTGCATGTGGTGTTCCACAAGGGAGTTTATTAGGCCCACTTTTATTTATTATTTATATTAATGATTTTCATAGATCCTCGGAGAAACTATCTCTCATTTTATTCGCGGATGACTCTAACCTTTTCTTTTCCCACCCTGACCCAAATATCTTAACAAGAACAGTAAATGAAGAATTGGAAAAGGTTATACAATGGATATACGCAAATAAATTGTCACTAGATATTCAAAAAACAAAATTTATGTTTTGTAGTAACTCTTTAGACAGCCTCCCAGGCAATATAACACTTGATACTACTCCCCTAGAAGAAGTTTCTTCTTTTAAATTTCTTGGTGTTTGTGTTGGTAACAAGCTTTCATGGAGGAATCATATCAATAATATATACAAAGAGATGCTTGGTGGTACAAAACTTCAAAATTGCGTTAAACAAATACATACTGCTACTGAACGTTTTCGGCGTGCACTCTTCGGAGTAGAACCGCACGTATGAAACAAGAAGCGCGAACATAACAATATATACAAAACGAGCAAACCATTCAAGCGTACATTGGGGCTACATTCATTCAGCTGACCAGTTCTATTCTATGCAGGCAAAAGGAGTTTGTACGCACATTGGCGCTCTTTTGATTTAGATTCTGACTCATGTTGACGTCAGCCAATCAACGTACGCACTGTTTCGCCTGAATGGTTTGCTCGTTTTGTATATATTGTTATGTTCGCGCTTCTTGTTTCATACGTGCGGTTCTACTCCGAAGAGTACACGTCAATAATATATGAAAAATTATTTCACGTAATATTGGTGTTATGAACAGATTAAAATATTATCTTCCTTCATCTGCATTATCAACTCTTTATTCTAGTTTGATATTACCTTACTTAAACTATGGGATTCTTCCTTGGGGTAATGCATATCAGATATTACTAGATAAACTTTTTTTATTGCAAAAGAAAGCGCTCAGAATTGTTTTTAATCTACATACCCGGGAACATACAGATGCTTTGTTTTTTTACCATAATATACTTAAAATTAAAAGATTTGTATGTGTTTCAATTTGGCCAGTTTATGTTTAATTGTAACAGTAATTTTTTACCTAAAATATTTCATGACTTATTTCATCGAAACAGTCATGTACATTATTATCCCACGCGACGATCCGATGAATTTCATCTTCCATTAATGAGAACCGCACATGCCCAAAGTACATTTCTTTATACCGGACCCAAGCTTTGGAATAACCTAGATGATAGTTTAAAAGATTCCCCCAAATTCGTCACATTTAAATACAAATTCAGAAAACATCTACTCTCTACTTATAATTTTAGATAATTTAAATTGTTCTAATTCATGCTTGAGCTTTCACCTGTCCTGATGTCACTTTGCACTTTGCGTGTTCTGTATGCAGACCTCTCTTCTTTCTTCTCTCCTCTTCCTTTTCTGTCTTTTGTTCTTCGTAGACTTGTATTGTTACCGTCTTCTCTCCTCTCGGTACTGTCTCGCGTCTTACATGTGTGTGGGTAATGTGCGTACGAGTGTGTTGTCCTTGTCATATTTTCCCGGTACACGTGGTTTAGTGAACAGCGTCCGGGCATTAGCATTGATGTTTTATATATATTTTTCCCGACCTGTGTATCTCAATATAACTACTATATATATATATATATGTATTTTTTTTTTTTACAAATGATTTAAATAATCTATATCAAATATAATAACTATAAAAACCCTCGAATACTATATTATTTACTCATTATTTATCTGGCGATCTATACGTCCCACGAGCTTTGCTTTTTAGTGGATCACTATTTTCCATAATGGAATCTATTTTCCGCACGTCCACGAAGTATAATAATAATAATAATAATAATAATAATAATAATAATAATAATAATTGTTTTGGATATAAACTCCAAATTTTACTGTCCAAGAATGGAAATTCATTTTGCCCAAATTGATCGTGGGCCCGGCAGCCACTGAGCAGCGCCAGATCGACGTTGCTCTAACCTTTTCAATTGTTCAACGGCAAACAAGGTAGCAGCAACTCCCATCTTTTAACGCCTTTTGGTATGACGCGGCCGGGGTTTGAACCCACGACCTCCCAATTGTGAGGGCAGCCGCTCTACTCACTGAGCCAACACATCGGTATATATGTATTGATCATCCTAATTATTGTTTATATATATATATATATATATATATATATATATATATATATAAACATATGTGACCGTGCACCTCAAAACGAACATAAAGTCGCACACACTGATTTCGCGTGAGGACTGAAAATAGGTGAAATGGGTCAACATAGCCGAATTTGACTTTTTCATATTTTCTGAAAGAGCAGGTCTTCTTTTACATTATGCTAAAATTTGGTATCATAAAACGGGCAGAAAGTGTGTTTTTTTTTTTTGGAAGTTTATCTCGAACATTTTTGGTAGAATAGTGTGATTAGGTGTGTCTTTAGAATCCCTTTTTCATTTCTGAAAAACCTTGTCCACACTCTTCACTGTCCACTCTAATAACTTTTGAAAGAATAATGCTACTGCTTTAAAAGTTGGCATTAACTATGGACAAAATGTGTTAATGAGGCATGCTTAATTTTAGATTAATCTGATAATCCCTTCATTGTTGTTACTCTGGTGGTCTAATTCCTGTTTTTTTTTTGTCCCATTCATCGCACAGCCAGCACGGTTTGGTAAAGATTAAGCGCTCGAATAGACACTGTACTTCAGAGCCTCTTTTCTCAGTTCACACTTTTCCTGAGATTGTGCTTTCTTTCCAATATTTAGATAGGTTAGGAGAGTCGATTTGATTTGAGTTATACATCATTTTAAAGCTTAAAGTCTGCTCTTTCAGAATATGGTCTTAACTAAAAATTCATGTCTGGCGACTTTTTGTTTGTTTTGAGGTGCAGGGTCACATATGTTGTTATATAATTTATCTCGGATATTACATGAATCTTTTGCAAATGTTTGAACAATATCATTTCATGACATGTATACTTTGTACTATGTTTTGATTTTTTGTTGATTGGAGATTGTACTATGTTTTTGTTTTTTCGTTGATTGGGAATAAACTATGATTGAATTGAATTGAATTGAATAGATTATTCAATCAGATCAGCTTCTTCCATAAATCATTTGAGAGATTTTTTTAACAACACACGAAATCTGCTAGCTGTCTATTACTGCGCAATTGCGTTTCAATTGTTTTATCGGTATTCTGGTGAACTCTTCTTGTGGCAAAGTCAATATACACTGCATTTTTATGTTACTTTGCAATTTACAGTGTGCATCTATGTTATCTTCTGTGTATTCGATTTGCTATTAAATGTACGTACCTTCAATAATACTAGTCAGGATTCCATGGGAGACCACTACTTATTGGTGAATGAGCTAACATGACCAAAGATCAGAATTAGATAAATAAATAAAGAAAAAAAAAAACGTTAGAGAACTATTGTATTGTATCTGAGACACCTCCCGAGCTAAACATTGATTCTACAGCAATTCGAAATTATATATATTTCTCTCTCAATCAATTGTGTGATGAGTACTAACTCTGTCACTGTTGCATCAAAGGACACTTGAGCAGAAAATGGTAGACAATAATATCCTCTATTCTTGAAATAACTTGCAGTGTGGTAATAATAAGGTGTATTTCGCCGTGCTATCTTTCTTGCATCTACACCCTCCCCCAGAGTCTTTAAAGCCACAGACTAACCATAAATAATTCAATTATTGGTTGTTGCCATGGCAGAAAAGCAATAGAGAAGATAGTTTATGAGAATGGTCCCAATTCTTAAAGTAAAAACAAATGGTAAAAACTCTAACTCTAAGTTTTATTGTTGCACATTTAGCGGAAAGAATTCATCCTGAGATCACGATCATTTCCAAATTTATTTCGTTTCCGTGACAGCAGCTCCAGCAGAAACAAGCCGTCTTCCCACCCCTTTGTATCATTATGTATTTCTCTCTAAGCCATATGCTGCTATTGATACTTGGCGTACTTATGTCCTCTTATCAGCTCGTTCACATTGGATGTTGAAGCATAGGTGCGACAGTTCGTTTTCTTTTTACTGCAGCCTTGAAAGTGGAAAGTATCTCCATTCAAACTTCAGAATATGGAGAAACTCAAAGGCATCATATCCCTCCGATCGAGATGTATGGAAAAGAAGGTAAATACAAGGATTTGGGAGGCCGCTGCCACATTTTGGTATCATCATAATCATATTGCATATTCGCTTTGTAACTTGCTGACATAAACGTGTGCAATAAAAGCGCCACAGGAGATATGAAGTCCGTTTTTACTTGGCCTAGTTTACCAACCAATGTCATCCATGATATGATTATACAGTATATCTGTGTATATGTGACAGTGCACCACAAAACAAACATAAAAGTCGCACCCCTTGGTTTTAAGTGAGGACTCAAAAAAGGTGAATGGTTCAAATAGTCAATCTTGAGTTTTTCATATTTTCTGAAAGAGCTATCCTTCTTCTGCATTATTCTTCAGTTTGGTATCTTAACATGAATGGGAAAGTGTGTTTTTAGCAGTTTTTCTACAACCCTTTTAAGGGGAAGAGTAGAATGATCAGGTATGTCTTAGAGGCCGCTTTTCATGTCTTGAAATCCTTTGCATACTCTTCACTTTCAAGTCTAATAACTTTTGAAAGGATGACACTACTGCTTTGAAAGTTAGCATTAATCATATGTGGAATGTGCTAATAGAACATGCTTAATTTCAGCTTTATCTGACAATCCATTCATTGCCGTTGCTCCGGTGGTTTACATCCTATGTTTTGTCCCTTTCATGACACAGCTAGCACGGCTTGGTAAAAGATAAAGCGCTCGAATCGGCCGTGTATACTTCAGAGCCTCTTTTCTCAGTTCACACTTTTCCAGAGTGTGTGCTTTCTTTCCAGTATTTAGGTAGGTTAGAGGGGTCCATTTGAATTGGGTTATACATAATTTTAAAGCTTCGAGTCTGCTCTTTCAGAATCTGCCCTTAACTAAAATTTCATGTCTGGCGACTTTTTGTTGGTTTCGTGGTGCAGGGTCACATATTATTTTTTCGTAGCCCAGTCTTTGGGGGTTATTTTTAGGTATGATGTTATGCACATGATTAGACAGTAAATTAGGGTGTGTGGCAGAATCTTAAACTCACACATATGTAGCCCTAGGTTTCAAATAATAAGAGAATAATCAGGAAAGATTGACAGGATCTATATAAGCCACAGAAAGTATGAAGTAGGCTGAGTACCCAATAGTATATCTCTGTAAGCTGAGCCTTATAGCTGTGCGATGAATAGGGAAAAACAGGATGTAAACCACCGAACAACAACAATGAAGGGGTCATCAAGGTAAAATGAACTTAAGCATAACATATTCTGACCATAATCAACGCCAATTTTCAAAGCAGTGGCATCCTTCTTGTTAAAGTTATTAGACTTGAAATTGTAGAGTGTTAACTGGGTTGTTAATAAATGAAAAGAGACATAATAAGATATACACCTCATCACACTATTCTACAAAAAAAAAACATGTTCGAGGAGAAACTGCTAAAACTACTTTTTCTCGCTCGTTTTATGATTCAACACTTTTGCATAATGTAAAAGAAAAACTTTTTTACCTATTTTCTATCTTCACACAAAATCAATGCGTGGGATTCCTTGTTCACTTTGTAATGCACGGTCACATAATGTATTTATGTAATATATGTGACCTTGCACCTCAAAAAAAAAAAAAGTCGCTAGACATGAATTTGTAGTTAAGACCATATTCTGAAAGAGCAGATTTTAAGCTTTAAAATGATGTATAACTCAAATCAAATGGACTCTCCTAACCTAAATATAACCTAAATCTTAATATCGGAAAGAAAGCACAAACTCAGGAAAAGTGTGAACTGAGAAAAGAGGCTCTGAAGTACAGTGTCTATTCAAGCGCTTAATCTTTACCATACCGTGCTGGCTGTGCGATGAATGGGACAAAAACAGGAAGTAAACCACCAGAGTAACAACAATGAAGGGATTATCAAATTAAACTGAAATTAAGCATTCCTCATTAACACATTCTGTCAATAATTAATGCCAACTTTCAAAGCAGTAGCGCTATCCTTTCAAATGTTATTAGAGTTGAAAGTGAAGAGTGTGGACAAGGTTTTTCAGAAATGAAAAAGGGATTCTAAAGAAACACCTAATCACACTATTCTACCAAAAATATTCGAGATAAACTGCTAAAAAAAAACCACACTTTCCTGCCCTTTTTATGATACCAAATTTTAGCATTATGTAAAAGAAGACCCGCTCTTTCAGAAAATATGAAAATGTCAAGTTCGGCTAGGTTGACCCATTTCACTTATTTTCAGTCCTCACGCAAAACAAGTGTGTGCGACTTCATATTCGTTTTTAGGTGCACGGTCACATATAGTATATATATCTATATATATATATATATATATATATATATATATATATATATATGAAGAGTTTGTTAGCAAAAACCGATAAGTCCATTTTTGAAGATTTTGAAGTACGGTCTCTGTCATAAAGTACAAAATAATACCTTTTAGATGATATATTGGTCACTACATATAAAGGTACATTTTTGAAGTTATGGTCAAAAGAAGCACAAATTTCTTATTATTCTCTTGATTTTTCTTGACCTTTAATCGCAAATATCTCCATTTGGCAATTATGGACTTATCGCTTTTTGCGAACAAACTCTTCATAATTATATATATATATATATATATATATATATATATATATATATATGTTTGTGTACACGTCTATGTGTATACATGCAAGTGATATATTATTAGGTGTATGTCTTTGTCTTCAACTTCAACAGTAAAGCCTGGAATACTGCAGAACGAAGCGATTTGGCAGAAAGTGGAGATCACAATTTCTTTGAAAATTGTTTATCTTTCTGAATCTGTGTTCAGGATTGCAATTTGTCAAAAATGGAACAATGCATTTGTTTGCCTTTTTTTTTTTTTTTTAGACAAGCAGGCAGTGATGCTGAAGTTCCAAATTCCACTGTTCTAAATGTGATTTAATCCTATCCCAACATGTACAATAATGTCTATTAAAATCAGCACAGTGTTATATACACGTGTCCATTGGTATCACAATATTTAGATAAAGAGTGCTTTCGTTATAACAAAGTCATCGGGACAAGCAGTTTCCTTTTTGTTATTTCGAAATTTCGTTATAACAGAAAACAAAAATATATACAGCTAGTGACATAGAGTCGATAAGTTGGCGGCCAGAATTTTAATTACGTTGTAACCGGAATTTCGTTAAAACCGTTCTCGATATAACGTTAGTAGACCGTATAGATGTATAAACCTTTTTGAGATTTTATTCTTTTTTTGCACGATTAGTGGAGAGACTGGAAGACATAAACTACTTCATTTGTTTTTATCATGCAGATATTCATATACCTGTGGCTTGCAGTCTTCATTCTAACGTTCCCGTTGCCAGGTGAGCACCAAGGAAAGCATCGGTTGAATAAAATTTCTTATGTCTCTGTCATAAAAAAACAAATTCCATTAAGGTATACAGGGCTTAAAGAGGTAATAGGATAATAGTAAAACTTATATCTTCATAACCGTAAGGTAATAATTGCAGATTGGCAACAACAGGTGTTTTCGTTGAATCCGAAGGTTCGTTAATCAAAAAATGAAATAGTATTAGGAATCGGAAAATGAAAAGGGGCGTATTAACGTACTTTAAAATTACAAACTTTCTAGCGTTTTCGGATTAACGAGCCTTCGGAATGATTTTTTTCTTTTCCTTTTCGGATTAACGAGCCTTCTGAATGATTTTTTTTTTTTCGTTTTCGGATTAACGAACCTTAATTCTACATCACGAACTTTTGCCATTTTCGGACCTTCGGTCCTGTAGAAAAGACTGAGTAATGAAATGAAAAAAAAAAGAAAATTGAATAGATAAGTCGATAAGAAATTAGACCATAATATATAAGAACAAGAAGAAATGATTTGAGCGGCGGGGACTGGCGTCATTGGCAGTGCGTAATCGGGATAGTTGTTTTGATTTAGGTGTTCTATTGTTGTTGGAGCGCGTTGATTTTATGTTTGTTGTTGATTTTTCCTGCCAGTATGTTCGATTACGCTTTCAAAACAGTCTTTACGAATATTTCAGGCTTCCAAGATGCGAACTAAGATAGAGGAAGGGTACCTCCGTCCTTAACCCTATTAAGCCCAAGCTATTTTGACCCCTCGCAGGCCCAAGGGTGGGGGGGGGGCACATTGTGCCCCCCCCCATGTAACTTTTTTTTATTATTTGATGTATTATCGTCATATTTGGCACGTGGGTAGAGTAACTCATACTCTACATGACCGTACATTTGAATTTTCACAAGGTTGCCCATGGAGGGCGCTATTTACCAAAATATAAAGAAATAAATAGGAAATATGCTAAAAACATGATTTTTCTGTATAATTTCTTTATCCCCATTATATATGTCTTATTATAGACCAATCATAACAGTAACAGAAAGTTACCTTCTTTATAGGTATTGCTGTCTCTCTTTTCTTTTTGGTGTTTGATGCTTTGTACTTTGCTCGAATACTGTCCGTGCAAAAATGATTTTTTTTTATTGACCAGGAATGTGTGATTTATCTGGAGACACGTGTTTGCATGAAAGTCAGGAATTGAGCGATGTGTGCCCACAAATATTCTCAGAAGTGCTTGGGACATACATCAATCTGACACGGAAGTATGTCCCGCTGGACCATCCCAATTATGACGTCATGGTTCCAAGAGAGGCCAGAGGAAAGAGAAATCTCTACTGCGCTTACCCAGGTATAACTTTAACTCTCTCTTGCTAGAGTAATTCCGAGGATTCGTTAGCAAGCACTTTCTATTCTCTCGGAGTAGTGGTATCAAACAACCTTAAGAATGACGCACCTCTTTCTCATTTTTTTTTTTGGGGGGGGGGGGATAATTAATAAACCTTTTGATATAGACGAATCTTATTTTGTCTTTCAAAAGAGCGAACCTTTGGAACTATGATCTCATTTCATTTTAGGAATACGAAGCCTTCGGAATATTAAACAAGCCTTGGAAGTACGGGGCACTTTTTTCAGAATCATCTAACATCTACATACGGAATTTGGTTGCTCGGGTGTAACAAATATCACCCACCTTACGCAGTTACAAGTTTTTCAGTATAACATTCACGGCACCTGCAAGAAGTATTAGGGAAATGCATGTAGCCATGTGAAATTTTGAAATTTGAAAGGAAGGTTTCACCGATTGTATCGCATTTTGCTCCTTTCTTTGTCTGTATAGGGTTTTTTTTGTGTGTGTGTGTCTCAAAATCTAAATCCATATTGTACTAATTCATCTCTAATGACTTCTGTAATCGCATTGACTTTATATGTGGGGGCGCTGTGGCAAAGTGGATAAAGCGGGGTTCCCACTATCGTGCGATCTATTACGAACGTCACGATTGGACATTCGTAACTGATCATGGAAATTTCGTTGAACTCGTGTGAAATTTCACGTTTGGGTACGAGGTGGAGCGAGTCGACACGATTTTGTATGTTTGGATGCGATACGGTCACGATTAGTCTATTTCAAGCAATACAATCTGTCACGATCACTGGTCTCTCGTTCAAATACGATCCGATGAGATTGTCCCGATTGAGTCCACGATTGGTACCGATCTAACACGATCCTTACAATCGGGACCCCCGATCTGGAACGTGCAACTACGTTCAGCTTCGTTCCAGTTCGAACACAGTGAACCAACTGCGGGCTGTTGAGATAAGATACGATATCTTTCACGATCGGGATCAAAAGCGATCCCATTTAAGGCACAATTGGACCCGAATGGGAATATATTAGTCCGGCTGACAATGGATTCCATTCTGCAGAGTTATTAGGCATATATCCATCAAAGGAAAATTATTTTGCAGTGCTATATTGCTACACTTATTGAATTACTAATTGAAAAATGATAAAGTGATCTGTACAGTCAGGTACGATCGTTGACCTTACATCTACGACAATGTATGGATGGTGGAGTGGTTCAGAAGCTATTTGAAAGACAGAAAACAATATGTTTGTATAAACAATGAAAAATCTTCTTTGCCTTCAGCTGATTGTGGAGTTCCACAAGGAAGTATACTAGGGCCGTTACTTTTTATTATCTACATCAATGATTTTCCAAAATCTTGAAATATTCTTTCTTTCATATTATTTGCAAATGATTCTAATCTTTTCTTTTCTCATTCAAATCCTCATACATTAGTTAATATGATGAATGTAGAATTGAACAAGATAATGCAATGGCTATTAATAAGAGCAAATAGATTATCGGTTAATTTGCAGAAAACAAATGTGATGTTATTTAGTGATAACCTTGATAAATTGCCACATGATATAATTGTTGAAAATTAATTGATAAAACAGGTTTATTCCGTTAGATTTATTGGTGTAACTGTAGACAGTCAGCTTTCTTGGAAACAACATATAGATTGTATATGCCGCACAATTTCCAGTAACATAGGTGTAATTAATAAAGTAAAGCTTTGTTTTCCTGTTAAAACGTTGTTAATGTTATGTTCAACGTTAATTTTACCTTATTTAACGTATGAAATGATAGTATGAGGAAATACACATTCAACTTATTTGGATAGATTATTTTTGTTACAAAAAAAAAAAAAAACACTTCGAGTAATATGTAACACCTACAAATATTCCCATTCTGACGGATTATTTGTGGGGAATAAGGTTTTGAAAGGGATTTGTATTAGTATTACCTTGGTCAATTTATGTACAGTCTGTATAATAATACACTTCCTTTACTTTTTGAAAATATGTTTAATAAGAATAGATGTATTCATAAATGCCCCTCATCCGAAATTTATTTACAAAATCCACGTTTATTTGCAGTGGCCCGGAATTTTGGAATTCCCTCGAGAAAAATATGAAAGATTCTATTAGTTTGAAATCATTCTCTAGTAATCTAAAGGAATATTTTGTTAGCTCATATGAGTTATTGTACCCCATGGTTAGTTTGACTGTTTGGAATTGTTCTTTTTTCTTCACCCTGCATCGAGAATGCTGACCTGCCATTTGCTCTCTCTACTCCCCCTCTCTCCCTCCCTCTCTCTCTTTCCCTACTCTCTTCTGTGTGTGCACAATGGATGTGGATGCATACATGTGTGTGTACGTGCGTGTGTACGCGCATGTGTATGTGTGTGCGCTTGTGTGTGTGTGTGTGTATGTGTGCGTGTTTGTGTATGTGTATGTGTGTGTGTATGTGTATGTGTATGTGTATGTGTATGTGTGAAAGCGTATGCTTCATGTTACCATCCGATTCGATTGAATGAAAACGGTATACTTCCAATGATTAGCTCGTACAGTACATGTATCGTTGTATTGTGTTATAAAGCCATGTATAATCAATGTATTACAGTAACGTAAGTGAGGGGACTGCACTATACAAAATTCGCTTTTTAGCAGCCCCTCAATTTTCATTTCCATGAAGTTCTTTTAAGAACCAATATGTATTATTATGTTCCAAAATATGTAATCATTTGAAGTGTATTACCTGTGTATATTGATTAGATATGAAAAAAAAAACATGCATGTGAACATGCATGTGTGAAATAAAATGAAATGAAATGAAACAATAACAGCTCTTTGCCATTATCAACAACACACAAGAAACAGAATACTTCACACCTCCCCTCCCCCCCCCAAAAAAAAAAAAAATACTGCTGTATAATCCTTAACAGTGACATTATTGCCTTTGATGTGTGCTCACTAATTCACGATTCAGGATATCATTGTCATCTTCATACTGGCGCTAGTCAATACCTGCAGACATACAATTGTCATTTTATTTTTATTTTTTGCTCATGTTTTGTTTTCGTCAAAAAAAAATTACCCAATGTTGGTTATGGTTAATCAATCCTGTTTTGTGTGCCTGTATAATGGTAATTATAAGATATTAATGATAACATGACTAACATAATGTATGAAAATATCTAACTAACTACGATACAACTGTCATTTCATGAAATTTTAAACAAATCAATTATTCATGTAGCTTACGATGCTAATGAAATGCCCACACAGTCATACAATTCACCGTTTGGAAATAATAATCTACCGCTGCACGATACCACCTCGCGGAATACAAAAATCTACTCAATCTGCGATTAGAATAAGGGGAAATGTGCAAAAATAAGCACAAAGGAAGTAAAAAGAGTCGATCCTGATCAACACGATTAAGGAGCACGATTAGTTGAGATTTGCTGAGTTTTGATACGCTTTCAGACAATCTGATGCAATGATCACGATCGAAAAATAATCGTATTAATCGTAGGCAATTTTTGAACCGTCCAAAATTTGTCTACGATTAACGCGATTGCTACGATTGACCTCAAGATCTGATACAACCTGATACCCTGTAATAAGATCAGCACGATTGCTTCACGATCAAGACCACGTGGCGCCACGTGGCGCCAATCGTGGTAGTGGGAACCCCGCTTAAGCGGGGTTCCCACTATCACGGTTGGCGCCACGATTGAAATCGTGGTCTTAATCGTGCAGCAAGCGTGATGGTCTTATCAGATTGTATCAGATCTTAAGGTCAATCGTGGCAATCGCGTTAATCGTAGGAAAATTTTGGACGGTTCAAAAATTTTCTACGATTAACACGATTAGTTTTTGATCGTGATCATCGCATCAGATCGTCTAGGATCGTATCCAAACGCAGCAAATCTCTTCTAATCGTGCTTCTTAATCGTGTTGATCGGGATCGATTTTTTCACTTCACTTCCGCTTATTATTATTATTATTATTTGCCCATTTGTCCTTATTTCAATCATAAATTAATTTATTTTGTATTCTGATAGGTGGTAGCCTGCATCTTTAGATTATTATTTCCAAACGGTAAATTGTATGACGGTGTGGGGTTTAATTGTCATAATTTTTAAGGTACATTATCAAAATCATTTTCTTAATGATTTCATAAAATGAAAGTTGAATTACAGTTTTTTGATGTTTTCATACATTATGTTAATGATGTTTCCATTAATGAGTTGTTATTACCATTATACAGACACACAAAATATCATATAGGATGACTTTTGTAACGAAAACAAAAAGTGAGCAAAAATATAATGGCAATTGTATGTCTGCACGTATTGACTAACGTCAGTACAAAGATGAGAATACTTTAATGAATCGTGCTTGAATGGGTACATATCAAAGGCAAATGGTTGATTTTTAAAAGTATATTACAGAGTATTCTTTTTTTGGGGGGGGGTGCAGTATCCTACTGTTTGCGTATTGTACATAGTAATTAAGAGTTGTTGTTTCATCAGCCATCGTTTGACCCCTTTGCATCTATTTTGACACTTTTCAACATTGTTCAATGTCTTTTTTTTGTATGTTTGGTAGAGCATACCTTTAGAGGAAAATGTTTATTTTCAACTCTCATTATTACTGCAAATGTAAAAGTGACCATTGTCGTGGATGTGAGATAACCCGTATGATTATGACAATGAAGATCACTCTTATTATTTTTCACAGTTAGTTATTCAATAAGTGTAGCAATATACCCCTGCGAAATAATTTTGCGTAAAACCTCCTTTTTTGTTAGAAAGTGACATCATTTTGATTAGGGAGTCACTTTTCTGTTATGTGTGTATCAGTTATGTTAAACATTGTTAAGTAAAACACTAAATCAAGCCGAATAAACCAAAATTTTAATAACCCATGAGATAACGACATTTTGAAATTAAAAGGCATATGATACATACACTTTGCGAATATGAAATCGAACACATAACAATACTATCCATTCGGCCAATTTCTTATATCGAGCGTATATAACACATAATACTATGTTACATGACATTCAAAAATTAGTGATCCCATCCTCTTTCTCAGCTTCCATTTTATCATATAATTATTTTCTTCATGTAAGGTAATTTTGTCTTGCTGTGTTTTTTCTTTTTTCTGGGGAAGAGGGGTAATCATCTGATCTTATGTATTTGGGTTCGTCATTTCATTCTTTTTTTTTGTGAGGGGGAAGGGTGAGCATGTCGATTTAATAATCTATTGATTTTTTTCGTTTAATATCAGACGAGGGAATATCTGAGGTTATGGCCGGCCTGGGTGCTGCTTTCTCTCTGATAACAATATAATCGTCATTAGCGATACTGCAAAGGTTACGTTGTCATCATCGTCAACCTGTCAAGCCTTGCCATCATCAATGGTTGTGGATAAAATTAATAGGCCAAATCACTCTGCATAACTTAAGGGAAACAATGAAATCCATCGTCAGCCGGACTATAATATTCCCATTCGGGTCCAATCGCGCCTTAAATGGGGGTCGCTTTTGATCCCGATCGTATAAGATATCGTATCTTATCTCAGCAGCCCGTATTGGTTCGCGGTATTCGTATTGGAACGTATCAGTACGTTGCTGCACGTACCAGATCGGGGATCCTGATCGTAATGGTCATGTTAGATCGGTACCAATCGTTAACTCAATCAGGACAATCCTGTCGGATCGTATTTGAACGGCAGACCAGATCGTGACAGATCGTATCCCTTGAAATAGACCAATCGTGACCATATCGCATCCAAGCGTACCAACACGTATTGACTCGCATAACCTCGTATCCAAACGTGAAATTTCAGACGAGTTCAACAAATTTTCCACGATCAGTTACGAATGTCCAATCGTGGCGTTCGCAATGGATTGCACGATAGTGGGAACCCCGCTTTAAAGCGAGGTTCCCGCAATCACGATTGACGCCACGATTGAAATTGTGGTCTTAATCGTAAAGCAATCGTGGTGATCTTATCAGATTCTATTGGATTGTATTAGATCTTGAGTTCAATCGTGGCAATCGCGTTAATCGTAGAAAATTTTTGGACCGTTCAAAAATTTTCTACGATTAACACGATTAATTTTTGATCGTGATTATCGCATCAGATTGTCTTGGATCATATCAAAACGCAGCAAATCTGATCTACTCGTGCTTCTTAATCGTGTTGATCGGGATCGACTTTTTCACTTTCCTTCTGGTTACTTTTCACATTTGCTCTTATTTTACTCGCAAATCGTATCGTATTATATTTTCTATTCCGCGAAGTTGAATAAGGGAGGGTCGGCACAATGAAATATAGAATAACAACACCACTGAAACATCCACCAGAAGCAGAATATTCCACATACACAATGCATAAATTAACTTTTGTGACTTTTGAAAAGTGACCATCGTCGTGGATGTAAGGTCACTCGTTCATGACTATAAAGATCACTTTGATTTTTTTTTTTCACATAGAAGTTAGTCAATAAGTGCAGCAATACCCCTGCGAAATAATTTTGCCTAAGACTTTTTTTTTGTTAAAAAGTGACATTATTTTAAGGAAGTTATCTTTCTGTTTGTGTGTGTATGGCAGTTTTGTTAAACACTGTTAGATAAAACAATAAATCAAGCCAAACCAACCAAAGTTTCAATGCCCCATGAGATAGCAAATTTTGAAATTAGAATGTATATGATACCTATTATGCGAATATGAAATCAAACACACAAGCAATGCCTTCAGTTCGGCCAGCTTTCCTATATTGAGCTTATATAACACTTATTACGTTAGCATGAAAAAAGATTATCATCCTCTTTTTCTTTTCCTTTTTTTTTTTGCTTCAATTTCATGATATTTTCTTCATGTATTTCAAAGAAAGGTGAAAGCATTTGTCTTGATCTTTTTTTTTTTTCTGGAGAAGATGGGCCAATGATCTGATCTTGTGTATCTATTTGTTTGTTTGTTTGTTTGTTATTGGGGGGCGGGGTGGAGCATGAGCACGTCGATTCAACAATCTATTAAATTCTTTAGGTTAAATTAGATGAGGGACTATATGAGGTTGTAGCTGGCCTAGGTGATGATTTCTATCTGATGATAACGTAATTGTCACTCGTAATACTGCAAAGGTCACGTTCTCATCATCCTCAACATGTCAACCCTTGTCATCATAAATGGTTGTGGATAGTAGGCCTAATCACTCTGCAGATGTTGTGGAAACAATGAAAGCCACAGTCAGCCGGACTATAATATTCCCATTCGGGTCCAATCGCACCTTAAATGGGGGTAGATTTGATCCCGATCGTGAAAGATATCGTATCTTATCTCAACAGCCGAATTGGTTCGCGGTATTCGTATTGGAACGTATCAGAACGTAGCTGCACGCACCAAATCGGGGATCCCGATCGCAATGATAGTGGTAGATCGGAACCAATCATGGACTCAATCGGGACAATCCTATCTGATCGTATTTGGGAGACCAGATCGTGACAGATCATAATGCTTGAAATAGACCAATCGTGACCATATCGCATCCAAGCGAAGCAACACGTATTGACTCGCATAACCTCGAATCCAAACGTGAAATTTCAGACGAGTTCAACGAAACTTCCACAATCAGTTACGAATGTCCAATCGTGACGTTCGTAATAGATCGTGCGATAGTGGGAACCCCGCTTAAGACTCCCGACTCCCGATCGGAGGACCCGAGTTCGAATCCCGCCCAGTGCTTACGTCCTTGGAACAAGATGCTTTTACCCTCCATGTCCCTCTCGACCCAGGTGTATGAATGGGTACCTGGCAACGCTAGGATAATGATAATAGCAGGGCCCTCTAGTAGAGCAGTGGCAACGCTGAAGAGGCTACCCTGGGAAAATAAGACCTTATCATCATCTTTATATGCAGCATGCGTCCCAAACCCTTGTCTAAATGGGAGAATCTGTTTGGAAACATTGGTGGACTTCCATTGCGACTGCGATGATGATATGGCTGGAAAGACATGTGAGAGTAGGTACCAATGTAATATAAATGTATAAGTATAATTATAATCATGTGACCCTGCATCATAAAACCAACATAAAGTCGCCAAACATGGAATTTTAGATGAGGGCACATTTTGAAAGAGCAGACTCTAATCTTTAAAATAATGTATAACTCCATTCATATGGACTCCTAACCTATCTAAATATTGGAAAGAAAGCACACACACTGAAAATGTGTGAACTGACAAAACAGGCCCTGAAGTACAGGGTTTATTCAAGCGATTAATCTTTACCAAACCGCGCAAGCTGTGTAATCAATGGGCAAAAAAAAAAGAAAAAAAAAAAACTCTGGATGTTAACCACCGGAGCAACAACAATGAAGGGATTACCAGATTTAGCATAGCATGAGAATGCTCCATTAACACATCCTGTCTATGGTTAATGCCAACTTTCAAAGTGGTAGCACTATCCTTTCAAACGTTGTTAGAGTTGTAGGTGAAGAGTATGCAAAGGATTTTCAAGAAATTAAAAGGGGTATCTAAAACATACCTGATCTCGCTACTGCACAAAAAAAAAAAGTTGTAGAAAAACGACTAAAAATATGAAAATAATCATAATCATAGTAGACATTTATAGAGCGCCTTTTCCACTGGATGCAAAGCGCTATGACATGTCATCCCTGGTCGCCATAAGAGATAAAATATATACAAAATACCAGGCAGTGACAGTATAAGTCCAGTGCACATAGAGGGACATCAAAATAAATAAGTCTTCAAGTTTTGTTTGAAATGATCGAGTGTGCATATTCCACAGCCTAGGAGCACAAGAAGAGAAAGCTGCATCTTCCCATTCATTTTATGATCCCAAACTAATTAATGATGTAGAAGAAGGTTAGTACTTTCAGAAAATATATAAATCTCAAGATTGACTTGGTTGACCCGTTTTACCTTTTTTGAGTGCTCACGTAAAATCAATTGGTACGACTTTTTGTTCGTTTTGTGGTGCCCCCTCACATATACTGTGTATATATATTATTGTGTATGTATATCTACACTCATAATTTTCGTTGAAGATTTTGATGAAAATCAATATACAGGGTGGCCCAAAAAGAACCTAAGATCTTTAATTTCAGCAATGTTGTTGCAAATATGTCATTATTTTGCGTACTATTGGAAAGGCCATTCTTTTTCCAATACAATGACACGAAGTTCTTAAAATTTTGGTTAATGTGTTATGATTTTAGGACCATTTTTGTCAACCCTTGCAATCACACCGTCCGCCCCACATTCCACACACTGTGAACGCTGCTGGTTTTTTGACAAGCCGAATTGTCGCTGGTTTCGGCATCTCTGAGAGTGCAAAATGATCACATTTTGAAATTGCAAGGGTTGACAAAAAATGGTCCTAAAATCATAACACATTAACCAGAATTAAAGAACTTGGTATCATTGTATTGGAAAAAGAATGACCTTTCCAATAGTATGCAAAATAATGATATATTTGCAACAATATTAGCGAAAATAAAGATCTTTATAGGTGTTCCGTTCTTTCTGGGCCACCCTGTATTATATACGGTATTAAAGGTATTCATTTGGCTATCAAACTAGAAGGTAAATGTAAAGGGAAAGTTATGCATGAGTGAACACGATTTTTTTTTGTCTTCCAAAGCACAAAAGTAAAAATTGCAAAATTGGCATGTTGTCTTTCATTAAATGCTCTTTAAGATAACAATGAAAACAAAGTACAAGTTTCACACAATGACAGACATGAATGAAATAGCAAAATAAGTTTTCGTTCTCTTTATCTCTTTATAACCTCAAACAAAATCAAAGTGCAAAATTTAAGAGGGGAAACTAACATTTTTCTGTCAATCCAAGCTTCCAATGACATAGCGAGTAAGGTCTCAAAGATTATTAAATGAACTGAATCATCCATTCAATATTGTAATTTAAGAATTCATGACACAAACTCAGGAACAAAATACAATTTACAATTTTCCTAATTTGAGAAATCAATTCAAGATCCTTTCATTTTTTGTTAATAGTTTTGTTTACTTCTTCTCTCTCTCTTCATTTGAACTTGTATTTGACAGAAAATTCCTAATTTTCTTCCACTATTTCTAGCCTTTATTAAACCTTTCTGGCTTCAAAGATATCACAGCGATCATAGGTATGTTATTGCAATTAAATTCATGTTTTTATTGTGTTGAATTTGTCTGTTTTTCTTATTGTTAAATGAAAGAGCATTACGCATTAATGGCAACTTGCTCATTTTTACTTTGGTATCTTGAAAGGGGGAAATCAAGGTAGTCCATTCATGCGTAAAGTTTCCTTTTTTCTGACTTAACACGTTGATACCCAATTAATTAACTTACTTAATGTATGGTATAATCGATATATAGTACGTTAGCACTTAGCTAGAAAGTCCATGAGGAATATCAATTTGAAAAGTGTGTATTTTTTGCTTTTTATCTACATTATAGTGTATATGTGACCCTACATCACAAGACCAACAAAATAGTCGTCAAAAATAGATTTTTAGTTAAGGGCACTTTCTTAAAGAGCAGACTCTAAGCTTTCAAATGATGTATAACTCAATTCAAATGGACTCCCATAACCTATCTAAATACTAGAAAGAAAACACACAGTCTAGAAAAGTGTGAACTGAGAGAATAGGCTCTGAAGTACAGGGTCTATTCAAGGACTCAATCTTTACTAAGTCGTGCTAGGTATGCAGTGAAAGGGACAAAACACAGGATGTAAGCCACCGGAGCAACAACAATGAAGGGATAGCCAGATTAAGCTGGAATTAAGCATGTTATATTAACACATTCTGTCCATGATTAATGCTAACTTTCAAGGCAGTAGAATTATCTTTTCAAAAGTTATTTGACTTAAAGTGAAGAGTGTGTAAAGCATTTCAAGAAATGAATGACTCTAAGACAAATCCGATCTTTCTATTCTTTCCCAATAAAGGGTTGTAGAAAAACTGCTGAAAACACTCCCCGTCATCTATGTTATGATCCCACCAAACTAAAGAATAATGTAGAAGAGAAAAGCTCTTTCAGAAAATATGAAAAACTCAATATTGACTGGGTTGACCGATTTCACCTTTTTGAGTCTTCACGTAAAATCAAGGGTTGCGACTTTTTGTTCATTTTGTGATGCACGGGCACATTATGGTCCCATTATATTTGCTCCTCCGACACTTGCTCCCATAAATAACTGTAAGCTGAACCATCCGTTAGCTCTACCCACACATATAAAATTAAGCCTTAATAGACTTAAGGAGTAAATTTACTTCAACAATTAGTGGATATTGTTTTGGGAGATGAAATACTGCAATACAAATGTATCAATATATAGTATTTTCATTCTTAGCTTAAGATAAATGTAATGATTATTAAACAAACCAGCTTTAACCGTTCTATTTCAAAATGACTATAATTCATATCATTGAACACAGGATATTTGCATTATCTATAAATATTTGTACTAATTATGTCAACCCGTTCCAAGCTGAATTCTGAAATCCCCATGGACTCCTTACACCGGTCACCAGGTTCCCGTAGAGAACTGGTTAAATGTCAGTAATTATGCATTACCTTCGTTTGTGTGTATTATTGATATCACTTTTGACACAGCTGTCCGGAGGTGTCCGGAGGGATGGTCCACTCAAAACTTCAAGAACGAATCTTGCTATCTCTACCGCGGCGATTCATTATCATGGACCTCTGCCAGGGACTCGTGTGTTCAACTTGGCGGATACTTAGTCGCCATTCAGACTCCTGAGGAGATGACGAGAGTGCGGGAATATCTCACATCAACGTGCGGGGCTGGCTGTGGCAGATCTATTTGGACGGGGCTGAATGATCGCAATGATGAGGGGACCTTCACATGGACGTCAATTGGTGGCGCTCTCTCCCAATCCAGTAGCATGTGGTACCATGGCGAACCGAATAATTCGGGTAATAATGAGGACTGCGTCTTAATCCGTGGGATCTTATTGAACGACGGCAGATGTGGTCGTGCCTCTCCCTACATCTGCGAACTCGAGATTTGAATACGCATGATCGCATTATACATGTTTTCCCACCCAATTTCGCACTTTTGTCAGTCCATTTGATGAAAGGTTAATTCAATATAGTGGAAATCCTCGTCACTGTACATTCTGTCATTCAAAACTGCAACTTGTTCATTCAATCTAGCATTTCGATCAATGAAATTTGTACATGTGCCTTTTGAATTCGTAAAACGGGCATTCAAATTGGCTCGCGCTTTTCAGTCATTAACTTTCGCCAGCACTGGCGGAAAATGGTATTTCAGTCATTCAAAATTCAAAACATGTTCATACAAATTGGTGTAATGTTACTTCTATTTTGAAAAGGTGAGAACCGTGATTTATACGTATTTAAATGTGACCTTTTGTTTCATCCACAGAATTGTTCAGTATGATTATAGTAAAGGTATCTTTGACCATAAATAACTCAAGTATGTTTTCTGTAACGCCCCTCTTCTTTCATACATGTTATCAGAACTATACATGCACCAGTAGGCCTACCATAGATCACTTCACTTTCTTATATCGGTCATGGCAGCCTAAGTTAGATACAGGCGTATCTCTCCAGAAATGCGAAATTGGATACCCAAGAATGAATTCGAATGAACGAGCGTATGGCAAGCCTTTTTTACATTTAAAGTTAATTTCTGATATCACAAATTCCATTTTGTGATATCAAAAAGTCATATGTTTGATATCAAGAATTCAATTTGTGATATCAAGAATTAAATTTGTGATATCACAAATTCCCGTAAGTGTAGCGCATGATCTTAATTTGTGATATCGAGAAATCGAATTTGTGATATCTGAAATTCAATTTCAGATATCACTAAATGAATTTGTGATATCAGAAATTCGAATTCTTGATATCAAAAAAAGGTTTCACATGAAAAACCAATGGTATATCGTGATATCACAAAATGCTTTTTTGATATCACAAATTCAAATTTGTGATATCACGAAATAAATTTGTGATATCACTAATTTGAATTTGTGATATCGAGAATTCTTATTTGTGATATCACAAATGCGAATTTCTGATATCACAAATTCCATTTTGTGATATCACGAATTGAATTATTGATATCACAAATTCGAATATGTGATATCAGTAATTCACAGGGAATTCGAGCGTTAGTTTTGCGCTGAAATTCAACTATGAATTCGAGCGTTAGTTGAGCGCAGAAATACACGGGGAATTCGAGCGTTAGTTCAGTGCAGTAAATCCCTGTGAATTCGAGCGTTAGTTGAGCGCAGACATACAAAGTGAATTCGAGCGTTAGTTTTGCGCTGAAATTCAACTGTGAATTCGAGCGTTAGTTGTGCGCAGAAATACACAGGGAATTCGAGCGTTAGTTGACCGCAGAAATACACAGGGATTTTGAGCGTTAGTTCAGTGCAGAAAATCGCTGTGAATTCGAGCATTATTTTAGCGCAGTAATACAAAGGGAATTGGAACATTACTTTTGAGCTGATAATCAGATGAAATGTATACTACTGCTAACTTTTTTTAGAACAATGTTCAAAATACATAACTATATATGAGAGATTTACACATCCATCATTCCCTAAATGATCATCAAGGTAAGAGACTATATTCGATGAATTATTGATACAAATCCATTGTTTTGCAACATGTTATCATGAATTCAATGATACATGTTCACTTAGGGTCTACATTTAATTCATCGTTTTGGTCCTCAACAATTGTCATCTATTACTACATTATTGTTAATTATGATACATTTTTCATGTGGTAATCCCCTTTACAGTAGGACTCTTCCACCAAATCGATGATAATTGTGTGTGGTTGTATGTGTATGTGTGTTATAAAAGCATACCATGTGTTTGTATTGCGGAGGACCGACAGAGGGCAATCACCCCTCTGGTCTGTGTATGTCAGCAGCGGAGAATAAGATAGAGAGACTGTGAGTCATGCAGGGTGCGAGAGGGAGTCGTAAACTTGCCAAATGTCCACCACTGGTGTCGGCTGGTGGTCACATAAAGCAACGTGTTTCTCCTAAAGACATTTTCTCACTCCTCAAAATCAGTCCTCCAGAACAAAGGGGTCTGTTGCGACACGGATTGTCGCCCCTACACGGATTGTCGCCTCCTGCTCGGGGCGACAATCCGTGACGGGCGTTGGCGGCACGGATTGTCGCCCGCCCTCGAAGCACATTTTGCTGGGTAATATCGTTCTGGACATAATCATTGAAATACTAACACATAACTTACATGGCTACATCCATGCAAACATGCCATGTAAAAAGTCATGGTGAGGTTTCAAGGAAGTATGTATGTGCGCGTGCACATGATAATTTAGTGTCAGTTTGTGCGTGTGTGTGTGATGGAAGAATGTGTTTATCTTGCCAGTTTTTTGCGTATGTGTTCTTTAGCTGCGCGTGGAGAGGGATACCTAGTAAGCTGTTGCTGGCATAAACGTTGATATTGATTTTATCAGCAGCTTTGAATTTGATGAGTTTGTTTGGCAGATTTGTATATGAATTCGGAGTGGAGCTTGCGTGCGGGCAGATGCTGCTTTTCTGCATACGTTCCATTATGTCTTATTTATCAACATTGGGAAATCGTTTCATCAGGAAGGAATGTGGTATCGGTTCGGGTGTGCGTCGGTATGTGGGGAGGGGGTTACTTTTCGTTATTGCAAAAGTTTGTTATTCTGAAGGCTCATTCGTCCGAAGGCTCATTCGTCCGAAGGCTCATTATTCCGAAGGTTCGTTATTCCGAATTTCATTTTTGGATCAACGAACCTCTAGGTATAGGGAATTGTGTGTTTCGGATAAATGAAGCCTCGGAAAAAACGAAACTTCGGAATAACGAACATTCGTGTGTGTGTGTGTGTGTGTGTGTGTGTGTGTGTGTATGTATGTATTTGGGTTGGTGAATGTGGGTGTGGGATGATTTAGGTTTTGTTTAATCAGGGGTTGGTGGGTTGGGGATTGGATTTGAAGAAGGATAGTTATAAATGGTATGACAGATGTTGGTAGGATTTAATATTTAGGATAGATGTAGGCCCTAGATTTGTTTCGGTTGGGGAGGGGAGGGGGTGGTCGGGATTTTTTATGACTGATTTCATTCTAGATTTGTGTAATGTATTTGTGGTTTTTTTATGTATATGCCCTTGTATTAAGAAGGTGTTACATGATCCAAACCAATATATTCAAGGAATATAGGTTTGGTAGGGCCCTACATGTCAAAACTTTCTCGTGAAGAAATTATTAGTAGTAATAGTAGGGTTGGTCTATAATCGAGTTATCTATGTTGAAGTGAGGTTATTTGTGGTATAAATTGACAAATGGATTTGTTTGTGTTTCGAATTGCCATTTGTAACTTTTTTTTTTTTGTTCATGTTACACCCAGAATGGGTCGATTTATGAATGATTTGAATGAAATCAATAAATATCAACGAAAAAAGTGTTGAGTCGGTTTGTTTGCATTATGAGGATTTGTTTGAGTGTTTGTTGGTGTTTGTTTGTATTACGTATGTATTAGCGGTGTGCAATGGCAGTTAGTTTGTGCTAAAATCAACTAACGATTGACAAGTTTTTTACGGCGTGTGGAAATTATTCGCTCATGCATAAAGCATGCCAAACCTATTCTGGGACAAAGAATAGTGGTATGGACGTTCTAGTTTATAAGACTGATGGAAGAAAATGACTGCAGTGAAAAATGAACAAAGACAAATAACATGTACCTCCCTCGTATGTATTTTCTCTCGGTCTCTCTCTCGCCTAGCCCGCCTCACCGCTGATATTGGTTGACACACCCATACTATTTTTAGATCAACGCTGGTGTGAATTCTTTAAACACGTGCTCATACCCTCTGAAGGCGTTTGTATTGTCACAGTAGCGCCCACTATATTCCACATACACACGTAAGCACACCCACACGCACACCCACACACACACACACACACACACACACACACATACGCATAACTTACCAGTCATACCCATCCCACCGGAGGAACCACCCCGAGCCCGGGGTGACAATCCGTGACGGGGCGACAATCCGTGTCGCAACAAATTTTTTGCCAACACGGATTGTCGCCTTCGAGGTCAAAAACTGGGAACTGCACAAGCGTCACGGATTGTCGCCAGGCGACAATCCGTGACGGGGGCGACAATCCGTGCCGCCAGCGCCCGTCACGGATTGTCGCCCCGAGCAGGAGGCGACAATCCGTGTGGGGGCGACAATCCCTGTCGCAACAGGGTCTATCCAAGACCAATAGTGTTGGGCGTACAGTTTGCCTGCCCCAATATGTTTATGATTTTGTAAAATAGTTTAAAGTGTAATCTATTATTGGCAAGTTTATTCAAGAACCAAAACCGGGGAGAAAAAAAACCTGGAATGCACAAGCCCAAAAGTCTTCAGACCAGAGCAAGAAGAGTGAAGATATCCAGATCTTATGAGGAGTTTATGCAGCAGTATGCATGGCAAACAAACAGTTAGAATTTGTAGTAAGAAAAAAAGCAGTGGTACGAAGGACTTCAAGTATGTTAATCTGCGCAATGAGAATTTTCTCTTATTAACTCGGAGGAGTAACAGGGGGAGGTCGGGAGAGAGTATCTTTCATGTGACAGAGTAAAGAGAAACGCAAACAAAAGTTGTAAGTCAACCAGTCTCTGCCAAATCAGTGGCGAGAAATGGAGAAAAATAAGAATATAATGATATGTGACTTTGAAGTAATTGACAACATATCAATAATGGCATTTTAGATATGTTGCTAAACGATTTAATTTCATTGATTCTGTTAAAACCAATTCCTATCACTTTAAATGAAGACGAGTTGCCAAAACTCTTAATTCTTTTTTTTTAGGTTTTTTTTCGTAACTATCATCGCAAAAATAATGCTCGAATTCCCTGTGTATTTCTGCGCTCAACTAACGCTCAAATTCACAGCTGAATTTCAGCGCAAAACTAATGCTCGAATTCCCTGTGTATTTCTGCGCTCAACTAACGCTCGAATTCACAGCTGAATTTCAGCGCAAAACTAATGCTCGAATCCCCTGTGTATTTCTGCGCTCAACTAACGCTCGAATTCACAGTTGAATTTCAGCGCAAAACTAATGCTCGAATTCCTTGTGTATTTCTGCTCTCAACTAACGCTCGAATTCACAGTTGAATTTCAGCGCAAAACTAATACTCGAATTCCGTGTGTATTTCTGCGCTCAACTAACGCTCGAATTCACAGTTGAATTTCAGCGCAAAACTAATGCTCGAATTCCTTGTGTATTTCTGCTCTCAACTAACGCTCGAATTCACAGTTGAATTTCAGCGCAAAACTAATGCTCGAATTCCGTGTGTATTTCTACGCTCAACTAACGCTCAAATTCCCGTTGGTTTTCTGCGCTGAACTAAAGCTCGAATTCCCTGTGTATTTCTGCGCTCAACTAACGCTAGAATTTACGGTTGAATTTCAGCGCAAAATTAATGCTCGAAATCAAATGATTTCTTTGCGAAAGGTATGTGCTGTAATTCCATGTAAATTAATGATATCACAAATTGGAATTAATGATACCACAAAATGTATTTCTTGATATCAAGAATGTGAATTCGTGATATCTCGAATTGAATTTGTGATATCACTAATTCGATTTCGTGATATCAAAAATTGGTTTTACGTGATAAACCAATGGGTATTTGTGATATCAAAAATTGAATTTGTGATATCAGAAATTCGAATTTTTGATATCACGAAAGGGAATTCGTGGTATCAGAAAATCTTTTTAAAAAGTAATTTGGCTTGCCACACGACGCAGCGTATACGTGATCAAGACTGACTACAATGTATATCATGCTTATTATTGAATGAACGATTTGCGAAATTGTGCTTGTCGTACCAAGTTGAACTGAAAAAGTGCTGATTCGAATGATGTTAAAGGTAATTTGAATGCTCCAAAATGAATTTGAATGAGGAAATTATAAAATTGAATTACCAAACATGCCATCTAGGCTAAATTTTGCTAAATTGAATGCAGCAATTAGGAATTGGACTGAAAAAAAAAAAAAAAAACCGCTGAATTGGCCGGAAAAAAAAAAATTATTATGTCGTAGAGAGCGCCCTGCGAGATTGCCTCTTTCTGTGCTCTGAGTTTCTTTAAGATGTTTTTGTTGTTCAGGGATATCATTTTTGCGTCACTGTTCCAACTGTATCATATATATATTTTTTATATTAAGTAATTCGGGGATTTCGCTGAAAATCGGCAAATTGAATTTGCGATTTGATATCGATTGTACGGTAGCCGTACTACAGCCTTCATATCAAGGTGTTTGTTTGTGTAAACTTGTAGACCTTTCACATTTGAAAGAGCTGGTAAGCGAGTAGAAGCTATGCGCGTGTGTTTTAATAAAGATTATGCGCTCAGTCTTTTCACTGTTGGCATTTTACACACTGTGCAGTTGTTCTTGATTTTGAATGAGCTGTAAACTTGGTATGTATGTACTCACCACTCTCATGCCGTGATAATAAGGATCAGTACAATATTGATGAACGATTGAGATGCCTGATTATTGTTACTTAATATTGACTGCCATGTATATGATATATTATAGCTGCTCTACAGTCACATGCAATTGAGGTAGGTCTACGTACTTCTACTGAGAATGATCAGAAGAAGTCAATCAGAGTAAACGGCTACTAAAAAGCATGCATTTTTTTTTTTAATTATAAGAACGGAAGATTCACTTTTCACATGTCAATGCTTATCAGTGGGGATGTTGAAATCAACCCAGGTCCATCATTTAGTGTGTCAGGTGCAAAAGATCATGCTGTTGGTAACAATACAAGACGTGTAAGTACTATTTCTGACCTTTTACAGCTGAATCCTTACAATGTTTACCCAACTATACGCCTTTCTGTAAGAGTCTTCTGGGATAATTGAAGCAAAATAAAGACATATATACTCTGGCAAATAAAAATAATACCAATAATGATAATAATAATAATAATAATAATAATAATAATAATAATAATAATAACAATAATGATAATAATAATAATAATAAGAAGAAGAAGAATGAAGCGTTCGTAACAGCATACATATCTCACTTGGCGGCGTAAAATTCGATTATTTTTGATATTCCAGTATAATGTTAAGGTATCATTCTTCTTTTCAAACAATGTATTATCATCGTCAAAGATTAATTTTGCATTTCTACATTTAATGTAGAGTATTAATATTGTGTCGATGATACGATGTAAAAAGGAATGTCTTTGATTTGTTATTTTGTGTTTGTTGAACTGTTATATTAGTCATTCTATTGCAGGGCCCCCTAGATAACAGTGTGTATAAACCACTGATGGGGCTACCCTGGGTAAAGAAAACTGAATACATGAATATATAACACATGATAGATAAAAATCATGTTTTCAGCATATTTCATATGTATCTTTATATGTTTTGGTAAAAAGCACCCTCAGTGGTGACCTTGAGAAAGTGTAAATGTTGGGTCATGTAGAGTTTGAGTTGCTCTATCTGTGTGCCAAATATGACGTTGATATATTATCATAATAAAGAAGTTATATGGGGGCACAATGTGCCCCCCCCCCCCCCGGCCTGGGAAGGGTCAAAAATAACTTGGGCTTTATAGGGTTGAAAAAGAAATAGAACTACATATCTATTCTCACCCTGAATTATACAATGTATACCGGCACTCTTATGAACACAAACCACGGAAAAAATAAAAGTTAAGGATTACTATTAAAATTCTATAACATAATGAGTATTGAATCCGAGAGATGGTGGGGAAAAAGAGAGAAATAATGTGCGTGTGTGTATGTGCATGTGGGTGTGTGTGTGTGTGCGTGAGTGTAAGCCTTTTGTGTCAAGCTGTTTGCGTGTGTAGGTGCAAACAATGCTATATATATACTAGTATATTATAACATTATCATGAAGAGTTTCATTACAACATAAGCTAAGCGCCATTTTTTTAACATTTTAAAGTATGTCCACCGTCAGAGCAAAATAAAGCCTCTCCGGTGATATTTCACTTGTAACATAATAAGGGATATTCTGGTAGTTATAAAACATATCATACGTTTTCTTATTGTTTTCTTTGTTTTCCAGCAGCTTCAATCACAAGAATGGAGTTAGCGCGTTTTGCGATAAAACTCGTAATGATTATGTAGACGCGTATAGATTTGCTGTTTTGATCGAAAGTAAGGCCTACACCAAAGCTTTACGATCTGTGCATAATTTTCTCCGTCCTGTAATGCGATTTTTTATTTAGCCATGGAGTCAGGTTTATGTGAATATTTTTATGCTCTTTTATTTGTTGTTGATTCATCCGATACTTCGCCACTTGAATGACACTCTTTCACGTACAGTCGCGTTAAACGATCAGCCTCATATCAAGGATTATCTATATTATTAGATTGTCATTATTTTACCCCACCTTACCCGACCCTTTGTATATTAGGGCATGTTATTCACGAAAGGTCGGGAAACGCGACCACCCTACGCGAAGGCGATCATCCGACAGAACGAAGTAAGCCATTTGAAATGATTCAGATGACTCTGAACAATATGCAGAAATCGTAGCATTCCATTAATGTCCACCAAGTGCAGCACAGTTTGGGATTTTTTTTTTTTTTTTTGGGGGGGGGATGAGTTTGCTAATGTTCTTGATAAACAGCTTCTCTGCTTTCTTACTTGCCGAATGCAGGTGATTTCCATATTATACTCATAGACTCATCAACTTCGAATTTGAAGTTATTCCTTGAATTTTTACCAGCCTGTAATAATTATGATTCAACATATTAATGCGCCAACTCATAATCGAGGCATGTATTATCTATACAGATGTTCTTATCAAGTCATAAAGAAAACACTGCACAACTTTATAATACTGGTGACATGGAAGGCATATGTGATATTTCAGCAACAGTGTATCAGTAGAACCTTCCTATTCGTTTAAAAAAAATGTTATTACCCGGAATTTGAAATCTGTAAACACAAAAGAGTGTGTAGCAGATACTCATGTTAAGTCTCTTATATCTGCTAGTTCTCAGGTTGATATTGTTGATGATAAAGTGAATTTGTATAACACCTTACCCACTGCTACCCTTGATAACTTGGCACATGAGAAACGAATCAAGGTCACAATTCATTCCAATACTGAATGGTATACCAAGAAAGAGCTCCAGCAAAACTACTGTGCAGACCGTTGAGAAAGAAAGTCAAGGTCTACAAGACTGGAGATTCACAAGCAGGTGTATAATGCACAATGGTGATATGTAAATGCCTGGATTAGGGCTACTTAGTTACATTGCCATTCAAAAAACGTTAAGGATTGTGGGAAAGAAACAAATCAAAAAACTGTACAAAGTTGCTAATGCTTTACTTCATCGAAAACAGCGATCTCCTTTACCAGAAAATCTCACTCATGGTGATCAGGTTGAGCTGGCAAATAAATTTTAAATCAATATTTCGTTGATAAAATTGTGGTAATCCAACAGACTTTCCAAGCTTGTCGTCCAACTTGTCAGCTCTGAGATCTGTATTCATCTATGACTGACGATAAGTCTGGTTCTGCTATGAGATGCACTGCAAATAATACGCTTCTACACTTCGTGAATTTACTGAACAAAAAATGCAACTCTTATGTTATTTATTTTTCCAACAAAAATCAACTCACCAAAAAAAAAAAAATGTATGTACAATAATTTCCCACAAAATAAAAACCCTAATACAATTTCGTTCGTATTTATAATACACACAAAAAAAAAAAATATTGAAACGTTCAGAAACAATTCAATGAGATAACAACGTTCAGGAGCAGATCACTGGAATAATTATATTAATAAATTCTAGACTCATATAAACACATCCTAAGAGTTATGTAAACACATCCTAGACTAATCTTATAAACACATCCTAGACCCGGGTTGAATAAACTACAGGTGGTTCAATACTTTACTGTGCGCACGTGTGGTTTCAATGTATACTGTCCGACGGGAATTGGGGGGGGGGGGGGGGGTGTGATGAGACAGTCCAATAGGTATTGTTGAGGTTGCCAAGATAATCACGATGTCGAGGATGTCGTCCGGCTGGCGGGAATTTTCGTCGTGTCGACCGAGATGCCACCGCTTGCACCGGAGGACTACCAAGGTACGGGAATTCTGTCCGGGTAGCGGGAATTGCCCTCGCGCTAACCGAGATGCCGTTGAGTTACTAGCAATGCCGTCGAGATAATGGTGATGCCGTCAATATGATGCCGTCGAGTGATGATTCCGACGAGCGTATTTGTTATGCCGTCGAGCCCAGCTCGTCGGTGTAGATCTATATGGGGATATTATAACCACCTCTCATAAACATTCACAGGGTAATATCAATCATGAACCACAGTTCAATTCCTTACACCTAAACAACAACGCTCCTGTATACTTCCACCATCACAACAGACCTATATATACATACTACAGAACTAAACCATCGCCATGTATATAATCATGACTCACTTAACAAATAAACATGACAGATCATCTCATATAAACTATTTCACAAATCTGACAACCAAAAGCCAACTAAAACTGTATTCTCCTAACATATCATCCATTTCTCATTTAAATCCTTCAACAAACAAAATTACATTGTAACTTGTCTCATAACAAACATCTAACTTCATTCACTTTAATTATGAACAACAGAACCTGGATTGTCTTTTTCTGATAAAACCATAGAAAAACATACACTGTATCCACAATTATCGCTGTAAATTCAAACATTCCATATGATGTTATAACACTCGCCTGCTGACTTGGCCTGCCTTCCAGTGAAACTAAACAAAATCCTATTTCATCATTATACAACATTATTATCCAATCTGATATACAGCATAATCTTTACTCTAACATAATTAATCCATATGTTAAAGCGAACCAGCGAACATAACATAAATCTCTATCATACAAAAAAAATCTAACAATAAAGCAAATTCAGAATATTACAAAAACAAACTTAATACAGCTACAGAACTACTTACGTCTGATTTGGTGTTCAGACCCTGAAGTAAAGGTGAGGAGGAGACTTCAGCTGTTGTCAGTGCTTGCAGCATGTCTTGCGCGTGCCCTGTATGCGTGGGGCTGCTGTGCCATGACTCTCCTGCCTGAAATGCAGCGCTGCGTTGTAGGCCGATCAGCTACCTCTCTACCCCTATCACCAGTGAGTTAGAAGAGCATGTCCTGCTCTGACAGATGTTCAGATTCAACTGATTTTCCCTCCAAATTTACTTTCATTGTCGCCTCTAATGTAACTCCACCCTCTACAGTGCTTAAACTGGTTCCAACTAGCTTTCCCCTTTTTATTACACGTCCCTTTTCTTTCCAACTAATTCTCCCTTTTTGCGTTAAACCTAAATATCCCAACTATCTCCCACCATACCTATTCTTTCCCAGCAACTCTCCCTTTCTAAATTTTCCATTCTACCCTGACTCCACTGAGCC
Organism: Diadema setosum; assembly: GCF_964275005.1. Taxonomy (NCBI): domain Eukaryota; kingdom Metazoa; phylum Echinodermata; class Echinoidea; order Diadematoida; family Diadematidae; genus Diadema; species Diadema setosum. The sequence continues at coordinate 34,303,335 of NC_092696.1, read as the reverse complement.
CCCTTCTTTCTTCCACACTGTCCTTTCTCCATAACCACTTCTCTCCACCTGGCTTGCCTGATTCGAAATTTCTATGCTGTTTACGCCAGTTGTCCCCATTTCCCATCTGATGTCCTGCCTGAACAAAGGAGTCTCACACATTCCACACTCGCACTCTCAGTCACATCGTGACACACCCCCAGATAACATTGTCTGTGTAATCAAATCAGAAAACTTATAGTGAGTTTCAGTACTATTATTATTATCATTACCATTATATTATTATTGTTATCATTATTATTATTATCATCATTATGAAATTGACTCCCCCCCCCCCCCCCCCCCGTAAAGACGTTGCCTCAAATAGCCCAGTTACAACAGGGTTGTAACTGGGCTATAACTGGGTTGTAATGTATAAGTCTGATTGGTCAAAAGTTTGAATTCAAGGAAACTTCATCTTAAAGTATTGGCCCCCATTAGGCAAAAGCTGCAGAAAGCAAATCTACGCATGACTGGGATAAAAGGATTCCATAACTATTAAGATTTATTCAGCTAAACACAGTTAAAAAACGTATGGAACCCGCTGAAGTAATTGATGCCAAACAACAAGTATTGTTGACCTATAAGTAGTATCATGATATTAAAATAATGTGTCTATACACAATAAAGAACTGTAGGATGTTTTCAATTGATAACATTGGTGGTATTGTTCAGATAGAAGTCATGAAACAAAATCAGATTTTCATTTTAGAAATTGCCATATCAAATGTTAGTATTAATACAACTTCAGTGAAAAATGCCATGCAACTTTTGATCGTTCTGCCATGTGATATAAGGCTACTGGACACGTGTTCCAGCCAAAGATATTTCTTCCATTATAGAATATATTATTGCGTCACTGCTTACTCATGTTATAAATTCTTCTCGTCAAGAAGGCATTTTACCACATCAATGGAAAATGACCCTGGTTAACCCTGTATTTGAAAGTGTTTAAAATAGCTTTTTCGGCATTACCGGGCAATATCGGTAATTTTTGTTGTTTGAAAGATGATGGATAAAATTGTTCACAACCATGGAGGTGCAAAATTGTTAACTACAGAAGAAAAAAAAAATACTCACCATCTGCCAGCTCGGTTTTAGACCAAATTTCTCTAACTACTCTCCTTAACGTAGAAGAAAATTCACTCTAAAAACATCCAAGGCAGAATTGACCCGGAACTGGGTCCGTTGGGGTCACACACCTTTCCGGGTCAAAATGACTTTAGAATTTGGTCATGGAGACCCCGAATGTGGTCACCCTGACCCAATTCATGACTCTGAATGGGTCATATCTGACCTCATTCCTTGTCATTTCTAACCCGGAATGGTGTTCAAGTTCAAGTTCACGGTTCGAATTTATTCGTTTTTCCACAATAAAGTCATACAAACATAAATCTCACTTTCTTGAGTGACAGAAACAATGCATGTATGCAAATTCATATAAAGAAAACAACAATAACGGGAAAAACTAACAGTATCAATACATTGCAATTGTTGCAGAGGTAACGAAAATGAAAGAATTGTCAATATGCACTGTGCGAAAAAAACGGAGGGACCCATTAAAAAGACAATGCTTGTAGAGTGTGGGCCCCTCTAGTATTAAAAACTTGATGCAAAATTTGACTAAATATAGCTGCAACAAAGCAGCACGAAAAGTTTGGCATAAAAAGTTTAGCAGCCCACTCTAAAGAGATAGACGGACAAACAGTTACACACAAAACAATAACAAACAAAATAATGAGCATGAGACAAGACTGGGACAGCAACAAGACTACTTATAGGGAAGAAAACTGACTTGACGACACGACAGGAAACAAGACTACAGCGCGACGAAGAGGTAACAAAATAGACAGGAGTATGCAACAGAGACAACGATCCTAGGAGGTTTGAGGAAGAAAGACAAGAAGAAGAAAAGAAGAATATATACAACAAACCCTTCAACTGCGAGGTATAAGTTAAAGAAGATCTTATCATAATCAAAGCTAAGGCAAAAGTAACAATAGTAAAAAAGAACGGCAATAAAGATTTTGCGGACGGGTAACAAAATAAGCCTATGAACTAATCTGATTCAGGGGGTCGTCATTTTAGGATTGCAAAAGAAAAAACTTCAATCTTCTTTTAAAGGTGTATATAGAGGGAGCAGATTTTATATTGTGGTTCAGGGAATTCCAATAATTAGGTCCAGTGTAAATAAGAGTATTTTTTGCTAGAATCGTTCGAAGAAGTGGTAAACGAAACTCGTTAGAGCGTGGGGTGGGGTAAATATGGAATGATTGATTTTTTTTTTTTTGAACATAGAACCAAAGATAGGTGGCAGTAAACTGTTATCATACATATACATAAATTGGCCTAAGTTGTACAAAAATAATTCGTTCATTTTTAGTAACTTATTACAGTTAAACAATACATTTGTATGTGAACGAGTGGGAGAATTGGAAATGATACGGAGGGCTTTCTTTTGCAGTAATAACATTCTATTCAGCAGCGTCTGATGTGTATTGCCCCAAGCTAAAATTCCATAATGAAGGTAAGGGAGTATCAAAGAGGAGTATTACACAAGTAATGTCTTTTCAGGAATATAAAATTTTAAACTGTTCATAACACCTATATTACGAGAAATTATTTTGCAAATATGATCAATATGTATTTTCCACGAAAGTTTATTATCTACAAAAATACCAAGAAATTTGAAATATGACACACTTTCTAAATTACAATCATCCAGAACTATTTCTGAATTCAAAGAATCAACAGTATTGCTGAAAAACATATTTTGTTTTTTGAACATTCAATGACAACTTGTTAGCTCTGACCCAGTTGGTCACTTTTTTCAATTCTGCATTAACTTGCTGAACAAGAACATCGATATCGTTATGGGCAAGAAAAACACTGGTGTCGTATTCAGCATAGTGTATAAATGAAAGTACCTCTGAAACAGAGGAAAAAGCATTGATATATATTATAAATAGCAGCGGCCCTAAAAGACTTCCCTGTGGAACACCACACTTTACATCTCTTATAACTGAATTATTATCTTTAATTGAAACAAACTGTTTTTTGTCAGCTAAATAAGTCTTGAACCACTCCAAGGCCTTTCCACGTATTCCGTAGTGCGATAACTTGTGGAGTAAAATGTTGTGATTAATTGTATCGAAGGCCTTGGAGAAGTCCAAGAATATGCTAATTAAATGAGAATGATTGTCAGTTGCATTAACGACTTCATCAATAAAATGAAGAACTGCATGGATGGTACTATGTTTTTCTCGGAAACCAAACTGGGAATTTGTGAATATTTTGTGCACATTTAAAAACTTGGTAATTCTGGTGTATATTATTTTTTTTTCTAAAACTTTCGATAATGAAGATAATAAAGAGATTGGACGATAATTACTGACATCCAGATTATTACCTTTTTTAAATATTGGAATTACTTTAGCCAATTTCAGTTTATCAGGAAACATACCATTAGAAATTGACAGATTAAAAATGTGAGCCAAGGGATCTGCAACTGATGATATAACACCCTTAAGGATACAATTATCTATATCATCATAACCGGAGCTACGTTTGTTTTTTAAAGAGGATACAATATCGATAATCTCATATCTATTTGTTGGAGTTAAAAAAAATAGAGTTGGGGTTACACTGGCCTAAGAATTCAGTAAAATTCTGTTCTGTAGCCGGAATACCATGAGCAAGCGTTTCACTTATTTTTGAAAAATAAGAATTAAAAACATTTGAAATATCAACAGGGTCATCAATTATTTCATCATCCCACTTTATTTCATCTATTTCTGCTTTTTGGTTCGGAATATTCATTGCCTGCTTTAAAATATTCCAGGTATTTTTAATATCAAACTTAAATTTCGACAACTGCTGAGAATAATACCTTTTCTTTCCAAACGTAAAATCCTAGTTAATGTGTTTTTATATAATGTATATTTGTTCTTTGATCGTTCAGTTTTTTTCCATTTTATATTTATAATACAATCGCTTTTTTCTATTAATTGAACGAAGCACTGATTTTGAAATCCATGGTAACCTAGGCGTCTTTATATAATCCATTTTACTTTTTTGCTTTGGAATAATATCATCCAAAAGAAATTTGAATATTTCCATAAAATTATCAAAAGACAAATTAACATCATCATTTTCATAAACTCGTGACCAATCAGCATTATCAAGAGCGGCATCAAAACTGGCTAACTTTTCACATGAGACTCTACGTTTGCATAAAGGAGCCGAAGGTTTAGCATCATTAGCCAAAGTTTTCAAAGTGAAATGAGTCATGAGTGGGAAATGGTCGGTCACATCTGAGAGAATTACAAAAGAATCGGGAAGAGGTAAGATATTGCAAAACAGATTGTCAATTAAAGTAGCAGAGTGATCCGTGACGCGAGTCGGTTTAGTAATGAGTGGCAGAAAGGATGAAGACAAAAGTGTCTCAAGAAACTCGCAAGAAACTCGCTTGAGAGGTGTGTGACCCCAACGGACCTAGTTCCGGGTCAGTTCTGACTCGGATGTTTTAAGAGTGTTGGTTTTCAGCAATGGATAAAGCAGACTTATATGTAGTGGGTGTTGTTGTGATATACCTAAAAAGGCGTTTGAACCGTGGATCACAAAATCAAATGTGGTTTTAATGACAAAGCAGTGAAGTGATTTTAGAAATTCGAAAATCTGTGCAACCAAAGACGTCAGGTTGCTTGTATAGATAATCATTAATTCTCTGTTAAAAGAAATGTAACGTGGCGTACTCCAGATAGGGCTCGCTCATTTAGCCGCCGTTATTTCATCTTTATGAAAATTACTTGCCTATCAAACAATGAAACTGTAAATTATCTTTATATGCAGATGATATAGGTATACCTATTTTATTCAAGATCCCAAATATAATATATAATTAGATGAATCATGATTTCAAGATCATTTCAAAATGTTTGAACGTTGATAAGATCGTCTTAAATTTAACAAAGTGCGAAAGCATGTTAATTGGCATTGTGATATCCATATGGATATAATTGACGCACCCGTTGAAGAAGTATAAGGTTTGTAAATATTTGGGAATGCATATTTATGCAAACTTAATTTATCATCGAAAAGATTCATTAAATATCTGAAATCTAAGATCTCTGCATTGTAAAAGGAGGTATGAAGGATTATAAAGGTCAAGGAGATTGTATACGTTGTGCAGTGCCGGTTTGATTGGCGACGAGTTTCATAATCTGTTCCTGTGGAGTACATTTCCGAGGAACGGAAAGTTGTTATTCCTAAGAAATACATGATAAGCCAATTACTTGGAAAATAAATGAGTTATTGAATACTACAATTTTGAACGTGCTGTTACAACATGTCAACACTTTAAAGTGATATTCAACATGAATTTAGTTCATAATTCTCGTGAAAAATTGGTTATACATTTTTTTCCTTTTTGTATAATCATGTTATCTATATCTTCGTTTTGAGGTAGTATCTCATCTCATGACTTTTAAAAACTGACATTTTGGGATTGTTTTACGTTTTAAAAACTTGTGAATATGATACATTTCTCACACTCCGGAAGGGGTCTCAAGAAATAAGGTTCATACAGTGTAACTTCGAGTTTAACTCAATGGAGTCTTGGGAGAGCACTTGTTTAAGGCTCAGCGTGGAGGGGGGGGGGGATACTGTATCTGGAACCTATTTTAGTGGAGGTAAAGAAACGATAATAGCACTGTATTTTGAATTGCAATTACATCGTAATGCGTTGAGTTTACCTGCAAAAGACCTAACAAAATCTGTTATTTTTGTTTTTGTTTTTGTTGCTGATGTTGTTGTTTTTTAATCATTTGGTATAGTTTTCTCATCACTAAATAGACATTCCCCATATATGCAGCAAACTAACAACTCTAGCTCCCAAAGTTTTAGGACGTTTGTTAAGAGTTACATTCATGTTTCAGAAGGGCCTATAAAAAAGATTCAACGATGTCAACGCTGATTGTGATTATGGGGATGATGATAATGTTTAATGGAAAGTTATAATTGGGACGTGGAAAAGAGAAGGCACAAGTCTTTCCTAGGTATGTCACATTGATTTCCTCTACATAGGTATCTATGTGAAATGTGTGCACATTAAGTCATTGGTACATTGTAAAGGGTTAACACCCATGCTCTTTAGCGGTACATTGTATTTAGTGAAAATGGCTGCTGTGGAGAGCAAGGCAGCATTTTACTGACAGAATGGTGAGTGTTGATAAGGCACTTTCAATAAACGCCCTAACTATAAATGGCTTATGAAGCGCAAATCCTGAAGTGAGTTTAAGTTGATGTATATCAAGCAAAGTTTCTTGTAGCAAAGTGAACAGGTGTGTGCAGCAATTACCCCTCAGAACTTTCTTTTAAACTGGCCTGTAATAATCCAACGTTCCACAGAAAACAGAAAATTTAAGACTTCTACAGATTTTTACCATCACGGTTTTTGTTAGATATAATGAGTAATCTTGAGCATTATAAAGGAACTTCCTGAATGGAAACATAGAATTGTGAATATTAAAAATGTATATATTTACAAGGAATTGGCGGTATGGTATTTTAGCCCTTTTGCAAGAAAGTTCTTCACAACAAAAATAATTGCTCACATTCCTGTAATTCATCTGCTCATTTACCGAAAACAAGTATAAAACGAATATAGGAAAGTAAAAATAAAAGAGAGGTTTTAAAAAGAAAATAAAACACGCGAATATTCATTTGTCTGGGATCCGAACAGCTAACGTCAGAGAACTATAATTCCGCCTAAGACACGATTTTTCTCTAAATCAACATGGGCACAATTTGAGCTCTTTAACTATGGCATTATAATTGAGCAGAAAATGGTAGACCATAATGTATTTTATTACTGAAATAACGTGCAGTGTGCTAAATAGCTTCAATATAGGTGTATCGGTTCGTGCTAACTTTCCTGCAGTCAACCTCCTCCCCCCCCCCCCAGGTTTTAAAGCCATAAACTTATCCCCATTAATTCACTTTTTGGTTGTTGTCATGGCAGAAAACCGACAGAGAAGATCGTTTATGAGAAAAGCCGCTATTCTTAAAGGAAAATCCAATGGCAAAGCTCTATAGTCTAATTAAACTCTAAGTTTTACTATTGCAAGTCTAGGAGAACTAATTCAACCTGGAACATTGTGAGGTCACGTTCATTTTCAGTTTTTTACCGTTTCCATGACAACAGCTGCAACGGAAACAAGCCATCTTCCCACCCTTTTTTATCATAATGTATTTCTCTCCAAGCCACATGTTGCTGTTGATACTTGAGTACTTGTGTCCTCTTATCAGCTCGTTCACTTTGAATGTTGAAGTAAAGGGGTAACAGTTCGTTTTCTTTTTACATCAGCCTTGATAGTGGAAGGTACCTGCATTCAAACTTCAGAATTTGGAGAAACTCAAAGGCATCATGTCCTTCCGATCGAGATGTATGGAAAAGAAGGTATGTACAAGGATTTGGGAGGCTGCTGCCACATTTGGGTATCGTCGTGATCATGATGCATAATTCCCTTTGTTACTTGCTGTGTGCAATAAAAGCGGCACAAGTGATGTGAAGTCCGTTTTCACTTGGCCTAGTTTACCAACCAATGCCATCCATAATATTATTATACAGTATATCTGTATGTGTTATTATTTTGTTATAGCCCAGTCTCTGGGGGCTATTTTCAGGTATGAAGTTATGCACATGATTAGACAGTGAATCAAGGTGTCTGGCAGGATCTTAAACTCACAAGTATGTAGCCCTAGGTTTCAGATAATTACAGAACAATAAAGAAAGATTGAAGGGACCTTTTTAAGCCACAGAAGGTATGAAGAAGGTAGAGTAACCAATACCTCTGCTCTGAGAGGTACGTCACTTAATGTCAGAAAACAAAAAGCTAACATACGCCTCATCACATCTCGCATTCATATTCTAGGGAATAAAATGAGTGATTTATCACTGTCTTCTTTGTTTGTTTTGTTTTCATTTTTTGATTTGACACCTTACAACGTAGTCTAATTGCCACACGTTTAAATGAGTTTCACGGGTAAGAATTGATGTATCAAGCTTTCTATTTACAACTTACACCGAAATGTTCAATATTGTAATTTTCATTGAAATTGCGAAACAAATTCATAGACGTATGTAGCAAACCCCTTCCTAATATGAAATAATCTGAACTGTGTTATCGTAGAGCTTTTCTTTGTATACCTCCATATTATTTTGTGTTGAGAAACAAAATCTGCTCTTTCGAAATGTGTGTTAAAACTATTACATTGTAGAAGTTATTCTCAAGGATTTCACTTTGGTTAATATTTATTCACCCTCAAGTGACGTGATGACTGTTCCACGAAGTCTCATAACGTTCTTCCAGTTCATGACAAGAAAGATATAATATGTGACCCTGCTTCACAAAACCACCTAGAAATGTCGCTAAGGCGACTGGTATGCCTCCGCTATAATGCATGATTCTCCTAATAGGTCTATAGTACATGTGGACAATGTGTGATTACATTTTCACAAAATTGGCAGAATATCAAAAGGACAAGTTTGTCACAAATGTGTTGAATGTTCACCTTCCTTGACCTAGGTTTAATTGGATGAATAGGAAAGCATGTATTTGGGGATTAAGGACTTTAACTTCACTTTGCGCATTCATAAGTTTATGCATTGAGTAATTTTCAAGGTATGGAAAAAAAGTGCAATTTCTGTATTGAAAAGTACAGTGTTACCATTTTCATCTGGCCTTTGACCCTAAAATTCACAGGATAATCACTGTCAGGCAGAACACGCATAAATATGTAGAAAGTTTCAAGATAACTTGAGCCAATTCTGAGATATGGAGGAAAAAGTTAGTTCAGCACTTTCCCTTGATCTTTGACCTTTTGACCTTTGAGGCAAAAAAAAAAAAAACCAACGAAAAAAAAAGTTTCCAGAGAATCCCTATTATGTCAAATGCATATGCCAAGTTAAAAAAAATAATCCTGCTGGCATTGCATAAAGGAGGGAAATAGTAAAATGTTGAAGTGTTGTCCTTGACCTTTGATCCCTGACCTTTGACAACATGAACCCTAAATTCTCTAGATAATCACTGCCAGTCAGTACATGTAGATAATGCTATGTTCCATGAAGATACCTTGAACAATTTCGAAGTTACGGAGAAAAAAGTGAAGTTAAAATATTGTTACTTGACCTTTTGACCTTTGACCTCATGACCCCAAACTTTCACCAGAGAAAATTAATTGCGTAATACATGTATACACTAAGTTTTAAGAAAATATCTTCAGGCATTGCATGGATATGATGGAAATAGTGAAATTTTACGTATAATTATGACCTTGACCTTTTGACCTTTGAACTTGAGCATGTGCACCCAAAAGTTGATAAGCACAACTTCACCCCCTAATACACATACATGCCAAGTTTCATTGGGATACCTCAAAAGGTTTTTTTTAGTTACGCTGTCCACAAAATTCATTACGGACGGAAGGACAGACGGACGGAAGGACGGACAGAAGGACGGACGTATAAGGACAGCCCGAAAACATAATGCCTCCGGCACCACTTCGTGGCGGAGGCATAACAAAAAGTCACAAGATCGGGACTTTAAGTTAAAGGCAGATGCTGAAAGAACAGACATTGAGCTGCAAAATGATGTGTAATTCAATTCAAATGGACGCTCCCAGCCTATCGAAATACCACGTTCGCACGTCCTACTCAGTCGACGGCGTGCCAACTTCTCATATTCTGCTCAACAAACAAAGCCGCCAAAACCGATCGATAAATCGCTAATTCCGCGGTACCATCAAAGCGTTTCTCGCCCTTTTGTTCCTCTCACATACGGCTTGCATTCTATGTGGTGATTGACTATCAAGCGGTGTTCCCTACTAAATTTGCGTGTACATTCTAAGTTTCTGTCATTATTTTAGGTGCAAAAGTCATGCCTTTACAGTAACTGGTAATTCAAAAGAAAAATTGAAAATAGAATAGTCATAAATTGTATATGAAAGCAAAGATTGGTATTCCTCTTTAACTTTGCTCACTATCATGTCCAGCTTAACAAAAATTTGTAGAAGTTTTACAAATTGGAAAAACAGAATGACTACTTCGTGTCTGAGAATAACGTGGCACACAGGGGGTTTCCACCATGGCACATTAAGAGTTAAGAAAGCACACGCTCCTGAAAAGTGTGAACTCAGGAAAGAGGCTCTGAAGTACAGGGCTATTCAAATGCTTTAATAATCTTTACTAAGTCATGCGAGCTTCGCGATGAATGGGGCAAAAAAACCAACAACAACAAATAGGAAGTAAACCACCGTAGAAAAAAAAAAAACAATGAAGAGATTATCAGATTAAATTGAAGTTGAGCACGCTTTATTAACACATTCTGTCCATAATTAATGCAAACTTTCAAAGCAGTGACCTTCTTCTTTTTAAAGTTATTAGAGTTGACAGTGAAGAGTGTATACAGGGTTATTAAGAAATGATCGAAAAGGGGCCTCTTTCATATCAAGACATACCTAAACACACCATTCTACAAGAAAAAAAAAAGTTCATGAAAAACTGCTTAAACACTTTATGATCTGAAACATTAGCATAATGTAGAACACGTGCTCTTTCAGAAAAACTAAAGATTGTCTAAGTTGACTCATTTCACACATAGTCTACACTTTTCTTTTTATCATGCAGACATTCATAGATCTGTGGTTTGCTGTCTTCATTCTAACTTTCCCGTTGCCAGGTGAGCACGAAGGTGGAATTGTCCAAGTATGCATCCTTGCGTCTCTATCATTAAAAATATAATAATAATTACGGTATGCAGGGCGTAAAGTATCAATTGGATGTTATTGATTAGATCAGCTTTGAAAGTGTAATACAAACCGTTGTAAATATGCGTAACCAGCACACAGTATATTTTTCAAAGTACATGAAAGTATTAACTCAGTAATAGCTTATCTTCATAACCGTAAGGTAATAATCGCAGATTTGTAACAACGGGTGTTTTAATTTTTTTTTTTGGTATAACATTTATTTTCCATCTTTTTTTTTTTCATGTAGGAAATCACATGCATGAAATTATTGTACAGGAAGGCAGAACCTCAAAAAAGCAAAGCTTGTGGTGAGCTGCCTTACAAAAATACATTACATCACAAACACAAACACACACACAAAAAAAAAACAAACAACGAAAACATGATAATAGTTCCCATGACAACATTGAAATAAAATATTCCTCAAAGGGAGTAGTACAGAGAGGCAACACCGAGTATGAAAATACATCGTAGTGACAAGCTACAGGCTATGGCAAATGTTGCACATACCTGGGTACAGCAAACCTCGCACGAGCCGAAGCTCTAGGGACTGAAAAAGAAAAAAGAAAATGCGACTTTCGCGAGAGTCGATTTTTTTTTTGACTCACAGTTATGTACATTTATAAAATGGGTTCAAGAATGTAGCCAATTGGAAGCGCTGAAATGAGTCACGTGTGCTTGTATTAATTTCTCACTAACACCCGGATCACGTCACAATGTTTGCACTCAGCAGTGCGCACTCAATCAGTTGTTACAAGTGCGTCGCGCGCTACTATACGCGCTGTCAATCCTGTAAACAACTTCTAGTTCGGGCTGCCGGCCGGCCTTTCTTGTGTGCATATGTGTGGCGTAGGTATACTCTTATACGTTACATGTGCGGGATTTCCGAGTGCGACGTGTTTGGAAAGAACATCTTCGGACATCTTGATCCACAAAGGTACGTGAAAAATGTTGTTAGTTTTCGACCCATTTTATAAAACAAATGATGCACAGGATTATTTCGTGGCGTTAGTGGAGACGCAGCTCACTCTCGGGTATTTACAATGTAGTGCAACATGCACTCGGCTTCGCCTCGTGCATGTAAAACTTCACAATTGTAAATACCCTCGAGTGCGCTACGCCTACACTAACGCACTCTATCCTGTGCATCATTTGTATAGTATAGTACATTTGCATGCATGCATGTGTGTGTGTGTGTGTGTGTGTGTGTGCATACATGTGCTGTGTCTATAGTGCAACATAGGTAGCCACTGCTGGCAGACATTCTCTCAGCTGTGTGCTTTCATCCCTGCCGACCCTGAAACAAAACACTCTCCGAGACCCCCGGTACCCAAACTATACAGCCAGCCGGTCATGCACAAACAAGCAAGCTCCGCCCACTTGACCTGTATGTGTGTGTGTGTGTGTGTGTGTGTGTGTGTGTATGTGTGTGTGTTGTGTGTGTGTGTGTGTGTGTGTACATGTGTTATGTCCACGGTGCAACACAGGTAGCCACCACTGGCGGACACCCTCCCAGCCTCGTGCCCCCATATATATCTCCGCCAACCCCGAGACAAATGATCCCAGGCCCATCCCACTTCCACTGCAGTCACGCACAAATAAGCTCCGCCCACTTGGCCTGTCACTAAAAATAATGAAACAGCAATATTGGCTTGAACAAGGAGTTCTGGCTTGACATACATGGATAAAGTATAGATGTGCTGTGTAAATGGACAAAGTATGGATCAATATACTGTGTACATGTGTTCGACATGCATGCAGAGCAGTACGGCACTCCTCTAATGTAATGAGAATGCCAGACAAATCTTCTTCGGCTCAAGTAATGTAAATAAAGTGTTTTTTGTACAAAAGGGACCGACTGTTAAAATTCGACACAGCCGAAATTCGACTCTCGCACTTCAGCTCATGCATATATTTCTTAAAGAAAGTACATAAAGAAAAATCAGAACTTTTTATTTAACTTCGAATTAAGTGATTTTCAACTCACTCAACGTCGACTTATCCGAGGTTTACTGCATCTGAATTATCTTTGCATATTTAATTACTACCAATAATATGAAACCTCTGCACAAATGTAAACAAGACAATGGATGAAATGCACTGGTTCCAACTAGATCGTAAATTGACAAGGCACTGTTGGAATGAGATATCCTCAAAGAGAGATATTGCAGTCTACCAGAGAGGCGACAGTTAAGTATGAAAATATGTGACAACCTATGGCCAGTAGCAGAGGTTACATATATCAGAATTAAACATTGAATATTCATACAATGTAACTTCATGTAATGCGAAACATCTGCACCGATGTAACAAGACAATGACTGAGATGCACTCTTACAGTACCTACTGAATCATAAATAAACCTCTTTGCTGATATATTCAAATCTTGTGCATATCATTTGAACAAAAGTTGTTCCTAGCAACCTGAAAGCTCACACGAGGCCTGTTCAACACAATAACAACTGGTGTGTGTAAAGTGGATTCGCCCGATGATAATGCACGGGTTACTAAAATGACTCGACACCAGGCACTGTATAGGCCCCGAGAGAACAGACTTGACCGCAACAGCAAGAACTCCGTCATTCAGAAAGAAAGACGATTTATAGTGGCATTTAAATAGACTAAAAGAAGGTACAGATTTTAAATGAGCTGGGAGATTATTCCAGACCCTGGGACCAGAAAAACGCACTGTGTGTTGAAATGAGACTTTTTTATGCTTTGGAATGTGAATTAATGAAGCTGATCTGGTTTCATACTTATGGTATTCCGAGTTTACTTCAAATAAGCGACATAGATGATCAGGAAAAAGATAATTTGCACACTTACACATAAATAAACCCAATTGGAGTGTATTGATATCTTTTAAACGCAGTAACTTTAACTCATTAAACAATGTATCAGTTCGAACACCACCAGGACCTATATTTCGTACATTGCATAAATATCTAATGATATGATTTTGATAAACCTGTAATCGTTTCAGACTTGAATCAAACGTATTTCCCCAGACAATATTACAATACGTTAGGTAAGGTAAGATAAGTGTACAATAAAGCATACGTTGTATGTTAACAGGCAGAAAATACGCAAATTTTCGAATAATACCAGTATTTTTAGACACTTTTCGTTCAACTTCTGCAATATGAAATTTCCAGGATAACTTGGAGTCTATAAATACACCCAAGAACTTTGTTTTATCTTCTTTAGGGATTGCATCATTATTTAGGTAAATATTAACATTTCTAACATCAACCTTTTTCCTATTATTAAAAAGAATATAGTTACATTTTTTACTATTCAAAGATAACCTGTTAGCTTGAAACCAATCACATACGTTTTGAAGTTCGCTATTGACTTCATTGCACAGAATATCCAGGTTTTTACCACATGAAAAAATATTTGTATCGTCAGCGTATAATATAAAAGAGAGCTTATCAGAACAGTATCTATATCATTTATATAATATAAAAAGAAGTGGGCCAAGTAGTGAACCCTGAGGAACACCACATTGAACTTTACTGAGTTGTGAAACAACAGAATTATATTTAGTACACTGATAACGATCTTTAAGATAACTAGAAAACCAGCTATGGGCAGTACCTCGAAAACCATAATGATGTAACTTAGAAAGCAGAATATCATGGTTGAGAGTATCGAAAGCCTTTGACAAGTCAATGAACACTCCCAACGTGTACATATCATGTTCAAAGGCATCAACAATCTTATTTGTTAAATTAATTAAGGCTAAAGATGTAGAGAATTTTTGTCGAAAACCATAGTGACTATTACTTAATATTTTACTTTTATCAATAAGTTTCATAGCCCGTGTAAATATATTGTTTTCAAGTATTTTATTAAAACACGAAAGGACAGTTATAGGTCTGTAATTACTTATTTCAGCTTTATCTCCACTTTTAAATACAGGGGTTATTTTCCCAATCTTTAATTTGTCAGGAAAAACACCTTTACTCAAAGACATATTAAAAATATGACAAAGTGGTTCACTTAGAAATGATATGACATTTTTAACAACACCAGGTTTAAAGGGGATGGCTAGTAACCGATCAGTGGGAATCAGTGGGAATGCTGAGGGATGATTGTTCCAATCCTTGTGGGATTCATTTAAGAGTACATTATATATCTACTGCTGTGTGAAAATTATTTGCTTCAGAACGGTCTCATATTCAAGTAATGTGCAGATTAATGCCCCGTCACTGACCAGGGACGCTTACCTGGAAACATTAAACTGCACATTACTTGAATATGAGACCATTCTGAAGCAAATTATTTTCACACAAGAATAGATATATAATGTACTCTTAAATGAATCCCACAAGGATTGGAACAATCATCCCTCAGCATTCCCACTGATTCCCACTGATCAGTTACTAGCCATCCCCTTTAAAATCATCAACACCAGATGATTTACCGTTCGTTAATCCGAAGGTTTGTTAATCAAAAAAAGAAATAGCATCTATTAATCGGAAAATGAACGAACTTTGTTTCGTTTTCGGATTAGCGAACCTTCGGGAAATAAAAATGTGGGTTGTTGTTTGTTGTTGTTGTTTTTTTCGTTTTCGATTTAACGAAAATTCTACATCACAAACTTTGTTTTCCCATTTTAGGAAAAACGAAACTTCGGTCCTGTAGAAAAGACTGTAAAGTAGTGAAGTGGTCCTGAAAACAACAGTGTAGTTATAAGGAAATTATAAAGAAATAAAAGAGAAAGTAAATAGGAAAGTCGAGGAGAGGTTAGACCTCTAGTATGATATAAGAAAACAAGTGATGTGAGCGGCGGGTACTGGCGCGAGCGGTGATGCGTTGGGATTGTTGATTTTATTTCATTTATATTACACGAACTGTATTTCCAAATCTTCATTGTAATACTTGTAACAAAGAACACAGTGAAAGCAATAACATTACATTACGTAACAGTATATATGTGCAAAAAGAAAAAACACAATGGAGAGAAAGAGAAAAAAATAAAAAGACGAAATTCTAAGAGGAAGAAATGGAGGAGCCAGAAGAGGTCATTGGCCATACTACGGCTGGACTCCCACTTGAGCTTCTACTAGGTGTTTCAAAAAACATTTCCCACTTTTGATTCTAAATAATTAATATATATATATATATATATATATATATATATATATATATATATGATAACACTGTCATTGATATGAGTGATAGCTGTATAGTGTACAAAAAGGGCCTTGGATTGATCCCTGGGGAAGGCCTGCAATAATTCTTAGAAAAATGGAACTATTGCCATTGATATAAACAAATTGTTGTCTATTACTTAAATAACTCTTAATCCACACCAAGGAAATCCCACGTATGCAAAAAAAAAAAAAAAAAAAAAAAAAAAATGACGTTAGAAACAAAATAGAACGATCCAGGTTGTCAAAGGCTTTCGAGAGATCTAAAAAGATCCCGACAACTACATGACCAATTTCAAAAGCTGTATTAAGATTGTTGATGAATTCAAGTAAAGCCCTATTATACGTTGAGTGTCCAGATCGAAACCCGAATTGTTTATTAATAAAGTATAGCAAATTTTTGCTGACACAAGCTTCTCAAATATCTCTCCAAAATTTGAAAAAAAAAAAAATTGGCGTGTAACTTTCACAATAAGACTTGTCACCTTTCATATATATGGGCAAAACTATCTTTAGTCTTTCGGGAAAACAACCAGTTTGCAAAGAACTATTCAAAATATGGGCCTATACTGGAGCAATAACATGTGTACACTTTTTTAAGACCATGGTATTGATATCATCACGACCTGGGATTTTGCCATCTTTCAGACTTAATGATGCATTAATTACATCAGAGTTCGTTATGGCTATGAAGAAAAATAAGTTTGGGAAATCACCAATAAGAAAATCAGATGGACTTTCCACTGACGACGAAAAACTTTTAGCAATATTCTTACCAACAGAAACAAAATATTGCTTGAATATCTCTGACACTTCCACAGAATTTGAAACACACTTATTATCTTTTACCAATAATGGGGAATCAATCGTACTCTTGTATTTCAAAATACCATTAATAACTTTCCCCGTACACCTCAAATCATGTTTTTACTCCCAAAAATGTCTCACCACAAAAATCACGCTTAGCTCTTCTAATTGCATCTTAACAATGTTTCTCTGTTTCTTATACGCAGCCTCTCTATGTGACCCTGCACCACAAAACAAACAAAAAGTCACCAGACATGGATTTTCAGTAAATGGCAGATTCTTAAAGAGCAGACTCGAAGCTTTAAAATGATGTGTAACTCATTTCAAATGCACTCCCCTAACCCATCCAAATACTGAAAAGAAAGCACACATGCTGAAAAAATGGGAACTGAGAAAAGAGGCTCTGAAGTACAGGGTCTACTCAAGCGCTTAATTTTTACCTATCCGTGCTAGCCGTGCAATCAAAGGGACAAAACACAGGAAGTAAACCACCGGAGCAACAACAATGAAGAGATTATTAGATTAAGCTGAAATCAAGGCACCACAGAAAAACCTGACTGAGAGATATCTTCGTCGCGACGATGTCGCATTGTGCATGTTTGATGATTTGCATATGAACAGGCGTCACGTGCATATGAATAAGCAACCGTGCATATGAATACACGTACTTTCTTTTCATACCTGTGTTTATTCGTCCCGACGATAAGCGAGGATAGAGAAAGGATTCCCTTTCACTAATCGTCGCTCTTCGTCCCGACTTACTAGCTATTTTCAAAGTTCGGCTTCTATTGTGCCTTGCGTTTATTTTGTTAAAAACGTCGCATATCGTTCCCGACGAATCATTGTTCAACCGTCGGGAAACGTCCTGACTATATGGCTTCGTTTCAATGCCGTTCGTGTTCAAGTTTATGTTTTGCTCAGCTTTACTTATCACAGCATAAAGCCTGTTATCCGTGTGATCTAAAACGTCGCATATTGTCCCGACGAATTACCATTACTGTACCACCGAAATTCCGTCTCTGTTCCATCGTCGAGCAACGTCCAAAACGCGTGGCTACAGCTAATCCGCTGGGTGATATGATTCGCAATGCCGATACGATAATGAATGGGAAGTTTTGTGTTTTCACGAGAAAAAAAAAAATGTATTCTCGCTGCTATAGATAATTTTGAATAACAGGCTGACTTTCCGTCTTTTGTGCAAATGGTAGTTACGGCGATGTGAAAGGAGACTTGACCGCAGTCGATAGACATTGAATTTGTATTACTTGTATCTTGTCTTTACGCGTAGGAGAGGAGAGATTTTGTCCGGTTTACAAACGAAAACTTGACCATCGTTGCAAAACTTATTTCATGGTCGCCGTTCGTTGTGAAACTCCGACAACTTCTGTCATATTTTTTGCCGTAGAATACATTGATTTTTTTTTTTTTTATTTGACACAACATTGAATCAAATATTTGTATTTTAACAACGTGTTTACCTATTTATTCTGTTGCGGCATTTTACTTCAACTGGTCGTCGGCCTTCGCGTGGTTGTAATCATTGTTAACATTTATGTCGTCTTGTAAAATTTTAGAGCGGGCGGAGAGATTCTGTCCAGCGTTCAAACGGGAATTCGACAGCAGAACTTGTTTGAGCTGTCAATCCCTTCTGACTGTTCTCATGGTTTGTTATGCTAAAAAGGGGATATTGATTTCATGTTGTCAACATACCATAAATTGTCAGCTGCATTCGCCTTTTAACCTTACTGTAAAGGCGGATATTTTTTTTTTTCACCCACTTTGCGCAACCAGAAACTAGCGCAAAAAGAAAATTATGCGAATGTTTTCACTTGCCATTATGTTTCAGGAGATGATGTCTTGGTTTCGGTAACATACGAAACTCTCTTTCACGGCCGAGTGCGAAGAATTGGTCACTAAGATGGTTGGTGGTAGCTACGACGACTTGTAAGGAAACTTGACTGTTATCGAATTAATTGTTAAGCTTCAGGTGGAGAGATTTTGTCTGACTTCCAAACGGGAACTAGACTAACATTCTTATACTTATTTCAGCTGGTTGTCTTTCTTTGTTAAACTCCGTTGACTTCTGTCATTTTTGTAGCTGCATAGAATACATTGATTTCTGTGTTCTTTGACACATCATTGAATCAAATCTGTGTATTTTAATACCAGGTTTACCTTTTTACTTTGTTGCGGCATTTACTTCAACTGGTCGTCGGCCTTCGTCATGGTTGCAATTTATTGTTAAAATTTATGTCGTCCTGTAAAATTTTAGAGCGGGAGGAGTGATTCCGTCCAGCTTTTAAACGGGAATTCGACTGAAGAACTTGTTTCAGCTGTCTATCCCGCTTTTGCCGATCCCTGTTAACTGTTCTTATTGTTTGTTATTCTTAAAAAAAGAAACAAAACAAAGAAAAAAATGATTTCATGTTGTCAACATACCATAGAATGTCATCTGCGTTCGCCTTTAAACTTTACTGTAAAGGCGGATTTTTTTTTTCGCCCACTTTCCGCAACCAGAAACTAGCACCAAAGGAAAATTATGCAAATGTTTTCACTTGCCATTATGTTTCGGGAGATGATGTCCCGGTTTCGGGAACACACACACACATACAAAATAAACACACACACACACACACACACACACACACGGAACTCTTTTTTTTTTTCACGGCCGAGTGCGAAGAATTAGTCGCTATAAGCCCCTTTTACACTTTCACGGATTGCATCACGGATGACCACGGATCGTCGGTCCGGGATCATCCGTACTATTTCCGGCATGACCGTGTTGACTTCGTGAAGTCATCCGACATTATCCTTGATCATCCGGCATGTCCGCTGAGAAAAAAAAAAAAAAAAAATGGGCTTGCTTAATTTTTCATCCCGGACATCACGGATGGAAATCAATACAAACTCTTCCTTGTCGGCACCGTCTACTCCGTGTTGCATCCGTATTCCTTCCTTTTAGGCACCGGCTACTTCACCCATCAGTACAGCCAATCGACTCCTGTAGTAGGTTTATATCGCATGAGAATCTTCAGTGACCCACACACATCTTCTTGCTGTTTTTTTTTTTTTTTTTTTTTTTTTTGGGGGGGGGGGGTCTTTTGATTTGTCTTAGTTTGTTTTGCTTTGTTTATGTTGTTATGTTCCCGCAAAATGAGATTTTGCAACAAAGAGATATGTCTTTATGATGTCGACAAGCAGATGCGTATGTAATCTGCTGGAGATTTTCTGGTGTGCTTGTTACATATTACTTAGCTCTGGAAGCAGGTCGCCCAAAAATGATAAAGTATCAAAAGAAAAAGCAAATGTAATGTGTCAACTTTTTGGGGATATCCGCGTAAACACCGCGAAGGGACCCAGTTGCATCCGTGCTCTTCCTTGATATCCGTGTTAGCTCCGTATCGTTTCCACTGTGGTCCGCGTTCATTCCTTGTCTGTCCGTGTAGGCACCGTACCTGTCCTTGTAGCTTCCGTACTTGTCCGTGTAGACAACCAGTTGGGACCCTATTTACACCGGCATTGAAAGGAAAATCGATATTTTGCATGCCGGAACACCACGGATGACGATCCGTGGTCATCCGTGAAGCAATCCGTGAAAGTGTAAAAAGGGGCTTGTGATGATATTAAAAGATGGTAGCTACGACGAGTTGTAAGGAAACTTGACTGTTATTGATATAATATTGTTTGGCATCAGGTGGTGAGATTTTGTCCGACTTCCAAACGGGAACTAGACTAACATTCTAATACTTATTTCAACTGGTCGTCGTTCTTTGTCAAACTCCGTTAACTTCTGTCATTTTTGTTGCTGTAGAATACATTGATATTTGTGTTCTTTGACACACCATTGAATCAAATATTTGTATTTTAACACCGGGTTTACCTTTTTACTCTGTTGCGGCATTTACTTCAACTGGTCGTCGGCCTTCGTGATGGTTGTAATATAATTGCTAAAAATCTATGTCGTCCTGTAATACTTTAGAGCTGGAGGAGAGATTCTGTCCAGCTTTCAAACGGGAATTCGACTGCAGAACTTGTTTCAGCTGTCCTTTTCCGGCTGAGTGCGAAGAAATGGTCGCAAAGAAGGTTGATGGTAGATACGACGAGTTGTAAAGAAACTTGACTGTTATTGATATTACAATATATTGCTAAGCTTCAGGTGGAGAGATTTCTCCGATTTCCAATGGTTTGTTTCATTTAATATATATATTAAAGATATTTTCTTTCAGTTACATGCATTCTTTCAAACGTTGGGGTAAGTTTACAATTATGAATGAGTATCTTATGCTTTGAATTGCACCATGTGCCCATTTCTATGCAAGAGCCAAATTTTCCTTTTATTGAACTTGTTGGACACCTCAGTGTCTATATAGAATAGTTATTTCAGGCTAGAGAGGCGCATCAAGTTTAAACTTTGTGTTTGAAAGGCTATTGTCATCTTAAAGACGACTTATAATGTCGCTCAAATCGACTGGAGCAAGCCCTCTTACGATGCATGCTCGGATCTACAAAGACTTTATGGTCTAGTGCTCCGACATACCCAACAAAGAGAGGGGACGAGAAGCATCGGTGTCTGTTTTCTCTGTTCTGTCCTCACCCTTTCCTCTATTCTTCTATCATCTCTCCTCTTCCATGATGTCCCCGCCTATCATATAGGCTAACACTAGAGGCGCCTGCCCCCGGGAAAGGCCGAGACTTCACCGGCGTCGGCGGGCGGGTCCTCTACCTGCTTGCCGACGGGAACGGCGTAACCCTGCATGTCGGTGCAGGAGTATAGGCAGGCGATATCTTTTCTTAAAACGTGTCCCCTTTCTTTCTCTGTAAATATCTCATTTGTAAATATTGATATATATATACATATATATATATATATTATTATTATTATTATTATTATTATTATTATTATTATTATTTTCATTATTATTATTATTATCATTATTATTTATTTATTATTATTATTATTATTATTATTATTATTATTATTATTATTATTAGATTTTGTAAATAATTAGAAGTAGTGTAGGTTTTCATAATTGAATTTAAGTGTATATTTAAATTGAATATATTTTTTTGGAGTGAATTGCCCACCCGGCACACCAGGCAGAGAGCTCCACAAAACTAAAAGAACAACAACAACATCGGTGGTACACAGGATGTGGTTGCTTAGGCGACGCTTTCTATTGTCGGGATGGGGATGATGATGTAGGCGACGCTTTGTTTGTTTGTTTGCTTTTATTTCCGTCTTCATATAAAAATACACACATTACAAGTTGCATATACATTGCATATAGGTACAGAAGAAACGGGGGATTGCCTGTTCAGTCATATTATCAAGATATGTCTGTTCTTCCACAGGGTCCCTAATTTACAGTACAATACAAGAATAATAAACACTGTATATACAAAACATAAGAAAAAAATTATGAAAATCATTTACCAAACTGGTACAGTGAGAGTCAACAATAATCAGAGATAGGTAGAGAAGAGCAGAGCAAGGAAAAGAAAAAGAGGAGGAGAACAAACTTACAAAAGAAAAAGCAAGACTCATATACCCCCTCCCCCTAAAAAAAAAAAACACACATAAAATGGCTGTTACATTGGTACTCCATTGAGTCTTTTTTTTTACCATAATACTCTATCTAAATAATCAGATAATAACAATTGAAAAGATCTTAAAGTTGATTGTCCGGATGGGGATGAAGAAGGCTCGTTTATAACGTGAAACGTTCAGCTTGGCAAACTTAATCTCCTGAAAGTAGATAGCGGGAGTCCATTCAAAAAGAAACTGCCGCGTACTGTTGACGTGCTTGTACATTTTACGAAAAAGTTATTCTTGCTTGTTGTGATGACTACACGCTGGCACAGCGGTATTCACACTGTTGCTGATCACTTGATGATCTGACAATTAACCTACATGTTGCATAATATTTTTCATGGGCCATTGGAAGTTTGACGGAAATTTATATACATTGCTAACCATTCTCTTTCGTCCCTGTATATGAATTCGTCAACATAGAATGAAATTTGAAGATTTGGCGCCTAATATATTTGAACCGAATTTTGGAATATGCTTCAGGTTTTCTTCCTGCAGATGTTAATCCCACAATGTCGATCAAATTATAAGACAGTTAATCTTTCTGAAGCGGTGGACACACAAAATTGTCATGCCGTGATCATCCTAAGAATGATGTGTAAAGAAGACGAAGTTTAACCTTGCCTTTGGTTTTGTATTGTTTTACCGCTTAAGTTGCAACATGCGAACACAAGGTTTTACTGTAAAACGAGGAATAATTGTGTGCATGATAATTTCGCAAATTTCCCGAGAACCAAGAGATTAGCATGCAAGTGGAAGTTCTTGCCTACACTATATGCATTGAATGCCAGCAACAATAAGCATAATTATTTATGCCACGGATACTTTAATGATATTAAGAATCGCAAATCTTCAGTATTGCAGGGATGAACCATAAAAATCAAGCATAATCATGAATGTTTTATGCCAAATAACATTGGTTTCTTTCTTTTTTTTGTTTGGGTGTTTTTTTTCTTCTTTTTTTTTTTTTTTGGTTTTCTAGGCTCTTTTTTTTTTTTGGGGGGGGGGGGGGGCGAGGGCGCCGTGGCACGGTGGATATTTAAGCTTCACGACTCCCAGTCGAAGGACCCGAGTTCAATTCCCTCCCCGCAGCGATTATGTCCTATTCCGTCCTATAGCAACTCTATATAGGGCAATAATGTCAGGCGGGCCCTCTGATAGCTAGAGCACTGATAGCATTGAAGAGGCTACTCTAAATAGAGAAGACTTTTTTTGCAATTATCATCATTATTATCGTTATTGTTATTATTATGATTATTGCGGTGATTATTGATCTAGGCAGTCTCTATAACCCAACAAACATAGCATAGTTTTCAGCACGGAGGTTCGCATATAGCTCACGGACGTTGGGAACAAAAAAAGATATTGAGCAATGCAGTTCTCTCGAGTTGGAAACGCATTCTATTCACAACAAACAGCGATTTTATGTCCGAGAACAAACTCCTCTGCATAATCCTACATAATTATTACCAAGTCTAAATTATGAAAGCTTATTTATCTTTTTATGCTGAGGAATCAAAGAAAACGTTTTTTCCCTCTCTCGTAGATGAACGTACTTGAACGTACGTGTAATCTCAGTGACGTAGTCCATCTGACGAAACATTTACGCCTTGTCGCTAGTTATGTTACTGCAAGCAAATCAGTGAACGCGGTAATTATAACGACTACCATTTGTACATTTACACTTCAAGTTGATAATAAAAGAGTCAAATGTAATGTTACGTCTTTTCAGTTGTAAGCAGGCCACCTCTGAGGTAACCTCTGAAAATTGAAAAAAAAATATTTCCACACACATTGCTTTCATTATTCATTACCATTACCCATTGATAAATTGGATGATGTTTTTGACAACAGGTTTTATTATAACTCTAGATGTCGTAACTGAAGATCGCTTATTAACCCAAGTCCGTATGAAAAAAAAAAATGGAAGAAGATCGCTTTGAGAGTTGATTGATTTAAAAAAAAAAAATCGTAATTACGAAGTAAAGATTCAGGTCATTGATTTGTTATATAAAGTCTAAAATGCAAAAAAAAAAAATGCTTATAATGAGCACGGTCACAGCTGAATATGATAAAGAATTGACAAAGAAAAACAAAAGAAATGTGCTCTGTTATCGAAATACGAAGTTTAGCTGCGGAGGGCAAACGCTTCACGTTTCAGTGTGTATAACAAGAAATCCCTCTGCGTTTGCTCCTTGTGTTACACACTGTTGCCCAGGAGCATTTGTGTTATTATATTAGTCAGAAATTATATAAGGTTCGATACTCCGAAGTTCCGTCATAACAAAACACAGTAAGTCCATATAACTTGGATGGATGTTTGTGACTTCGATATTATACAATATGGTTCGTTACAACAAACATCATACGGTTTGTCAATCCGAAAATTGATTAAGGTTCATATAATCATGAGGCTTTTTTAATTCTGTAAATGATAGGAATTCCCGAAGGTTTATCGAAAGGTTTGTTTATTTTAACGTGAAAATCAGGTTCGTTAATCCAAATGTGGAGAAACAAATTAACAACCAAAGCCTTCAGATTTAAAAACCTCGTAATAATCGTTTTCACCTTAACCATTATCAGGCCCATTCCACTTTTAGAAGAACGAACCTTAAGAATAGTGAACCTTAATATTGAATTTTCGGATTGACAAACTTTCGGAATACGAACATTTTAATAAGGAACCTCCTGAATTAATTACGAACCCTTTTTTTTTTCATTTTCGGAATAACAAACCTTTGGGATAATGAATCTAGGTAATAACGGGCATTTGGAGTAAAGAATCTTTGAAAGAGCAAACATATCAAAGTGCGACCTTTAAGTTATTACTAAATCATCACTTTTTTAAAAATGTGTTTTCAAAGTAAGCACAAAAGCACAAACAACTTGACGATCTCTCTGCCTCTTTAATGTAAAAGTAAAGAAAAAAACACATATGAGACAGAATTGCAAAATAACATTGCCTTTCACTGACAAGTATAAAAACACCCTGTCATGTTAAACGGAGGATTTGCGTGTTTTCTTCAGAAAATAATTGTATACTTCATTATTTTTGTTCGACTTTGACGACATTTCTATGGAAAAAAAATAAACAAAAACAGCTCCTCCAGAGGGATTCGGTATAACGGGAGTGCACTGGCAATTCTTTTCTCTTTGTGTTGGAGCTCGATCCTTTCTCCGTTTCTTCTCACTTTCATTAAACTGCTTCCACGTTCTTTTGAAACTTTTACATTTCTTCTTGACATATGCCCAATACAGACTTCTTCCGTTATTTTCATTTGTTTGTTTCAATGAAATCTAAATGTTACTGCGTAGCACTTTTCGGATTTTTTTTTTCCTTCTTCTTCTTTTTGGTCGCAGCATGTTCAGGCTACTTAGGGAATGATAGAAAAATCGTTGTGAAGAGAAAAATAATAATATATAAAGGCATAGAATATTATCACAATTACAGCGAACATCCGTGATGGAGACAAAAACTGGATGTGTTCTGTTTGAGATAGCAACTACCTTACTCAGATGGACATCAGTTGGACAAATGGAAGTTTGGCAATATCTATATTGGGTAAAATTGGTTGGTCAAATGATTACCCAACTCAAAATATAACCAACGGTTCAATGGGAAATTGCAAAGTTGGGTAAAGTCTGATTGGTCAACAGCTGATGGGCAATTCAATTTGCCCAACCACATAGCAAACTCATTACCCAACATCAGTTGGGCAGATTTTAACCAATAGTTGTGGGGACAGTATGTTGCCCAGTGTTGGTTAAAATTTGGGCATTTTTTTTTTGGCCCAACTGTTTTAAGAGTGTATTCGTAGCCGTCGTCAGGTACATCTGCCACGCAGCCGCAGACTCTTCTGAGAGATATAGGCATTTAGAATAACGTTAAACAAATAGGCACGCGGATGACGTCATCCCCAATCCAATCTTGTGACATGTCACTCATCCTTCGGTGGGGAAAAAGTTAGGTACCTTGCACCTGACTATAATTTATCTAACTCTCTCGTGTGCAGTCCAATCGACAACGTAGCATGGAATCTCATCGAAGCTGGAATCGTAGCGACCTATCAATAGGCTTTCTCTCCATATCGGCAGAAAACGCAATAGATAAATTCATTTCTAATGTACAGCAAGCCAGACCAAACCTGTCGTGTATTTTTAAAAAACTGACGTCGAGTGATCTCCATGAAGACTACCGCCATGACGTCTTCGACGCTGTGGTACTCATGCATTCAGTTACACAGGGACGGAATTCCATTACAGACGTCCCTGGTGCAAGATACAACGAACTCCTGCCACGACTCAAGAGAACTTTCGGTAAGTCACATACAAGTACAGTGAAATAAAGGTGGGGGAGGAGGGGGGGGGGGGTAATCATACAGAGCAATCATACCTTTGTATACCTGGCCATGCACTTTCTAACTTCACAACCAATGTCATGTTCTGCCGTGCCCTGCAGTCTTTTTAAGCAGATGAGCGTTTGGTTGCTTGACTTGAATGATTTAGATTTATTTCCAATTTGTACTCACAAAAGCAAAGAAGCAAGTATCACTAAGCTACCATGATCATTAATATTGAACGTTTTTTACCTAAACAGAAAACTAAAAAAAAAAAAACGTACGCTCTAATAACGTAATACCTTTACAAGTGATAAAACAAAATGGTATTATATATAGAAACCAAAGTGTAAGGATGTATTTGTGTGTGGGAGGAGGGGGACTATTAAAATTCAAATGCACAGTTTGTCGGCGTAAGCCCTTACTAAGGCCCCAACCCCACAAAGAAGAAGAAGAAGAAGAGGACAATAATGATAACAATTTGCATACCAAAAGGACCTAAATAAAAAATAACTACAGCTCCGCTTTGTTATGAGAAAGAAATAGGAAGAGATCGAGTAAGAAAATAGAGGGAATAGGTTAGACAAGTTAAGATGAAAGGGAAAAAAGAAATGTATAGAGGAGAGAAGAAGGATTGATGATTTCAGACAGAATATCTTTGTAATATTCATTCCTGAATTGTTTCTTAAAGTTAATCAAACAAGCAATTTTATTTTAAACTTGAGTATGTCAACGCCCGGCTAAACGGCGGAGCATGCTCCTCCAGCCCAATTGCTGTAAACTGATCTTATTTGCTTTTTTAACACCAGGAAGTTTAGAATTTTTAGGCCAACTGAGAAATAATATTGTTTAAGCCAAAGACAGTGAATTGCTTCGGAGACCATAATTTATAAACATATAACTTTATACAAGTTATAGGAATCAGACGTTTCGCACATCTTAACAAATGCAAATTGATGAGGTTATAGATAATACCATCATTTCGAACAGTTTACTCTCCCAGTGGGGTTTGGCCACACGCAAACAAACTTTTAGATGTTACATAAATAAGGCAAATTACTGGAATTTATTGTTAGCAGATCATGTAATTCATCTTACACTGTCATAATTTTTACCTTATCTTAATTTGCATTTGGGATCAATACCGACACTTCGGTAAAACGTGTGTGAAAGGTAAACATCCATATTATTAAATGACTATGTCAGTGGCTATGTCAGTGGTGAATAGCCCACGTTGTAAAACCAACCAAGGTACAGTGTACTTTGGATTTTAAACATCAGGGTTGGAACGTATTAAAGCAATATACCATGGGGGGGGGGGGGGGACAGCGACCGTATTATGTAGTGCTAGTGAACTTTCGACTCCGGGGTGACTATGTGAGCATTTTTAAACAACAGCTCGCATTGAACAACATTTCACATTTCACTCTGTCATAAAGTCCGCTGGCTATGCTAATATCATATGGCAACCCCCCCCCCCCAAAAAAAAAAAAAGAAACACATGTTAATTTTGTGGCTTTTGAATGACAGGCATTTAGGTGATTAGCGTCTCTTTTAAGTTGAACATAACACTTTTGATTCCCGAGTGACTTGACAACTGGTGCATTATGGTCATTAAAACTGCTTTATCAAAACCCACGGAGGAAACGACGGACTTACTGTTCGATAGACTTTATCTTCGCTTTGTCATTTTTATTTACAACGGGTTTTCTTTGATAAGAATTTATGGCGCCAAGTCCACTCTGTAAGAATGCTCACGGCGCGTACAAACTATGATTACCCCGGTCCGGGGGGGGGGGGGGGGGAGGGGGTGTCATTCTTCGCTAAAGTGCTTATTTTCGGCATTACACATTATTGAAAGAAAAAGTGTCTCAGAAATTGAAAATTTTTCATAAAGTGGGAAAATCACGATGAATGTTGACTTCATTTAATACGGTCGCAATCTTTATGGGGTGTTTTTTTCTCATTTAAAATAACTTTTAATTTTTAGTGCTGCATTAATAAATACATGCAAAATGTGACGTGACGGAGATGACATTTGGTAATCTAATATGGCAATTTAAGGAAAGATATTCAATACAACTGAACACAAAAAAATAGCAGTGGTTAGAGGACTTCCAATATGATTAACACCATGCATTTTTAATATCACTTTATTGCTATTTCGTATAAAAAGAAAAAAATCCATCAACGTCATCTCCGTCACTTTTCGTGAAGGAGATGACGTGACGGAGATGAAGGGTTTAACAATATGGCCTCATAATCATCTTCCTAATACACTCACCTGCGGTAAGAACCGTGTGTACTAGTAGGGGGTATGATTTTCTCTCCCGTTATGCCGCCAAAATTATAAATTAATATGATTTGATATATAATCTTAAGCGTTCAACGATGACGCTGAATAAAGGTACGACGTGGCTTTTGTTAAAATTTCGAGAAAAAAAAATAACTTTCTTGATTAAAATAGGGAGAAAACCAGGTGAGTTCTTCAACTTCAGCATGTAACTGTCATGTAGCACTAAGATCGATACTTAGGGTACCCAACATTTTTCGTTAATGGCGCCCTAATGTTCGTGACGGAGATGACGCAAAATGGCGGGACACACAATTTTGAATTTTTATTCCACTATTTTTTTCTTAAATTTGATTTGATTTGATTTGATTTGATTTGATTTATTGGTTCCTGCATTATATCATTGCTTATGCAGATACATACACATAAATCATGTATACATTGTTGGTACCATACATCGTTTGATATTGGTATGTTTTATCTTAATATTTCAATAGTACGCTCTGAAATGTAATAGAACAGCATTTAAAAAAACGTTTACACATGCTTCCATCTTGAAATGATCTACATAAGGCTATTTAGCTGTAGTATCAACGGGACATGGGGTTTTCAGTGGTACCAATACGGATACGGGAAAATTAAAATAATAGGTCAGGATAAACAATTCATCCCTCTTTTTTGTGTATGTTATCTTAATTACATGAATGCAAGTCATTGTAAACAGAAGAGAAAGTAATGAAATTACCTTTATTTTTGTACATACCTTTAAACTGGTGGGACACAGAAATATACACTTAGCGAAGAATGACCCGGATACGTTATTTCCCGCCAGCAGTGACAGTGCACACTCTTCACTCCCTGGGGAGCATTCCAGCCAGTCGCCATTTTACAGGCGCGCTCATGCTGATCAACCAACAACAACAACAACAACAACAACAACAACAACAACAACAACAACAACAACAACAAAGTTTTCATCTTACCTGGCACTCATTATACTCCTGGGTAGAGAGCAGCTATGTGGATGAAGTGTCTTGCTTAAAGCTACGGTCACAAAGGTTCGTACGAACGTTGCGTTCGTACGAAATGTCACTGTTCTTACGAATTCTGGAGTTCGTAGAGATTCGTAGATGGGGCACAGATTCTTACGGCCTTCTTACGAATTTCGTACGAACGCTGTTTAATTCGCAAGAACAAATTGTGTACCTACGCCTTATGAGTCCCTTGCGAACGCCTTACAAACTCGAAGAGTTGTTCGTAAGGACGCCGTACGAATCTCTGTTCGTAAGGCATTCTTACGAAAGACGTAAGAGTCCTCTATGAACAACTTAAGGCGTTCTTACAATCATCGTAAGAATTTAAGGCTTCAAGAATTGTCTCTCGACCCTGCAAAATCTTGCGTAGTTGTTACGATGTTTGTACGACGCCTTACGAAGAGAGGGTTTCGTACGAAGTTAAAAAAAAAAAAAATCTTGGACAAGACCATCGACCAGGCTACGAACTTACGAACGGTCTACGAATGGTCGACGAACTCTGGTTTCGTACGGCCTTCTTAAGAAGATCTTACGAAATTGTCTACAAATCGTTCGTACGGCGTTCGTAGCAGTTCTTACTGGTATTTGTGACCGAGCCTTTAAGAGCAAACGTGTCGGGCTTCGTGGGGCTCGAACCCACGAACCCAAACCACGCTCATGTGATTTAGAAACGTGTGCTCTTATCCGCTCGCCTACGACACCTCCACAACGAGCACCCTTATATCCACAAACTCTTTATAGGGCCTACTGATGACACATGTTCCGAATATAGTAGACGGCGAGTTGTGATGTTATTAAAATTTTCTGTAGATTTTAATTTTTTCGTGCTATTTTCCCTATTTTCGTGGTGCTGAACAGGAATCTACCTGTTGCCATTTTTCAAACCGACGTCTTCAGCCGTTGCCATGAAAATGCATTATTTTCTTTAAAAGTATTTTCCATTAAACATCATAAAACATGGTGTTAACACCAAAATATGTCGTCATAAACCTTCTTAAATAAAATTAAAAAATAAAATTTTTATGATGTCATGGCTACCTCATAGCAATGATACTTACCATGGCAACAGCTATTTATACAGAAAAAAAAAATGATATTTTTATGAAAAAGCAAGAAAACATGACAGGATTGAGTGGAATGTTTATCATTAATTACTAGTTTGATTATCAGCTTATTTTTCCACTGTGTTCATTTCACATCATTTTCATTGATATTATAATATTATTATATTGCTATATATAGCAACGACATGAGGTAAGCTGCTTTAAAAAAAAAACAAAAGCATTGCGATTGAAAGAAAAGCAAGAATATACGTCGGTAGATAATACATTTCTGTATTGTGAGATTTTCTTTGTGCTATTTCCTTTATTTTGGAGGTGCCGAACACGAATCCACCTGTCGCCATATTTGTAAATGACATCTTATTCATATATTCATCAGCTTCCCCCCCCCCCTATGTTCATGGCACGTTATTATCGTTGCTATGGCAACAACATATTTTTCCCAGAAAGGAGAAGTATCTCATTGAAAGGGAAAAAAAAAATGAATATTAATCAATTTTTGTAGAGTTTAATTTTTTCGGCTCTTTTTTTTTTTAATTTCATATCTTACGTTAACTCAACGTTACGGATGTGCTTGCTACGTCATTACTGCGCTGTACGCGTTCATGGCAAGTCCAAGGTACGTCCATTACCGGGAATGGTATAACTACTAAGTCCAAGAACCCACTGCTATAAGTTCTATTTGTACAAGTCATGGGTATGAACAGGTACAATTAATGTGCTTCTCTATAAAAATGACAGCAAATTAACAGACTCAATTGACACTGTCGTAGATAATAAGGCTCAGAAATAGAAGGTAACGAAGATCTTGAAAGCATAGATCAGAGTCAGTGATAATGGAATTCCTCCGGAATAAATAAAGTATTCAAACCTTGGGCATTGTCTATAGGACCACTGTCTGGGTATTAACTACACACTCTCACACATACCATTTGATCCCTGTGCAAGGATAAAGATTTATACCGAGGGTTGGAAAAAGCGCAAAATCTGAACCTTAACTTAAAAAATTAATATTGACTTTAGTGAAACTGATTATGCTTTTATTATTTTAAATCCCGCCCGACAAAATTGTACACTGTTCAGCTATTGCCCATATCAAGGTCAGTGTTATCTGATATAAAGTTTTGAAACATTAACAGGGGCGGATCCAGGGAGGACCACAAACGGCGCACGCCCCCCCCCCCTTTATTTTTTTGTTGAAACAAAAGAAATAAAAAGGAAAAAACGGGGGGAGGGGTGCGTGCGCCCCCCCCCCCTTTATTTTTGTAAACACGCCCCCTCTTTACGAAATTCCTGGATCCGCCTCTGATTAAGGATCAATAGTGGGACCACGAGTCGCAGTCTGCTCGGACATAGCAAGGACGTAGCGGGAACCGTTTCGACGCCGCAGGCAACGCGCGTCTGCGCGCACAATACACTCAGTGGGAACGCTATCAACACAATGTCAACTTAGCAAGGACGTAGCCCGGACGTTCATTACGATGAAAATTATTGTTTTTCATGTTCTTTATATTTTCCTTATATATTTGTTCAGGTGTGCCATCACAGACTGTTCTAGTCTTCTCATCAGCGTTGGTCGCCCAAAATACTTTGAAAATTCATAACTTTTTAACATATTGTCCGATTTTGCTCAACTTTCACTGCTTTGTTTTCAGTAATATTGCTGCATTCACTCATACAATACATGTATATTTGGCCAAAATTCCCCTGCGCATTTGGTCGGTAACCTAATGTGCTTCAGGTATCAGGTAATTATTCTCCTCCTCTGTATTGCAGGACCCTACCGAGTAGGAGTCATCGTTCATTCCATGTCAAGCTTTAATCCTGCAACAAAGGATGTCTTGATGATGGTCTTCAGAAAATCACAGCCGACAACCTTTGACTGCTCCGCCTGCGTCATCCAGTGTGAAAATTCTGCTGAGATGCCTCAAGAAGAATTCACCAGATTGATAAAGTTTCTCGAAAGCATCGAAATTCATCCCTTCCCAGTGCCGGATGCATCCCCTGAGCCCGTTACAACTCAGGAAGAAGTCGGAAATTCGTCCTCAAGCAGTCAGAAGACAGAATCTGCATTTTTGGAGGAATTGAACATTTTTTCAAACTTTAGACTAGATCATTTCAAGCATAAACGCAGCACGTATTACCAAGTTGCGAGGAATCACATCGAAGTTCATCCTCTGCCTTTCCTTGAAGCATTCTCTCAGCAGGTGAACATAAATGAAGTTGCACAACCCTCATCAAGCTCTCAGAGGACCAATGTGGACAAAAAATATACTACTTCTCCAACCTCATCCGACTGTGATGAGTTAGATTTTCCGGTTGCCTTCATAGACCTGGTACGGCCTCTGCCCAGTAAACCACTAGCAATCAGTCAATATATACCAGAGAGGAGAATAATATCTTCCCACGATCTTGTTTTTTTCCGTAAAAACTGGCACTATTTTGAAAACTTCCTCGTACACGGTGGGGACAGAATTGGTGACTACACGGTTACTCTAACTGTGCAAACAATCATCAAGGAGCTGAAAGGTATGTATAACGTCGTTTGCGTTTCACATGGATATTGACGAGATTCTATCATGCCTTTATGGCCAAATAAATATCGTCAAATAAAGAGTCATAATGTCACGTACGTGTTATACTGGTGTTTGCATTACATTTCAAAGGCGCATAATGGGATCAGGAAAACGAGATTAAACTCGAGGTCGAAGAATTTCACCATTGCTACCTTTTCCACTTTTGGTAATTAATCGACAAACAAAGACAATGTCACTTGTCATCCGTCTGTTTGCATGGAAACACAAGAAAAAAATAACAGTAGGAAATGTGATATTTGTTAAATTTTCGACTATAATCTTCGACATAAGAATGTTCAAGAAATGGCATTGCTAGTCTAGTGATTTAGGCTGTTTAAAAATACTCATAGACAGACGTGTGGTTATAATTGAAACTCCAAAGATCAAAACGATGGTAAGCGCAGCCCGGGATGCTATTTCCACGATCAAGAGACCACCATCAAAAGGATTATGAATAAGTGGTGTTGCACTACTTAATCTCCTGCAGGTATCGACCGCGTTGGTATGCTATGTCAAAACGTGTGTGTGTTACATTCCGATGAGTCCAAGACACTGTCCTGGCATCAGATAAGAGGTGAGCTTTGATTTTATTAACATTTCCTTTCTAGGGACTTGGCACAGCATACACGCCTTTAGAGGTTTCTGTACAGTATAAACACCAATACTTTGATCAACATCTCCACAAGAAATGAATTTTCTAAACCTGATATATTAAACGTTTCCTCCCTTCAAGGTAATTCTAACGAACGGTAGGAATAAACAGTTTGTAACCCTATGGCACTTTTGGGATTACGAACTCCTGGAATAACAAACTTCGGCAGAACGCACCTCCGGAATACCGAACCTCATTTTATTTTATTATCTCTTCTTTTTTTTTTCAATTAACAACCCTTTGATATAACGTATCTTGAAAATATCGAACCATCGGAATGCCAAACCTTTCGAATAACAAACCTTATCCTGAATCCTAAATTTAATTAACAGAGCTGCAGCAAAGGTATGGAGTGCGAGTATTCGCTTACAGCCAGGCCAAGACTTCATCTGATGTCGTCATCTATAACTACACAGGGAGAACCTTTGAAGAGTGGCTACAAGACTGCCGCGGGAGGTTCACGCACGTGTCGGGAATGTTTCAGTTAAAAGACAAGACAGGCAACAGGCATGATAGGTTTACGGATAGGAAAGACAGTCCGTGTAACCTCAGTTGAGTAAAAAATTGAAAAAAAGTCCTTCCGTCGGATCATTTTCAGCCTTTAGGCACTACATTTTGTAGTAGCATTATAATTTTACATGGTCATAAAGCGGCAAGTTACTGCCGCGAAAATAATATTGCATACATTAGAAAAAAATACATAGAAAAGCTTGTTTAAGTTCAGCTGTCAAATATTCAAAATGTAAAAGTATTCTGTTTGAAGCTCAATCCGGCTTCAGAAGAAAAAATATTCAACAATATTACTTCTGCTTTACTTAAAGTTACTAACAACTGGTTAACTGCAATAGATCGCGGTATTTTTGTTGACGCTGTTTTCGTAGACTTACGAAAAGCATTTTGATACCGTAGATCCAATATTGTCTCCTGGTCAAACTTCCTGATATCGATGTATCAGTTGATTGTTTAGTATGGTTCAGGAGTTACTTGATTGGACGTCGTATATGTCCAATATTCAATTCAACGACGTCAACTGAATCAAGGATAGATTATTGTATGTCTTAAGGGTCCTTTTTGGGTCCGCTTGTATCCATTAGCTCTATTGATGACATGATTGATTATTTGGATCAATGTTCGGTACTAGACCAACACCCACAGGTCATACAGCCCACGAGTTCGACAGTGAATAAGGTCAATGAATCATACAGCTCACGAGCTATACAGTCCATTACTCCGACACTAGGCAAATAATGCCCATGAGTTCGACACTAGGTTAAAACAGCCCATGAGTTCGACAGATACAACAAGGGGCTTAATGTGTCAGTCTCGTGGGCCCTTTTTTTCCTTAGTGTCGAACTAATGGGACTCGTGAGCTGTATAACTCATGGGCTGTACCGGTGACATGTGAGCTATTACATGCCTGTGGGCTGTATGACTTGTGGGTGTCGGTCTGTTGACGTGCACCCCATTTATATGCCGACGACACGGTAATTTATTTTTCACATAGAGATAAATATGTGATAGAGTGTGTTTTGAAGCGAGAATTACAAAGTGATTTTGCATGGTTGAGTATTTCTAAACTGAGTCTCAATTATGAAAAAAAAAAAACTGTTTGCATATTATTTGCTTCTCAAGGGATGTTGAAAAACTGGATCATTTACTTTCAATGTTAATGGAAAAAATATTCGGCACGTATCATCCACGAAGTATCTTGGTATGACTTTGGATCCTATATTTTAAAGTGAAATTTGCATTCAGAAAATTTCATTATTCAAATTAGTAGGTCGGTACGTTTATCATCCCGTTTAAGACACTCGCTCACATATCTAATTAAAAAAAAAAAAATATATATATATATATATATATATATATATATAAAGCAATTATACTCCCAATTTGACTAAGGAGACATATTATACACAACAGCAGCTGCTAAGTATATAACCATTTTACAAAAGCGAAAAAAACCCAACAACAACAACAAAACCCCAGCCCGTATGAACATGTTTCAATTAAAGAGCTTCATACCCGTATAGGGTACAACTCTTTGAAACATAGACGTTATTGTCTTTGAAACACCATTGTATATAAAGCATTTAATGAATTAGTCCCTCTTTATTTACAAATTTTGTTAAAATACAATCAACATTATTATTCATTAAGATCCCACGGAAAATTATCTTTACCAAAATCCAATACGGATTATTGCAAGAGATCTTTTTCTTATACAGTGCTTTGCAATTTGATTGCCTGCATTCTGCGTTGAGATTGTCTGATTTGTTTTTTATCTTTCAAAAATAGATTGAAAAAAAAAAAGTCCTCGTTTTTTACAATTGTTCATATTAAATAGTGTACTTCGTATTATTTTTTTTTACCGAGTCGTGTATTTCATTGAATTAGTTGATTATGCATATGAAAATTTTTCGTAGCATCAATACTCTCGCGGGAGCCCATGTGAGAACAGCGGTAGCCTCACTGACACAGCTGAATGTACAACCCTCCGTATCCATCTGTCCATGTATGCCTGATTTCTCTTATTTAATGTCTCTATTATGTGCTATATTTTAAGATTCTTCACATTGCCCTTTGTGTTACTATGTTTGAGTCTATTTGTTTAATGTGCTCGGTTGCGGGGATATGGATGTTTTTATTAGCGCATGTCGAGTGGTTTAAGAAATCAGCGATTCCAGAAAACTGCCTTCAAAAGTTTCCTTCCGATGCTATCATGATCAAGGCGAAGCAAGACAGTTTTCACCGTTTCACAATAGAAGGTACGCTCTTAGCAACCTCCACGATGTTCATTCAAGTTTAGCGCCAGTGGTCTACGCACGACCAATCAGATCACTCCCTGGTTGGAAGAGGCGGACTTATAGCTGCGGCACTAAATCCAAATCTTCGGACACGTTTCTGTTAGGTTGAAAGTCGGAAAATCATGGCCCAGAAAAAATGATATTTCCTAACCTTTCCTTTGATCATTTAGCTTCCAAATTTCGGCAGAAGATAGAAGATACATTAAACTACAAAATGTCAAAAACAGAAATCCGAACGTTCAGACGGATTTTGATGATCTGACTTCAAACTCGATTTTGTTGGCTCACCCGGATTCCTTTGTTGTAGCTGGTCACAAATATTATATATATATATATATATATATATATATATATATAATTATATATAATTATGTGTATATTATATATATATGATTATATGTAATTATGTGTATATTATATATATATATATATATATATATTTTTTTTTTTTTTACATTGCAAACCCCTTAATTCATGTATTAAATATGTCTTTGAGCAGGCATTTTCCCGTACTCTTTCAAACTTGCAAAAGTTATTCCTATTAAAAAAAAAAAAAAAAAAACGATTCTAAATCATTGAGAAATTATCGGCCTATATCATTATTACCAAGTATATCTAAAGTTCTGGAAAAAAAGTGTATAAAAGGTTACATTTTTTTCACAAACATTAATTTATCAATATCAAATCGATTTGGATTTAGATATTCAACTGATTATGCAATCGCTCACATGTGTGATAAATAATTGAAGCTTTTGCTGATAAGGAGCATGTTATAGGTATATGGATTTGTCGAAAGCATTCGACACCAAAGAGCATAAAATGTTGATTTATGAACTTAATACGTATGACGTACGAGGTCAGGCTCTGCTCTGGTTTATAGATTATTTGCAAAACCGTCAATAGTTTACTGTTTTCAGTGTTGTGAATCACACAAACTCGATATTAAATGTGGGGTACCTCATTGCTCCATTTTAGGGCCTCTGTTGTTTAATATTTCCTTTTATATCATAAACTCTTCTTCACCATTGAATTTTATACTTCTTACTGATGATGATACATCCATTATTACATGAGATCATGATATGGGGACCCTTGATAATCGTTTGAATAATGAATTATTAAATGCATTGTATGGTTTAAATCGAAAAAGTTAT
Organism: Diadema setosum; assembly: GCF_964275005.1. Taxonomy (NCBI): domain Eukaryota; kingdom Metazoa; phylum Echinodermata; class Echinoidea; order Diadematoida; family Diadematidae; genus Diadema; species Diadema setosum. Next base: position 34,265,035 of record NC_092696.1, on the reverse strand, counting down.
CTTTGAATGTTAACAAGACAAATTGTATTCATTTTAGAAAACCTTACAGGATTTTAATGTCAATATATCAATTGATCTTTGTTGATGGGTTTTCTCTTTGCGAAAAGCAGGTTATTAGATTTTTAGGTATTACAATCGATTCTCACTTGACATGGAACGAACATTATATCCTGCTTACAAAGGACCATATCAAGGAATATTGGCGTACTCTTGAAGTTCAAAGATCTTTTAACAGAAATATCCCTGATTATAATTCTTTAATTTTGCCTCAAATATTGTATTCAAATATTGTATCGGGAAATTGTAATATTACAAACTGAATCCATTATATTTTACTCCAAATGCATGACATTCGCATCGTTACTAATTCTACATATTTATCTCATACAGATCCTTTATTTCATCGTTTGCATACTTTGAAGCTTCATGACATCCACAGTTTCCAAACAGGCATATTTATGTACAAGTACGCAACAAATAAACTTCCCTCTTTATTTCAAAATATATTTCACTTAAATTCCAATATACACACATACCCAACTCGCCGTTCGACAGACTATCACCTTGTGAACCCCAAAACCGTTTTAGCTCAGAAATCAATTAGACATTACGGTCCCGATGTCTGGAACAATCTACCTGATCAATTAAAGCAATGTACTTCACTTTGTTTTTAATTTAAGGATCATCTTAAAAAGTATCTGTTATCAAAATATATTTCCAGTGAGTCGTTTATGATCCTTGTATTGTTAATGCTGTATTTTTCTTTTTTCTTCTCAGGTCACAATACAATACAATACAATACAATATTAGTATTTCTATAGCGCTCTTACAAATAGTACATATGTATCACAGCGCTTCACAAATCCATCTTTCACTCGGTAGGTAGGAGAAAAGAAAAATAGAAAAAAATACAACAAACAAGAAGAGAAAGAAAAAAAAGTACATAATGAATCAATCAGTTATTGAAAAGGAAAGTCTTCAACGACTTCTGGAAAACTGACAGAGATGGAGATTCCCTGATACTTTAAGGGAGCTGATTCCATAGGCGTGGGGCAGCTGCCGAGAAGGATCTGTCTCCTGTCCGAGTGAGAGTCCTAGGAACAGACAGCCGGGTTGGGTCTTGGCCTGACAGCATTCCTTGTGTTTTAGATTGGTGACGTGAAAGTTGACTCAGCAGGTAAGATGGAGCACAATTCTGAAGGCATTTGTACGTGATTGACAGGATTTTGTAGATGATTCGCTTTTGCACAGGGAGCCAGTGTAATAGCTGAAGAAGAGGAGAGGCATGGTCACGCTTCTTGGCTAGAAAAACCAGCTTTGCAGCACGGTTTTGAGCACGTTGAAGGCGCTGGACATTACTTGAAGAAGTACCTGACAGCATGGAGTTTGCATAGTCTATTCTTGAGGTAACGAGAGCTCTCATAGCATGCTCACAAGCTTTCTGATAGAGAAAAGGCCTGATGCGTGCAATATTTGAGAGATGAAAATGAAGCGAACTGCTTAGAGAAAAAACGTGGTGATTCAGCTTCATGGAGGAGTCAATTTCGACACCCAGGGGCCGTATTCTCAGAGCTAATTAAGTGTCTGATTAGCACTTAATTACCGAATTGGTATTCTGAGAGCATGACTAAGTAGGGGGTATATTAACTACCATAGCAACAAGCGTTTTGGCGGGAAGGACCTACGCGTTTGCGCGTATCAATGCGCGTGCACCTTAATCACAGAGTTAATTACGAATCGGTATTCTGAGGGTGTAATTAAGTATGAAAGTTAATGGAAAACTTAATGATACCAAAGAGTGTCATTAACTACTCCGATATCACGCATTACATCGTGTTTTCTCTCCCACAACGATGCTTACCGTCTTCGGTAACCGAGGAGCGGTTGAATCTTGTTATCATGGTATCCATAGAATTCAGAAAAAAAAAAAGAAATATAGCCGATCTTCCAGGAATTTTGTCATTTTATGTGAGCAAAGAGGTTGAGATCTTCGCATGCGTAGAAATGAGGGGTTGTAATCAAATACCGGAGTGTGCGCACGGAGCTCTTGGGTTGTAATTACTGGGGTCGTGCAGGAGCGCGCATTGATGGCATATTTGCGCGTGTAATCATCATTTTGGCTTCTAACAACGCGTCTGATTGGATGGAATAACAATTAGATGGGAGGGACCTAAGATGATTACAGGGGACTTAATCATACCTTAATTACGTCCTCAGAATACCGATTTTGCCCATGATTAAGGGCCTATTAACTTCACGACTTAATCACGAAGTTAATTACAGACTTAATTACGACCTCGGAATACCACCACAGGCTTCTAACTGAACTTGATGGATGAATGACGACATTACCAACAGTCAGGGTGACATCAGATATCAAGGGATGGAACCGTGGATAAGCAACAGCAAGGAATTCAGTTTTGTCACAGTTCAGTTTCAACAGATTACCCTCCATCCACAGCTGTAGGTCCCTGACACATGCAGATAATGTGGTGAGAGCAAGTTCAATTGCCTGACTGTCCTTCGGGTCTGCAGAGGTGTAGAGTTGCACGTCGTCAGCATAGCTATGATGCTGTATGCCCTCATGGTGATTGATGATGTCAGCCATGGGTTGAGTATATAGACTGAAAAGTTGCGGGCCTAGTACGGAACCTTGAGGAACTCCGAAAGCAAGAGACATTGGTTCCGAAAGCTCACCTGTAACCTTCAACCTGAAGCTGCGGTCGGAGAGGTAAGAGGTGAACCAAGCTTTCACACTCCCGGAGATGCCAAAGTGGCTCGTTAAGCGAGCCAGCATAATATCATGGTCAACACAGTCGAATGCGGCAGACAGGTCTAAGAAGACGATGAAGGTAACAAGCTTGTTGTCCAGTGCTCTGAGGATGTCGTCTTGTACCTTCAAGAGAGCAGTCTCAGTACTATGCCAACGTCGGTAAGCTGACTGGTTCTCAACATAGAGATCATTCGTATCCAGGTAGTTGGAGACTTGAGATAAAGCAGCTTTCTCAATTATCTTTGAAAGAAATGAGAGATTGGAGACTGGTCTGTAGTCTTTCAAGTTATCACGATTTAGGTTTGGTTTCTTGATCAGAGGAGTCACCACAGCTTCCTTCAACGACGATGGGAAGACACCACTACTGAGTGATGTGTCAACAATTGATGCAATGTAGGGGAGAAAAATGTTGATGGTCTCCTTCAGCAGCCACGTAGGCAGTGGGTCTAGCAAACATGACTTATTAGGCGCAGAGTGAATTAATTTGTACACCTCCTGGGCCGTGATGGCATCAAAATCTGCCAGCTCGGCTCCAGATGTATCCACAATCGATCCACTTGAACAGACGTCAGTATGCGATTCCTCGTTCCTAAGTTGGAGATTTAGTCAGCCCTGACCTGTACAAACTGCTCTTCGATATTTTCCATTCCCTCCCCTTCTTTTCTTCGATAATGACTTTACCGGGGAACTTATTTGTATATTGTATACCTTTCAGTAAAGCGCATACCTTACCCCAAAAATTTGCATATTATAACATTCATTCTCTCTTGCACTGTCAACTGCACATGCGACGCACTGTCACTCGCACATGCACAGCAACAATTTTATTAATACATCAGTATAGTCAATGGTGCTGCTTGCTTTTTTTTCTTTAAAGCGCCAAGTCACTGTTTTTCTTTTGCTTTGTTGTTGCTTTTCCTTTCTTTAGCAAAATGTGTTTCTTAGAGTTCTATCAGTACTTTTATAATTTATGTTGTATCATATTCGTATTACATAATATGTGACCGTGCACCTCAAAACGAACATAAAGTCGCACATACTGCTTTTGCGTGAGGACTGAAAATAAGTGAAATGGGTCAACCTAGCCGAACATGACTTTTTCATATTTTCTGAAAAAGCAGGTCTTCTTTTACATTATGCTAAAATTTGGTATCATAAAACGGGCAGGAAAGTTTGTTTTTTTAGCAGTTTATCGAGAACATTTTTGGTAGAATAGTGTGATTAGGTGTGTCTTTAGAATCCCTTTTTCATTTCTGGAAAACCTTGTCCACACTCTTCACTTTCAACTCTAATAACTTTTGAAAGGATAGTGCTACTGCTTTGAAAGTTGGCATTAATTATGGACAGAATGTGTTAATGAGGCATGTTTAATTTCAGTTTAAGCTGATAATCCCTTCATTGTTGTTACTCTGGTGGTTTACTTCCTGTTTTTTGTCCCATTCATGACACAGCCAGCACGGTTTGGTAAAGATTAAGCGCTTGAATAGACACTGTACTTCAGAGCCTCTTTTCTCAGTTCACACTTTTCCTGAGTTTGTGCTTTCTTTCCAATATTTAGATAGGTTAGGAGAGTCCATTTGATTTGAGTTATACATCATTTTAAAGCTTAAAGTCTGCTCTTTCAGAATATGGTCTTAACTAAAAATTCATGTCTGGCGACTTTTTGTTTGTTTTGAGGTGCAGAGTCACATATGTAGATACGTCCTCATCCACGTCAAGTTCTGCTTATGATGACGGTCCCCTGTATTGATATCCCTTGGTTTATAAATACAGTTTGCCTTAATATGTCGTTTTGATTCATGTGTCATTACAGACTGATGTTGCTATAAAAATAGCATTTTTTTTGTATCGATTTGTATGTTAAACTTTCCTTTCTTTGCATACTCTGTATCACTTTGTTTTCAATATTTTGTCATTGTACTTGGAGAAAGAAAATACAGTAATAAACCAAGCCAAACCAAACCAATACGTGTACACATAAGATTGCCATTTATTTTGGCTCATTTCTTTTTGTTTTCGATAAATAATTATATCACCCCATCCTAACGCGGATAATCCTGTTTTGTGTGTCTGTGTAATGGTAATAATAAGATATTGATGGTAACACCATTGACATGATATATGAAAATATCTAATAATCTATAATTCACAAATTAATTGCAAGATGTACCTTACAAATAATGGTAAAGAAACACCCACGCAGTCATATTTATAGTGTACCATTTGAAAATAATTATCTAAAGATGTAGGCTACCACCTCACTGAATTCAAAATATACGTAATCAGCGAGTAAAATAAGGGCAAATGTGCGAAACATAAGCGGAAGCAAGAGAAAAAGTCGATCCCGACCAAAAAGATTGACAAGCACAATTATATGAGATTTGCTGCATTTTGATACAATCCCAGGCGATCTGGTGGGATGATCACAAGCAAAAAAATTAATGGTGTTAATCGTTGAAATTTTTTTGAACCGTCCAAACATTTTCTACGATTAACGCGATTGCCACGATTGACCTCACCAATCTGATACGATCTAATAAGAGTACAATTGCTTTCCGATCAAGACCACAATTTCAATCATGGCGCCAATTCTGAAAGTGGGAACGCCGCTTGAAAATAATTTTTGCCGACGCGACAGAATTTAAGATCCTTCAGTATGGAGATGACACAGCACTATTTTTAGATGGTACAAATGTTAGTTTCTGCAATGCTTTATCATATTTTGGATTCATTCGGAAATTGTAGTGGGCTGAAGATCAATATGCATTAAAAAAAACAGAAAAACAAGTCCATTTTGGATTGGTGCATCGAAAGAAAATGATAAGTCAGAAACAGAAAAACAAGTGCATTTTGTGTCAGATGATTTTTTTTTCCCGTTATCTTGGTACAAATTTCTATCTTGTAATTGAAAAAGTACCGGATTATAATTATGATACATTTTTTTGATAGGGTACAACGTCAGATGATTTCGTGGACTAAATGAAATATTAAGGTTTTGGAGAGATAACAGTTGTCAAATCATTACTGTTGCCACAGTTCAATCATCTCTTTATATCAATACCTGCTCCTTCAGCTAACATGATTCTAATACATAAAAGCGGTGATGAAACACAACCAATAAATTACAGATCCACATACATTATGTTCAATTTCAGATCTGAGCCGTGTTAGAAAAATAAATCCACAAACAGTTATAGGACCTACACTGCAAAAATTCCGGTGTTAAATATAAAACACAGAGCTGATGTTAAATTTCCGATGCTCCTTTGTAGTGTTAGATTAACACCACCGGATGTCACTTCAAAATGTAAAATTGTTTTTTGAATAGTTTCTTAGTTTACTGTTCTTCTTGTTGATTTTGAACTTCACCAAGACGATCAGGAATTTTCCGATAAAGTACTTGATTTTTGAAAAAAAAAGTGTGAACACATTTACTCGACAATCCAGTTGGTGTGGTCTCCTTTTGAAGCTGGGCGGGTGTTATACCATTGATATTAATAACACCAGCAATATCTAATCAACACTATGCGATGTCACTGGTGAATTAACTCCAGCGCAGTGTCAAAAATATCACCAGCTATACAGTGTCAAATTAACACTACGAAATGCCAGGACTGGTGAACCCTTCTCAACACCATGACAACTTACTTTCAGCACCTGTGGGTGTGGTCCTTTATTGACGCTTGATCGGAGTTAGATTTAACACTGGCGGTGTTAAAATCTAACACCAATGTTTTTGCAGTGTATGAATATCTAACTGAACATCAATCCTTCTCGTTTTGTTTGTTTGTTTGTTTTTACTTCAACGCTCTACTAAATGTTGCAGTCCTGATAAATTTCAGCATATTGGGTATATGATGCCTTGTGCATTCTTGGATACATTGTACTTGGATGTTAGGTGTCTAAAAGTGTTGAAGAAAGTGAGTTTATATATATATATATGGAAGTATTGGAACAAGTTCACTCGGTTGACATCAGGTTCATCCGTATTTATTGCTACACGGAGTTTCATGTCACCTCCATGAGGCGCAATCATCAGTCATCAATCATCATTGCCTGATGATTGCCCCTAAATGAAGGTGGCATGAAACTCCGAGTAGCAATAAAATACGGATGAACCTGATGTCAACCGAGTGAACTTGTTCCAATACTTCTGTCTAAAGCGCTTCCTTTGAGAATATCGAGCACTCTTCATAGAAGGATAGAATCACCAAGTGTGTGTGTATATATCGATATATATACAGACACACTCAACCCACACAGACACCGCCGCAAGCCTTTATATCCGCCATTAATAAGCCCTGATGAAGGTCCGTTTGGGACCGAAAGCTCGGCGGCAATAAACAGACACGTTGACCTAGCTACGTCCACCTGGCTCTTCTTTTCACACTATATATATATATATATATATATATATATATATATATATTGTAACGAAATTCGGTGGAACCGATTCGATTTAACTGTTCGATTATTATTTGTTATGATCGATAGTGTCTATAGCATAGAAAGGGGGCACTATTGGAACGTTGGGCAAATGCTGTAATGTGGTAGTGCAGTATTATGAGTTTTAACATTTATTATTAAATATGTGGTTACTTGTTTGTCATAGGGAAGTTTGGATTATTTTAATACCAACTCCGGTTTAGACCGATGATACATGCCGAATTAAAGTAACCATGTACAGGAGATACTGCTAAAATGTATAATCGTTGTACGAATTTAATAACCACGCCAACATTGTAAATAATTTGAACGACTACTGCGAGTATTATCCGCCTCGCTCACGGCCGTGCGGGATTGCCTCCTTTATCCGCGATAGGAGGGGAGGCATATAAATTGGCCGTTGTGTGACATAGTCCGCAACAAACAGCCCGTGTGTGATACATTTCCAATGTGTTGTTAATGTGTACTTCTATGTGTAATAAACTGTACATGTGTTCCTGAATAGCTGCCTTCACTGTGTCTTCTTGAGGGTTCTACCACAATTTATCAGTGAGGAGAGTGGTGGTACATGTTCCTGAGAAAACCAACTAGCAAGTCATTGGATATCGGGCATAATGGTAATGTGACTTGTCGCATAGTCCGTGTCCAATCCAAGTTCCAGTCGTCGCCGTTGGATTTCGGGTATAATGGTAATGTGACTTGTCGCATAGTCCGTGCCCAATCCAAGTTCCAGTCGTCGCCTGAAGAAGTTGGTAACGGTGCGACAAAGCACTTTACCCCGTGCCATCAACGACCACCTGTGCCACCATATGGTTGTGAAAGGTGTTCCACGTTAGCGTGACTGAGTTGGTAGCAGAGCTTGGTAGCAAGAGTTGGTAGCAAAAGTTGGTAACAAAAGTTGGTAACAAAACTTGGTAGCAGAACTTGGTAGCAAGAGTTGTTAGCAAAAGTTGGTAACAAAACTTGGTAGCAGAACTTGGTAGCAAGAGTTGGTAGCAAAAGTTGGTAACGAAATAAGTATACCAATTCAACATCCTCTACAAGTGACGCTTGGGAGTGATATACTCTAAGTGATGCTGAACTATGTGTGCCGCTTGTGTTGGTGAGCTGCTTCTGACACAACATAATACATGGTAGCGTACAGACTTGTAGTTTTAGTAATTTAAAGGGATCGTTGTAAACTGCAACAAAACGAACCCCGCCTACTCGGCCATCCTGACACGGCTCGCGGAGACATTTGTACAAACAGTCGAATACACTCTCTTACTTCACGACGAGAAGGCGAGTTCGTCACAATATATATATATATACAGATGGTTAAAAAGGAACGGCATGCAAATGGTTCGAACCGCTGATTACAGGCAGAAATCAGTGCGTTTTAGTCGAAAGTATTTTGACTGGCTAATTGGTTGTGGGTTATTAATGTTAAGTATGTATATATATCAATAATATTTGTGAAATGAATTATCCCTGCCGGAAACAACACAGTGTGAAAAAGTATAGAACGATATGCTTTGTAAATATTACACTGTATAATGAATATGATGTTTGTAGTCCGCGTGTTGGTACCAATATATAGTAGGAGACATGAGAAATAAGAGAAGTAAGGCACTTTTGAGTCCAAAAGTGATATTTGTTGCATCAAATTTTCGACACACGCATAGACCCGCCTATTTTCGTTGCCCGACACACACACACAAAAGGTATATAATTTATGCATGTATAGCAGGCATAACTGGTGATCTGGGGTCATAGGGGAATGCATTGTGATTAATTTCATGTTTGGCCGAGGTTTAAGCTGTGATCCACGAGAGAGGCCATATTCTATAAGATTTACCTGTTGATTTAAAGCTTTCTCCAATTAATTTATCGTGCAATCACATTCGTCCGATATGCGATCGGGATGAAGAAAAAAACAACAATCTGCGTTCAAATTTTTGGCGCTCAAAATCAGCAGCTGGGCAATCAAAGTGCAATTTACATCAATCAATTTGACACTATGAGCATTTGTATGAGGAACGCATTACGGTATCCGTCAATAGTCAGTGATAGTCATTCAAATTTGTCCGTGCCTAACGTCTCAGTTCTTTCGGTCATTCAAATTGAGCAGACATAAATTTATTTGAAATAGCCGCACTTAGCTTAAGAATGTGAGGTTAATATATTAAGTAAAAAAGTCAAAATGGGGAGGTGATTGGAAAATTCCTGTTCAGGTCAATACTGGCCTTGGTGAGATTATGCTCATTTGGTATATGAAACATTTTTTTTCTTTTGCTGTAAAATGTGGAAAATGTAAGCTCTGTTATGCGAGTGAAGTTTTTATATCATGAGGGCGTTCATGCTCATAATAACTCCCCCGTTCATCTGCGGTTAATGTGCACGAACTATACCTGCATTCTTCAAATTCATTGCGTAATATATTTGAATAATATTGTTCGTCATTATAGAACAAGTGAATTGAATACTTGTTAAGTACGTCTATCACATACATGTATATTTGAATTTGATTACACATTCGCATTTTCTATTGAATAAAGGCTATGCTTTCGTCTTCAATTCATGAAATTCTTCCGTCGAGATGTTTTCCTTTGTAAGTCAGTTGCAATGTTTTCACCTGTTAGGTGTTCTGTATTCATTCCATTTCATTCTACAAATTTGACGATTTAATAGGCAAGATGGTGTATTGAACTCAATAACTGACAAGCTAGAAATAAAAAAAAAAAAAAAAAAACGTGGCTGACCATTATCCATTAGGCTATACTGACACACAACCAATGAAGAACGATACAGAAAAATCGAGGCTTTTGAAGACAACAGCAGAACTATCTTGAAATGCCGGACAGAATTGGTGTCAAACACCACACAGCTACTTATAATGATAAAACGTGTAATAGTTAGGCCCTCACAGTGAAATATCACAGAATATCTACGAAAACATTTACAGAAGATATGTAAAAAAAATATAAAATGAAAATAAAGAAAACAAACGTAAGAGTAAAAGAGAAAACCGGAAGAAAAGGGGAAAATAGTCACAATTTGCATAAAAGATGAGAGGAAATATGGAAAAAGAAGAAAATGAAAAGAAATAAAGAGCAAGAGAATGTAAAAGAATACACAAAATATTTAAGTTATTCTCGTGTGCATGTGTATGCACGTTATAATAATCAAAGGGTCTGTCGTGTCCTGCACGTGGATACATTGTACACAGCAATTCTAATTTGAATGCGCAATGTAAAAAATCGACTTCCAAAAATCGAATTCGAATGCTTGAAACAAGCTAACCAGCAGTGACTTAAATTCATTGCTGAAATTTCAAATTCCTTTGCATATTAATGAAATTGAGTTGCTGTTAACAATTTTCAACAGAAATTGAGTGCTCTAAGACGAAACTGGTTTCCTATTAACACTTGACTGCACCAAAATGAACCTGCGTCCTCTAACTCAAGATTGGTTGCCGTTTGTGTTAAATTGAATGACCGATAGTCACAGGAAAAAAAAAATAATGCGGTGTCGTTAAATTCGAATGATCATTTTACGAATTTAGTTGGCAAGAGTTTGAAGTTGACCGGGAAATCTTATGTTATACAGTCAAAGTTATGTAATGATTCGCTTTCTAGAATGCCGCTTTATTCAATTTACAGTCAATTCTGTGGGTTTTTTTTTTTTTTTTTTTTTGCACATCCTTCACGGAGTGAAATAAAGCATGCGTAAAACACATTGTTGAGGAGGAAGCATTCCTATCATTAATGTTTCATTAATGCTTGATAAAGATTATATTACAATCTCCATATAGTGAAAGACACGTTTGACGTCGACTATCTAGTAGCATAGAATCAGCTTCATAATGACATAATATAGACCGATTCAAGCAAATGTTCATGGAAGTGCGCCCTCTTAAGGCGACGCCATAACTGGGGGCCAAACAGGCCGGGTCGGCAAGCGCCCTGCGTGCGTGGCAAGGGTGCCAGCGGCAGCCAGTGCTTTTACCACCCGGCGCCAGCCGGCCAGTTAGCTATCTCTGGCGCTGGCAGCGATCGACGCATCTGGCTTTGTCTCAACTATAGTCTACTTTTTTTTTTCGCTAGCTGATTAAATATAAATAAAATTAAACAACTTGTACCGACTATGAGCGAATGGGTAGATGACATACGGCTGTAGCCAAAACTTGAATTTCAAGGTAAATATCGGTACGATCCGTGAGTGTTTGTAGACTCTATTTCTTTGGCGATGACTTGGGTACTCGCATGTATAAAGCCCCGTATATTCACATTTGTGTAAGAGAATAAAAACCGCTGGGGAGAATTATTGCTAGGCGCAGGCAGACGTCTTGCTAGAAAGCCTAGACTGTTGACAAGTTAACTGATATAATTAGATACAATATGGATAAGAATCGTGAGCTAAATATGGTGCAATAAATTGCAAGCTATCAGTTAACTTAATCTTTTTAGGGCAGGCTTTTGCCTTTACTCGGGAGTGTCGGGCCAGCAGGGTAGAATCTGTCTAACGTTAGATCTTGTCTAGAAATCTAGGCAAGAGTCCAAACTAGATCTAGACCTATTGACTTCTAGAACCCTACATCCTATATCATTTTCGGTTGTCGATAACTTCAGGCAAGCCTAACTAAGTAAACCAAACGGAATATAAATCTAGGCGTTTCTAACGACTACGTCGCCTGATGTCTACAACCAAAACTTCTACTGTTTTAATTTTTAGGTCTAAGTAACCTTGCATAACATCACGCTAACGCCTAATATTATAATCTACAAAAGTGATTTTTAAATCATACTTTCTTAGTATGATTATGAAACGGATATGTTTGTCACCATCCATGGTTTAATATTTTTAAGTATCACTTTATCAAAAGTCAAATTCAGAGTTCCAGGCCAAAATTGAATAGGCCTATGGTCAATTCAGTGCTGAACATTGAAGAAGTGAAAACAATATACAAGAATTTAACGCATCTGGAAACATTTATTTAGCTGTAGTGTAGGCTGTAAAATGTTTGTCATAATAATAAAGTCTAGCCAGGAAGTGTATTCTAACTTTGGCAAGTAGGACACCAAGGATAAGAAAAGAAAATCAGTGAATTATCAAATTCTTTGATCTAAACTTGTCTTCTAAGATGAACAACATATTTTACGAATATGCAGTGATAACCTAATCAAAATAGTTAATAGAGAATCTAGTAGACATAGTTTGTTTCGAAATCTGTGCATTTTTTATACCGTTGTATTTCACTTAATTGTCTTTAATAATTCTTGCCTTAATTTATCATGCGTCAGCCATGTCTGAATTTCATACACTGCCGTGAAGCTTCCATTTCCACTTTTTCTGTTATTTGTGCACCCAGCAGCTGCACAATATGTTTTCCTGATCCTTCCTTTGAAGCTTTCATTGTAGATCAATATGTCTGAATCACTCATATCAATTTGTCCAAAAGAAAAGCATTTAAAGCCGCTGAATGACTTTTCCCACAGTGAGTAAACAATCACAATATTACCGCGGCGGTCGCCGGCCGCGGCGCAGCGGCCAGGCCCGGCTAACTATGCGCGATGGGTACGCTAGGCTGCTGAGCTGCAAGTGCAACTCGCTGGGTAGTTAGCTCGCTGGAAGCCCCCGTTGGCCCCCAGTTATGGCGACCGTTATAGCGCCGCTAGCGGCGGTAGGTGAATAGGCCATCGAAATTGAATCGGTCTATATTTTATTTTTGCTTGTAGGCCTCAACGGCTACGTGTTTGTCGACGATTCTAATTTTGTGTTCGTCTGTTGTGCAAAAGATCCGAAGCATTTAAGTCATAACTATGTGGAGCTAGTGATAATAATAATTCTAATAATTAGGTGATACGCTTTTAGCGTATCACCTATTGTGATTGTCAAAATCTGTCTTTTTTTAGGTGATACGCTATCAGCGTATCACCTATTGTGATTGTCAAAATTTCTCTTTTTAGGTGATACGCTATCAGCGTATCACCTATTGTAATTGTCAAAATTTCTCTTTTTTTTTATTCTTCTTTCTTTCTGCCACATTTTGTGTCGTCAATATCTCAACAATGACATCACGGAATGACATGACATTTTCAGTCAACATGTCTCATAACAATATCTAGCCACAATAAGGTTTTCATGACAGTAACATATCTATGACGTCATCTAGGCGCCATTTTGTGATTTTCGGACCTTGTCACATGATCAATCATAACTTCATAACTACATGTCATTTCTGTATCATTTTCGCTGGACATAAAGTTCAGGTCACGCTCTATCTTACTTTCTAACGCTAGTTACCCAGGTCATCATTAGGCGCGCGTAAGCGCGCGTCAAAATTTTAAAAGGCTCAAAACGACTTCCCAATGGGAAATCTCGAAGTTTCAGACAATTATAAGCGTTTCAAACATTTTCTCGCGTGCGCGTCCGTCCGCGCAATTTCGCGCGCAGAGCGCTTAAGAAACATGGAAATGCAATTTTTTTGACTGATTTGGATTCCTGATACTTTGAGTAACAGTATCCATTGATTTCCGATCGATTTCGACCCATAACAAAGGAATGCACAGGCGTCAAAGTTGAAATTCCGCACGCGCGTCTTTCTGCAAATATAGTGAAAAAACATGTCTTTGTTTATTTCGTCATAGCTCTTTAAATCGTCCGTTGACCCTATATTTCTATTGCATATTACAAAAGCATATGAATTGTAAATAACATTCCAAGTATCAATATTGCCAGAGAAACGCGATGACGTCATCAAATCGTCATTTTATATAAAAAAAGTGGAATTGATTTTTTTGAGGTACTGTTTCTGACATTCATTTGCTCGTATCTCTGTTGTTTAAGCTCAATATTATCCAAAATTCAGATATGTTGTACTTTGAACATTTGCCTCTCAAGTCCATGTGATGGTTTTGATATATGATGACGTCATCATACTAGAAATTGTGATTAAAGGTAAAGACTCAAAATCAGACAAGTTTACGTGTTATGTCTATGGGAGGTGATTTTTTTTTTCAAACCATGCATTGACTTGACAACGTTTAAGCACCTTTACCTCATCTGATTTTGCTCCATTTCCTCTGAAACATAAATATGTTGTAGCTGAGACAATAAGCTGCAGTCATCATGCATTTTATATTTTCAAATCTCCTCGTCAGGTCGACAATTTTGTAGTTAAAAACTGAAAATGAGAATGCAATCTGTACGGAATGATTCCCGATTGTTCTTTGCAACTGTATATTGGTCGAATCCACGCGGCCACTTGTGGGAAGTTGAATAGCGCCATCTCAGTCAGCACTGTCACGACAGTATAATCATACATTTAAGTTTCGCATAGAATCTCCAGGACAGCCATATGGCGTAATCGCTTAGCGCGCTGGGTGTTCATAACGCCATACCGGAAGGCGAGAAGTTCGACTCCCGCGGAAGTTTTCTCTTTTTTTTTTTTTCCGGCAATTCAGCTTTACTCCGATGTCATTTATCGTATTATTTTACCAAGTATACGTAACCCGTGAACACGGCTGCTCTATTTCCCTCGTTTTGTATTGGAGTTTGGAGATTGGGTTTGCTTCATTAATTTTGTCACACTTAATGTTGTAAATTGCCCCTTGTTACAGTGTCCCGCTTGCCACCTTTCGTTTGCTCTTTCCTTTTCTCTTCATTGGTTCTTGTAATATTGTAACAGGATAGGTAGGAACATGTACGTTTAGATAACTGGCAGGAATGGGAGCTGAATTGATTAACTCTAGTCCAGGTGTATGGCGTCTCGCTCATCTCTTTGAAATTCCAGGTTGTTATTGTTTGACCCAATAACGGAGTTGTAGACAGGTTTTATGTTGCTATAGAGGTATCTTGTGCCACATGAATGGAAGGCATCACTGTTTAGTAGTAGTAATGAACTTTTTCATGTTGTAAATGATATAAAGATATGAATTTCACATCCAATCTTCGGGACAGCCGTGTGGCTTTATAGTCGCTTAGCGCGCTGCATGGTCATTATGCACTACCTTAGGACGAGATGTTCGGGACCCGCAGGACGCTATTATTTTTTTTTTCTCTCTCTCTCTTTCTTTGTTTTTCTTTTGGCAGTTCAGCCTCATTCCGATGTCATTACCCCACGACACACAGTCACTCAAGTTCCCTTTTTTTTTTTTTTTTGTCGGAGGCTGGAGGTTGGATTTGCTTCATTTATCATACGTAATGTTGTAAATTGCCCTTGATATACAGTGCCCCGCTTGCCACCTTTCGTTTTCTCTTTCCTTTTCTCTACGTTTGTTCCTGTTACACTGCACAAGACAGGTCGGAAAATAATTTACATAACTCAACTGGAGCAGGAATGGCAACTGAATAAATTAACTCTAGGACAGGTGTATGGCGTCTCGCTCGTCTCTTTGAAATTCCAGGTTGCTATTGTTTGACCCAATAACGGAATTGTAGACAGGTTTTATGCTGCTATAGAGGTATCTTGTGCCACATGAGTAGAAGGCATCACTGTTTAGTAGTAGTAATGAACTTTTTCATGTCCCTCCATGTCAATTATAGTGTGTTCAAAGGGGTTGTGTGTCTATCTGCCAAAGAAAAGGAAAACCTTATTTTCGCCATGGCTATTTCTCTATACGTAACCGTAGGTGATGAGTGTTGTTGGTATCTGAGCAGTGAATAACACAACATCAGGCTAAAATCCCCCTTTTATACGCGCTAAGCGTTCAATTTGATATATCTTTATTTATGTAGTCAATCACTGCTAATGGCGTTACAGAATTATGTTATAACACCTTTCACTGAAAGTTTATAAAGCAAAGTTTATGGACAAGCAAGCAATTGTACATGAATAATACCAATGATTTCAGAGGGAAATTATGGTATACCTAAATGTAAGGGTATCATTGCTTTGGAATTGCTGAAACAATATCTTGGCACGAGGTCTTCCACCTCTAATAACTGATCCCTTTAAAGATGTGTCGGTCACGGGTGATCGTCATGATTCATCTTTCACGTAGAAGCTTCCGTTCCACA
This sequence comes from Diadema setosum, assembly GCF_964275005.1. NCBI lineage: Eukaryota > Metazoa > Echinodermata > Echinoidea > Diadematoida > Diadematidae > Diadema > Diadema setosum. The sequence continues at coordinate 34,248,816 of NC_092696.1, read as the reverse complement.
CTCTTAGTTCGAGAAGACTTACCATCATACTTCAAATTGTGATTAAAGGTAAAGACTCAAAATCAGACAAGTTGACGTGTTATGTCTAAGGGAGGTGTTTTTTTTTTTAAAACCATGCATTGACTTGACAACGTTTCACCACCTTTATTTCAGCTGATTTTGCTCCATTTCCTCTGAAACTTAAGTATGTGGTAGCTCAGACAATAAGCTGCAGTAATCATGCATTTTATTTTTTCAAATCTCCTCATCAGGTTGATAATTTTGCAACTAAAAACTGAAAATGCGAATGGAATGTGGACGAAACGATTCCTGATTCATCTTTCACATACATAAGTTTACATTCCTCATATTTTCTCGTCGAGACGTATGGCCGAGAGGATAAAGGCGACGTCACAAGATACGTGAGGTTGCACACGTACGGGTTCGAACCCCATAAGAACACGAAACAAAATACTTACATCTTTTGCTTTTTTTCTTTTATGGAGTATTCACCTTCGTCCATGTAGAAATCACGTTTTCATGTAAACGTACACACACACACACACACACACACACACACACACACACACACAATATCCCTTTGTTTTGTGTTGGAGACCACATTGCTTTGACTGGCAACTTGGACTTGAAATTACAAATGTTAAAGTGAAAATGGCTCTTAAAAGACCGCATGGCCATGTTTGATTTTTTTTTTTTACAATATAAAGACCTATTGGTAAATATTCATTCACATATCCTTTCCAATCAACTTACTTGGACACGCCGACACCACACGAAATTTTCAATTGGTTGCATGACAGAACAATTTCATCTGAATTATGTAGGACTGCATAAAGAATTGGACTTCACGAATATTTCTCAATATTATATTATACTTCAAGTCGCTACTTAACATTATTTTCGTTGTCGATCACTGAAAATGAGAATGGAATCTGGTCGAAACGATTCCCGATTTATCTTTGTAACTGTATATTGATCGAATCCACGCGGCCACTCGTGGGAAGTTGAACAGCGCTATCAGTCACTTGACGTATATCGCCAAAAAACTGAATATCAATGTAAATTTGTGTTGTGTATAGCATACATAGATAGATTTAAGTTTCGCACAGGATCTTCGGATCTTCCGTGTGGCAGAATCGCTTAGCACGCTGCGTGTTTATAATGCCCGACCGGAAGGAGAGAAGTTAATCGAGTCCCGCAGGACTTTTTCCTTTTATTTCTTTTTTCTTTTCTTTTTTTCAGCAGTTCAGCTTCACTCTGATGTCATGAACACAGCTACTCTATTTCCCTTGTTTTGTATTGGAGTTTGGAGGTTGGGTTTGCTTCATTAATTTTGTCACGCGTAATGTTGTAAATTGCCCCTTGAAACAGTGCCACGCTTGCTACCATTCTTTTTCTCTTTCCTTTTCTCTTCATTTAGATTTTGTTCTTGTTATACTGTAGCAGGATATTTAGGAACGTGTACGTTTACATAACTAACAGGAATGGGAACTGAATTAATTAACTCTAGTCCAGGTGTATGGCGTCTCGCTTATCTGTTTAGAATTCCAGGTTGTTATTGTTTGACAAAAACGGAGTTAAAGACAGGCAGGGAAGGAAGTGACTTGATATTGCTTCATATTATATGAGAAATTTCGGGCAATACCTTTCCAATTAGTGTAGTGATTTTGACAGGGTTCTCTGTCGTTTATTTTCGTCATGGCTGTTTCACTAGTTTAGCCATAGGTGATATGTGTTGTTGGCATCTGGGAGAATAGAACAGATCAGTACCAAACTGGAATAGCCCTATAGCAATGTGGTAAGCATTCAATTTGTTGCATTATCTTTCTTCTTTAAAGTCAATCACTACTGATCGAATTACACCATATAATATGGCACGTTTCACTGGTAGTTTAGGAAAAGGGAGCTAATTCAATGCAAGATACAATGATATGTGCTACCATTGATTTTAGAGACGTCATTGTGGTGTGGTGCTGGTGGTGGTAAGGGAATCATTGCTTTTAAATTAATGAGACAATCCTTGGAACTTTGCATCAAGAATATAATGCATGTTCGTGCGGCGTTTTTTTTTTTTAATCCTGACGTGGACATTATTTTTCTTTATCTTGTTTTTAATTCAAGAATGTTATATCTGAATATGTTCGATTTAGTTACGGTTTCAATGCATCTTGTTTACCATCTTCTCTGACATTAAATTGATGGTTTTTAAATTTGACATTGTCTGTCTATTTGTCTGTTTATGCTCATAAAACACTGCTATAACAACTAAAACATTTGTTTCACTTGTCACACGCAATGCTATGGATTGCAGTTGTGCATGCAGTTTTCCTTTTGCCACCTCTCGTTTTTCTCTCCCCTTTTCCCTCACTTTGGTTTTGTTATACTGCAGATGGGAATGATTACAATAACATAACCCAACTTGAAGTAGGAATGAGAACTGAATAAATTAACTCTAGGCCAGGTGTATATAGCGTCTCGCTCATCTCTTTGAAATTTCAGGTTGTCATTGTTCTATCAACGGAGTTGAAGACAGGCTTTATGTTGCTATAGAGGTATCTAGCTCCACATGAATGGAATGCATACGCTGTTTAGTATTAGTAATGAACTTTTTCATGTCCATCCCTGCCAAGAAAAGTGTGTTTGACGGGGTTCTGTGTCATTGTGCCTATGAGAAAGCAAAGTTTTATTTTCGCCATGGCTGTTTCTCTATGCGTAGCCGTGAGTGATGGATGTTGTTGGCATCTAGCTGGGCAGTAAAAAACCGAGTATCATGCTATAATACCCCCCCCCCCCCCCCCGTTAGGTTCTAAGCGTTCAATGTGATATATATTTCTTCTTCATTATGTCAATCACTGCTGATGGAATTACAGAATTATGCTATGACACGTTTCACTCAAAGCTTAAAAAGCAAAGTTTATGCACTATACAAGTAATGGTGCATGAATCCTATAGACCATTGATTTTAGATGAGAAATTATGATATGCCTATAGTAGGGATGTCATTGATTGGGAATTAATGACACGATTAAGCATTTTCATAATCCTTATCCTTCACTCTAACCTCCGTGAGAATATCATATTTGAATTCAACCAATAAGATGGTAAAAAATGCATGCATTCATGTTTTATCAATATAAAATGTATGGACTTTCCAAACATTCAACAGCGATTATCTCAAAATGAACATTGTGTGGGTTAGCACTATATTGCATCGACCCCTTCAATTGTCTATCAAGTTCATGTCGATGTTTTCTAATTTGATGACGTCATCATACTAGAAGTTGTGATTAAAGGCAAGATATCAAAATCAGCGAAGATTACTAATCGCTGCCTCATGTTCCTGTGTTTGATCGTCCAGTCAATACCAAACTGACGACATACGTTGAATATGTTATACTTTGAACAATTGTCTATCAAGTCCATGTCGATGTTTTCTAATTTGATGACGTCATCATACTAGAAGTTGTGATTAAAGGCAAGATATCAAAATCAGCGAAGATTATGTGTTATGTCTATGGGGGGATTTTTTTTTTTTAACCATGCATAGACGATAACGCTCAAGCACTTTTACCTCACTTGATTTTGCTTCATTTCCTCTGAAACTTAAGTATGTTGTAGCTGAGACAATAAGCTGCAGTAATCATACATTTTATTTTTTTTCAAATCTTCTCATCAGGTTGACAATTTTGCAGCTTAAAACTGAAAATGAGAATGGAAGGTGGACGAAACGATTCCTGATTCATCTTTCACATACATAAGTTTACGTTCCTCATATTTTCTCGTCGAGACGTATGGCCGAGTGGTTAAAGGCGACGTCTCAGAGACGTGAGGTTGCACACATTCATTCATTCATTCATTTTCATTTTCATTTCATTTATTTCATTCCTTCTTTCTTTTTCGTCAAACATAACACGAAATGTATCAGAAGATATAACATAGGCATGTATTCGACTTTACATGGTAGATAATGGTTAACAAATACGAAATTATACATGCATACCGGCAAAATACAAAGTTATGTTTGGAGGATAAAAAAAAAAGAAAGAACTGAGAGGTTCACTGAAAAGCATGCTTGTAAATTGTGAACCACTCAAAAGGATTCTTGTGAATACATTAAACTTTTTTTTTTTTTTTTTTTTTTTTTTTTTTTACAAAGACAGGAGAGAACAAGACAGTAGAAACACAACGACATTACATGACTTTACAGTAGGGTATACCATGACACATGCGGGTTCGAACCCCACAAGATCACGAAACAAAATACTTAGCCATTTTACTTTTTTTTTTTTTCTTCAGTGGTGTATTACATATTCGTCCATGTAGAAATCACGTTCGTATAGAAACGCACCTATACACACACACACACACACACAATATCCCTCTTTCTTGTGTTGGAGACCACATTGCTTCGATTGCTGCAAAATTTTGCAGGCTGACTTTATCAAACCGATTATAGTATAAGTAATGACGACTACGGAGGTGTTGTACTTTGAACAATTGTCTTTCAAGACCATGTCATTGTTTTGTACTTTGATGACGTCATCACACTGAAAATTGTGATTAGAGGTAAAGACGCAAAATCGGACAAGTTTACGTGTTATGTCTATGGGAGGTGATTTTTCTTTTAAACCATGCATTGACTTGACAACGTTTAAGCACCTTTATCTCAGCTGATTTTGCTTCGTTTCCTCTGAAACTAAAGTATGTTGTAGCTGAGACAATAAGCTGCAGTAATCATGCATTTTATTCTTTGAAATCTCCTCATCAGGTTGACAATTTTGCAGTTTAAAACTGAAAATGAGAATGGAATGTGGACGAAACGATTCCTGATTCATCTTTCACACACATAAGTTTACGTTCGTCATATTTTCTCGTCGAGACGTATGGCCGAGTGATTAAAGGCGACGTCTCAGAGAAGTGAGGTTGCATACGTGCGGGTTCGAACCCCACAAGATGACGAAACAAAATACTTTGCTATTTTACTTTTTTTTCTTCAATGGTGTATTACATATTCGTCCATGTAGAAGTCAAGTTCGTATATAAACGCACCTATACACACACACACACACACACACACACACACACACAATATCCCTCTTTTTTGTGTTGGAGACCACATTGCTTCGACTGCTGCAAACTTTTGCAGGCTGACTTTGTCAAACCGATCATAGTATGTAATGACGACGACGGAGGTGTTGTACTTTGAAAAATTGTCTTTCAAGACCATGTCAATAAGCCAGTTCGGGGTTAGCTCATGGGCACATGGGTACAAATGACCTTTCTTCTTTCTCAGTTGATTAGGCACTCCACTAGTTTCAAGCGACAGAAGGCATGAGCTTGCCCAACGTAACAATTTATGGAATTCATCAGTCATGTTCAAACAAAGGATGAACTTGCATAGACCAGGTGACCAGAATGATCCTTCCATTGACATTTTGGAAAGCATCCATTTCATTATTTTGCATTGAATGTATTAACAATCTCTTTCTATTGATATTGTCAGACACCGCTTTTGCTGTCATGTGGATGTGCTGGCAAGCACCACTTATAGGGATCAGTTGAATAATCATTACATTACAGATGCTTATCTCAGTGAATTTAAAAACCACCATGCTCTGCTGGTACAGATGACCTTTTTTCTGCTCATGCTCAAAGTGGAACCCCGAACTGGCTTATTGTTTCGTACTTTGATGACGTCATCACACTGAAAATTGTGATTAAAGGCAAGGTATCAAAACCAGCCGATTATAGGTTTTATGTCTACGGCACGTATTTTTCCCAAGTCGCCAGAAATGGCATAGCGACATCAGTCGTTACAAGGCCGCATTTCCGTCTAGCAATGCAATACATGTTCACGCGGCCCCGTTTGTTGAGTGGGCATTGACTTTTTCCCCCTGTAATATCTATACATTTTTTTTTTTTTTTTTTGCCTAACCATTTCCGTGGATGTCCCGTGGCCGAGTGGTTAGAGAAACGGATTTGCATGCACGCTGAATAATTTCAAGGTGCCTATATCACATTCTTTTCTTTGTCGATCACGGATGACCGACATCTGATGACCCCAAGCGTATCACCTAACTCGTCCTTAGTGTGACGAGTTTCATATCTCGTTTCTTATTCTTCTTTCTTTCTGGCCTATTTTGTGTCGTCAATATCTCAAGAATGACATTACGGAGTAACATGACATTTTCAGTCAACATGTCTCATGACAATATCTAGCCACAATAAGGTTTTCATGACAGTAACGTATCTATGACGTCATCTAGGCGCCATTTTGTCATTTTCGGACCATGTTACATGATCGATCATAACTTCATAACTAAAGGTCCTTTCTGTATCAGTTTTTGTGGACATAAAGTTCAGGTCACGCTCTATCTTTCTTTCTCTGATGCTAATTACCTAGGACGTCATCTAGGACGCGTAAGCGCGCGTCAAACATTTGAAAGGCTCAAAACAACTTTCCAATGGGAAATCTCGAAGTTTCAGACAATTTTAAGCGTTTCAAACAATTTTGCGCGTGCGCGTCCGTCCGCGCATTTTCGCGCGCACAGCGCGTCAGTAACATGAAAATGCACATTTTTTGACTGATCTGGATTCCTGATACTTTGAGTAACAATATCCATTGATTTCTGATCGATTTTGACAAATAACAAAGCAATGCACTGGCGTCAAAGTTGAAATTTCGTGTGCGCGTCTATGTGCAAATATAGCGAAAAAACATGTCTTTGTTTATTTCGCCATAGCTCTTTAAAACGTCTGGTTACCCTATGTTTTTATTGCATATTACAAAAACATATGAATTGAAAATAACGTTTCAAGTATCATTATCTCCATGAATACATTATGACGTCATCATATCGTCATCTGAAATCAAAAAAGTGGAATTAATTTTTTTAAGGTACTGTTTCTGACATTCATTTGCTCGTATCTCTGTTGTTTAAGCTCAATATTATCCCAAATTCAGATATGTTGTACTTTGAACATTTGCCTTTCAAGTCCATGTCATAGTTTTGAAATTTGATGACGTCATCATGCTTTAAATTGTGTTTAAAGGTAAAGACGCAAAATCGGACAAGTTTACGTGTTATGTCTATGGGAGGTGATTTTTTTAGAAACCATGCATTGACTTGACAACGTTTAAAGCAATGGTCCTGTTCCTGTTTATGTGGCGTATCAGAATGTTATTTGCTAGTATTTGCAGAATACTTGATGAAATTGTGTTGAGGAAGGATAGTATCAACATCCATGATGGTTCGTTTCACATTACAGTGTGAAATAGATGAGAAAATTACGAATTTAGTACATAGTAATTTGCTGCAAGAAGGCAAAATCTATCAGGATGACCGTTACCTACAGAGCGCCACCTGCCGTTTCCATTGCAATAAGATACTGTCTTTGCGTTTTGCGAGCCAAACTCCAGCCACCACTCCTTCCATTCCACGAAGCGACAGGCCCTCCTGACCCCTTGACCGAAACACATCTATTTTTAGGCCTTCCTAAGGTTACACTCTGCGAGCTCCCCAAGGACTCTCGGCAGAATCTCTCTCCCCTTCTCCCAACTCTCGCCGTTCAGGCCTACACACACCACTTCTCCCAACTCTCGCCGTTCAGGCCTACACACACCAGAGAGACACACACAATACCCAATGCCCAGCCACTTGCTTCATTCAAAGTGTACGGTGGAACACACACCGGTATCGTAACCCCATTGAACGTGTTGGGTCGCCGATACCAGTACCCCTACCTACCTGGTTATGGAAATGATCCAAATGTCTAGTCATGTACACTCCATCCATTGAATACTATGTATTCACGGTTGTGCCATTGGGTACTAAACTTTGCGAGTCCGAAGAAAGTAATTGAATGATTATGGCACCGACTGTAGATATTTCACGTATGTCTGTACTTGAGAACCACCGGCATCAACGATTTTATCATCTATTCGAACATGAAAGTTTGAAGACTAGATACACGTGTACTAGCTACTACACACATAGAGAAAAAAAGATCCTAGATGGATTTCGATTGAATTTTTGATGTTCAAAACGCCAGCGCAGAGATACGTTTATACATGTATTTACATGACTGTCTTGACACAGGCTTGATCAGCGCATGTGAGGCACTATTGAATAATCGCGACCATAGTCACCCTATAATTCTTTCGGACACAATTCCCAAAAGTAGGAAAAAACACGGTAACTTCCGATTTTTTTTTTGTCAAGACATTTCAGAAAGTATCCAAACAGATAGACGACGCCAATGATATTTGAAACGCTACACCTATATTGCAGGCTGCAGCTTCACACACAACATGAAACGATATAGTTTGCATCAAGATTTCAACCTCCAAATGAGCCAAAATACATTAGTATAGACACTACATCTTTATAGAAATTAATTGTGAAGTTACAGCCCCCCCCCCCCCAAAAAAAAAAAAAATATGCTGGGGTGAAATTCAGGCAATCTATCGTCCGCTCATGTATTATCATTTTTTAAATCAAAATTTACCGCATGCACTCACCTCCCGTTACAACTGCCGAAAAAAAAAGCTAACGAGCGGATATTTGTTTACGTGAATGACCCATGCATATTACGGGCAGGTATCACGGAGTACCTCCTTGGTATCACCAGGGAGGTGCTCACCTCCCTGGTATCACAACGTTTTGTACGTGAAGTATTTATAGAATATAATAAAGACAACACTTGGTTTCTTATCATCAAACGATTATTATAGATTTAGTGTTAATTTACTGTTACGGAACTATTGTGGCAAAGTCTGTATTGTCAATCACGTCATGAATAATATGACTTACCTGCTTGACAAATAGTTCATTCTGCTTTATTCTGCTTAGCGCGTGTAAACAAAATAAGTAAACACGTACCGAACGCGATGTGATGAATCATTTGAATCAAAAATATTTTAAACAGAATTATTTTTGGTACAACCCCCTCAGTGACTTGGTTACATATTTATGTTGTATTATACTTCATGGAAACTTCTGGTTAGGATGCTACATGTATATATAATATCAATTGTCAGGTTTTTGTCACCGATGGGATCGTATGTTTTGTTCAGAATAATTATAGTGGCCGAAATTTCACTGATTTCACTGTGCATAGCATGCAAACTGACTTGCCCATGTTTAGTGGATCGAGCTACAATAGAGCTCCGATAGAGAGCCTATGTTTGATAATAATGTGAGTTAGGCGACATAATTGTCATTTGAAAATCAACGACACTGCAATTACCGGTAGGCCTGCAGGCAGTACTTGAGTTTCTGAAATTCAAAGTTTTTTCTTATTCATGTCTTCTTAAAGATGGAAATAAAGAAATTAATAATTATTATATTGAATTGAATTAGAGAAGGAAAATATACACCATTTATTGGCTGGTTCCTTGATTTGGACTGCCAAATCGGTATGTTTAGCAACTAATGGTCATCTCTATAGGTATGTTGATATTTCAATCTCACTGCTGCTTCTGAACTGTATGAAATTCATGTCCGAAATCACGCGACAAAATAGTAACAATACACGTTTGTATGAATGAAATCACTTTTTCTTATAGCTGTGTCTGATACACATACAGTCACTTCCCCGTTACAACTGCCGAAAAAAAAAATAAGAGAGGGGATTTGTTTACGTGAATGATCCATATTACGACCAGGTATCATACGAAACGGTTTGTACGTGAAGTATTCATGGAATATAATAAAGACAACACTTGGTTTCTTATCATCAAACGATGGTTATAGATTTTGTGCTAATTTACTGTTACGGAACTATTGTGGCAAAGTCTGTATTGTCAATCACGTCATGAATAATATGACTTACCTGCTTGACAAATAGTTCATTCTGCTTTATTCTGCTTAGCGCGTGTAAACAAAATAAGTAAACACGTACCGAACGCGATGTGATGAATCATTTGAATCAAAAATATTTTAAACAGAATTATTTTTGGTACAACCCCCTCAGTGACTTGGTTACATATTTATGTTGTATTATACTTCATGGAAACTTCTGGTTAGGATGCTACATGTATATATAATATCAATTGTCAGGTTTTTGTCACCGATGGAATCGTATGTTTTGTTCAGAATAATTATAGTGGCCGAAATTTCACTGATTTCACTGTGCATAGCATGCAAACTGACTTGCCCATGTTTAGTGGATCGAGCTACAATAGAGCTCCGATGTATACCTATATACAAGTAAATACGACAGGATCATGCTGGAACATTCAACTCCCTAGCAGTTATCATGATGTACATCTCTCAAACACCCCACCGTGAAATTCGACTGCAAAACTCGAAATATATTGACAGAATGGAGTCATGGTTCATATTACACAAATCTTACTGAGCGTTGTTTATTATATTGTTATAAACAACGTATACATTGGAGGCGATGTGATGATCCATAAAAGTTTCGGTACGGAGAAATCAACAATGTTTTAATCAAACAATTTTTAGTAAGACACCCTGAAAGACATTTTATATGATTCTGTATTTAGGTTTACATTATTCTATAATAATATGGAAATGTCGTGTTACAATTTCAAATCAATGATAGCTTCTTATACTCACGTATGAAACAAGTTGTCTTGGCTCATCTGCAGGTTGAAATCTTGGCTGTATATGGAAGAGTGCTGTTCGTTATTCCGAGGGTTCTTTATTCCGAAGGTTCGTTATTCCGAAGGTTCCTTAATCCGAAACACACAAATTCCCTATACCTAGAGGTTGGTTAATCTGAAAATGAAAAAGGGTTCGTTAATCCGAACATTTTCCTAGCGATATTCGGAAGGTTCGCTATTCCGAAGATTTTGTTAATCCGAAAATGAAATTCGGAATAACGAACCTTCGGAATAACGAAACTTCGGACTGAAGAGCCTTCGGAATAACGAACCTTCGGAATAACGTGCTGTAACCGTATGGAAGACGATGCCGTCAAGCGAAAACTCTTGTCAATTTATCTCCACAAACAAAATCTATAACATGCAGTGACCATCATACATTATCACAAACTGTACAGTGTTTGACAGTGTTCATACAGAGATGTTTGTACATGTGTATTTCAGTGTTGTAAATTTTGAACACCGCTTGTATATTCGCGTGTCTTTTCCCATTCTTCAGAATAGAACTGGAAATTTGAGTAATTTCGAGACAGTTTTACATATATATATATATATATATATATATATATATATATCTGTATATATAATAAATACTTGTATACATGTACCTACGTAAACCACACCACATATTTTTTTTTCAATCACAATTCTGAGAGTGCTAAACAATGTATCTTGTTTGATATGGAAAGGTAAGTAGTTAAGAAACAAACCTTATAATAAATAATGATAAATCTGTTGATCTTATATACAAAAACATTGTAATATTAAAAAAAATGCGTGTATTATGGTAAATAATTTTCACATATATGTAGTATAAAAATACAACGATAGGCCTACAGACTGCAGCAATTCTCTTTAAATAATAGCAAGACTCTTTTGGGCTATTTTGGAGGGGAAAACTATAAAGTATCAATATGGAGACAATTCGCAAACCATAATACAGATGAGACATTGGTGTGAACTATAGATACATGTATCATTTTATAGATTTTGTATACATCACATCCACCTCATTTTGGGCATACACAGATACATAGATGTAAAAGACAGTGTACCAAAATTTTGTGTAGGAATAAGATGTCAATATATTCCTGAAAATACGCCTGTCCGGAGATCAGGAGGTCGTAGGTTTGAATTCTTCTCGATTATGTACATCCGTGATTTATTTTGTCAAAGATACTTCAAAAACACTGATCAGATTTCTAATGCTTATAAACGTCGATGTATAAAAGGCAATTTCTCAATCGGATGCAGTAAGACGAAGGCTGAAAATGTGCGGCAGTACACCTCCCCGACCATGGATTACATTCAAATCTTTTCCGACAATTCTGATGTAAAAACTGAAACAAAACACCACGGTAAGCCTGAAACTAAGGTCAGAAAGAGAGAGAGAGAGAGAGAGAGAGAGAGAGAGGGAGGGGATATCTTTCCATTCACAGTTCCTTGCTGAAACATGAGGTCGACAAAGCTGTGAACTTGACGAACATAACAAAACAAGGTTGATCTTGTCAAGGATTACAAACTCGGTTCTAGTTTAGTTCAGTCTAGTTTTATTCACCATCATTCCAGTACAATGAAGTGCAATAAAAAGACACTAAAAAATAATTGAATTAAAAAATAAATAAATAAGAACAAAACAAGAAGAGTTGATCTTGAAGGTGAACCCTATATACATATTTTCATATGCTTTATATTCCCTGGAAGAGCATTTCAATTGTGGTTAATCAAGTTCCCTCGATTGTTTACAGTTAGTTAGTTTCTCATCAGTGTATAAAGCTTATCTTGCAAGTGCTCTGGATCGGCATCTCGCTTTATAATTATCCCTCTTGAAGCTAACCGAGCTAACCAGTATCAACGATTATTGCACATTATGACCTCGGACAGAACCGGAGATGGTGATATCGGACCGTACATACCAACATTTCAAGGGAAATGTAAGTACAATTACAAAACGAAGTGTCAATCACTTTTCAAAATGAATATTTCTGTGATTATTCTTATCAACTCGTATAACAGCTAATGAGGCCAACGTGGTTGCGTGAAGTAATTAATGCACTTAACTTTTTTTTTTTTCATCAGTCACAAACACGCAGTTCGTGGTATTAAAAAAAAATCGAGGCTAACTCCTGGAATTGGTATTGCCGCTTGAAATTGTTGCCTTTGTTGTTACCGTTTTTTATACCATTGTAATGATTATCATGAATACTGTACTATTATCATCATCACAAATAACTTCATTCTCTGTATAAGTTGTCATCACAAACCTCCTGAGAACCTCTGTTTTGATTGAGGAGAAAATATGTTTTGTCAAGATTATTTTGACGATGCTCATAACGTCAGAGTACGTGGAATCCGTTCCAGTTAGTGCTAATGCTATCGACCACGTTATCTGATATCATTTGGCTCCCAGCCATTAGCCTCTTCACGATTCGCGAGATATAGACATATATAGCACACATACAAAAAAAAAAAAAAAACACCAATGACCAGTAACAGGAACAACAACGATGGCGAGACATAATACTAATAATGTGAATATTATACAAAAATGAATTACACTGAGAATACTGAGCAGTAACATGTGAATTATCATTATCTTCGGTTCGACAGTGTTCTTCCCAGTCGTATTCAATATACGTGTATCACCTATAATAATTCCACGTCAAGCATATCGCTGTGCTTGAAAGCGCAGATTTAAACTTCTCTCTGCCATTATTTCAAAGAGGTGCGAACATTGCCTGTTTGTTAATATCAAAATTTACATACTTACCGATGTAATAGATTATTTATAAGAAACTTACGGTCGATCCACATATTTGCAAAGAAAATTCATACAGGGATAATTCACAGGGATAATACATTGTATGAGAAAAGGAAGAGAGAAAATATACCTTCGACATAAAAAAGGAAATGTCTGAAAATCAAGCTTATCCGAGGTACTAAAAAGGACAGATTACGAACATCTTGTGGGAATTTACCAGCAGGCCTGTACAGCGTTTTGCACTACCAAAGAAATCATTAACCAGCATACATGTAAACATGTGTGTATACAATGTGTGAACTAATGATTGATCGTCGAGTCAATGTTTTTACTGTTTGAACATCACAGTACAGTGTAAATTAGGCCCTACGTCCGTGTGACGGGGGATGGGCATTCAGGGTAATATCTTTGGAGTGACTGTTGCGTAGTGTATACTGAGTATAATATTATTATTTTGCATCGTAATTTGTTGTTTTGTTGAATATGACAAGGGCAATAATAAACAAACATACAGCCTGAATAAAATAAACATGAAAAATAAGTGAAAACGCGCTGGCATTCATTACCCATCTATACACGCCTATAGGGGGATTCACACGTATACAAATTACTGGGTAACAAAACGAGAAATTTGTAACCCGCTAGTGAACTGAGTTCTTTGCACGAGTGGACAAAAACCCAACAAATAAGCGCGGTCAGCAGCGCAATGCTAAACCCAAGAAATCTTGCTGTTATTATTAGCGCGCTAATCTTTGGCCGGCAGATACGTGTGAACGGTCAACCACAAAAACTCGAATCTTTCATATCCCATCATTCATAGCGCACGCCACAACAGTTTGCACTCGACAATGTATGTGAGGTTCAAGAACAATGCTTGTAGTTTTATCAATTTATCGATAGGCAATTAGCGGGTTACTAGTATTTCTGTGAGGGAGAAAGGCTGCAAAAATAAAAACAGACAAATAAAGAAACAGACAAAAAACCCAACAAACTCTAGTTTCCGAGCGCATAGTATACTAACCAATTAATTTGGAGCGTGTCAATTAACGGTTTCAATAAAAAACAAAGAAAACAAAACAAAACAAAATAAAAACTCGAGTTTCGGGGAGCTTGGTAACCCGCTATATTATGGTACGTACAAACGCGGCTATACTAAGTAACACTCGTAGGCCTTATACGTACAATTTCCTTCATAATACCCTATCAGTACAATGATACAACATGCGCTTGTTCACCCGGATCGTTCGCATTCATTAATATCATGCATGTATTGATATTGTGTTTACTATTTTTCCATTCTGTAGAATACCTACGCGCCATTAGCCGGATCTACTACCCATCATTCATTTCATAGTGGGATGATGACAGGAAGCATTTTTTTTTTTTTTTGACACAGTTCTCCGATGGAACCGTCAAAATAATTATTATAAACTGTTTAGCAGTTCGGTGGTCTGATTTCATTTTCAGAGGTCCCGAGAAACCACTAAAGTGCCATTTGAGATGTAGAGTATCCATCCAGCCTACTTCTTGTTATGATGAAAGTGTAAAAGGAAAAGACATTGGTTGCATTCATAACCGACAATCTATGAAAAATTATACACACATTGTTCCCAGGATGAATCCCTTTGAGAAAAAAAAAATACATCTGAAAATTATTTTTTTTTCTCAGAAGGGATTCATCCGGGGAACATAACCATAACATCCTAAAAAGTTTATCTTTCCATTCTGTAGAATATCTACGCGCCATTAGCCGGATCCACACGTATAACAACATGGCGGGATGACGACCCAGGATGACGATTGAACTCCAAATCTCGAGATGTTTCCCCCTCTTCATGCGTTTGCATATACCGACAATATTTACGCAGCTGTCACACAGTAGTGTGATGTTGTCATTTACCCGTTATTGTGATGCTCGCTTGAATGATGGAGTATAAAATCTGGAGATTAGTAAAGTATTTTCGGTCAACCGTTTACGCGGTCACCGGGAGCAAATCAGCGAACTATTTCAGAAATCAAGTGCAAGATTTTTTTTTTTTTTTTTTTTTTGTACCGTCGCGATGCTGATCGCGCAAATTAGTGGGATTTTGTGTGCACATGTGCAAAAATCTCGAAATTACGATGGCCATGTAAATCTCGAGATTTGTATCCAGTTTTTTGGCACACGCGCGAACCCTAATAGTGGCTCTTGTGTTTGTGGGGATATAGTTGTGTGCAAAACTTAGAACAATGTACAGTATACTGTATTAAAAAAAAAAAAAAATACGACATAATAGTACGCCATGATCTAGTCTACTGCCGATTCCACAGCAGAGTAGATTACCAAAGAAACTGTTCACACAGTTTGAACAACCACCGTGGATACTCGCTGTGATGCCATCAACGTCGTTCCCCAATGTTCAACTCTTCAGACAGGTGGGCTGTGTATGGGTAGCAGCGGGCCAGATGGAATGACAGGCCTCGGGCTGGGCATGGTTTTCGCCAGGAACGTTCAGGCTGTGAAGGGGCTCGGCCGAACTTCGGAGAGGTGGAGGAAGAAACTTTTCAGGAGCAAGACAGATGGATAAAGCGACTGTCTCTGGCGATACTTCGTGGCCGGGCATAGAAAATCGGCATGTCCGAACCTCTCCAATTCTTTTGGTGTTTTTTTTTTTGTTTGTTTTTTGTTTTTTGTTTTGGTTGAACACATCTGCCTGTGTAATAAAGAACAAAACAGAAACATTTTCATATATAATTTCATTACCATGGTTCCATGAAGAGACATTTTCTTCAACTAATATACGATTCAATCGCACATCCCCTAGTTTATGTACCAGAGTAAAATGATATTCACACAATGCCTTCCATTCTGACTAATAAGAAATTCGCGGAATAAAAATAAGCGTCATATAGGCCGATATAGGCCTTACGTGTTTTCACAATCTACAGACAAAAAACAAAAACAAAACAAAATAAAACAAAAACACAAATACACATGCACACACACACACAATGCGAAAAAGAACAGGTCATGTTTGTTTATATATTTACTAGAATAACATTACCTTTGGTGACTGGCTTCCAATGCGCATTCCTGTCTTTTCTCGATTTGCTCCTGAGATCTATAAAAAAATTGATACAGTGGAATTTAAGATTCATTCTTTTTTCACGCGTGAACGTATATTGAAAGAGTAACGTCGGGTATAATACAACGTATCTCATTGACTACCATGATTCATCGCAATATCCCGCGTTCCCTGTTAATGGAATCAATTGAGTTTTCACAGCTTAATTCCGAGACAAACTTGAGTTTTATTTATTTATTTATTTTTGGTGTCCTGTTCGTATCGCTTACAAAAACGTTCAATTCGAATTTTGATGGCCCGAAAAAAGAAATGTATCGTGGCCTACCAATGAAAGGAAGCATTTTTTTTTTCGACACAGTTCTCCGATGGAACCGTCAAAATAATTATATAAACTGTTTAGAAGTTTGAAGATTATTATTTTTTTCTTCTCAGAAGGGATTCATCCGGGGAACATAATCATAACATCCTAAAAAGTTTTAGAACCTGACATCAAGCTGCTCCCACTGACTGTGATAACAAATTATGAAATGGAAATGGAATTATGCAACCTGCAAATCATCTTATAGCTTGTCAAATTTAAAAAAAAAATCATATTTCCATCTATCATAACTTTCATAATTATTCAGCACACTTCAAAGAAAAGGGCGCATCAAAGCAAACAGCAATTCATCATGATGGATCTATGTACAATATGTATACGATCTACATAGATGGACAAAACTGACACAGTGAATGAACAACCTACAGTCTTCTACGGCATATAGCGTCTCAGTCAATTTAATAATAACAAACAGTAATTGAAGAGCTTTGAAAACAAAAGCAGACAAATCAAAATACATATAAAAAAGTATATAGGATACTACGCAGAGAAAATTGAATGAAAATGATACGCAAACACACGCACATAATCATGATGCATCGGACCACTGAACCTCCGCCAAACGGCCATGTTAGTCGTTATGTTGCAGGTATTGTATACTTCATTTTTATGATTATGATATGACAGATTAATTACATCATAAGGCTGAGCTATGTAATATGATGTAGAAACGGTTATTATAAATAGGGGCTACTCAAAGGTAGGGAAAAGAAAATGACACGACGAGGGTGTAATGCTGCCGCGCCATTGTGTTCCCCTGTTTCTGATACTACCTAGTAGTACAGTGTAGATCATCCCCTTCCAAATCTCATGTAAACTATACTCGACAGAAATTATAATCACCCCTCCCCATTCTCTTTGGGCACATATTATTCACTTTTAGAATTAATAACGAACATTCCTTCATTTTTGACTAACGAATCTTCTTTTTGGAATAACGAGCTTTATTTCGTTTTCGGATCGATACACATAATCTTGAGAATACTATGGACGCTTCAGAATAAGGAAATTTATTTCATTTTCAGATCAACGAACCCTCGGCATAAGGGACCCTACGTCATTCTCGTTTGGCCGATTACTCCTTGCGAAATTCATTATTTAGAAATCTATTTTTCTGAACTTTTTACACGCAAAAAAAACCTTGAAAATCAAGGTGAAAAAATAAACTAATCAAGTCTTTTGTGGGTCATCCTACATACATCTTTTCTAGCAGGCACAGGATATTCTTCACGAGATAAACTTCAAGCTCTCACATCATGCACTTATACGGATAAAGATGGGTCGGACTGACTAACTTCTACACTCAATGCCTGTATACTCACTTTTTCACTCAGGACATCGCGAGCTGGGGTCGGTAGATCCAGGTGTCGCGTCGGTTCATTTCTACGGGATGAAGGCATGCATCTTGTCCAGTTTCAATAATCGCGATCCCTTCGTTGTCCCTTACGCCTCATTTCGAAAGGTTCTATATTCTTTTGCGAGATTTCTGGGTCGGAGACGTATGTATACCTCGT
Source organism: Diadema setosum (assembly GCF_964275005.1). Taxonomy (NCBI): domain Eukaryota; kingdom Metazoa; phylum Echinodermata; class Echinoidea; order Diadematoida; family Diadematidae; genus Diadema; species Diadema setosum. The sequence goes on along the minus strand of NC_092696.1, from coordinate 34,230,464 downwards.
CTTGCAAAACCTAATTGTTTTAGTTGCTCTCGAGTCGCGTCGGAATCCGTAGAGCTCTATACGCAGCATCACACCGAGGAAAGGAGACTATGTGCCCTCAAGTAAACAAACGGAACGACGCGACGGCTGATATACATGTATAGCGCAGTGCGATCACAGAACTCCACACACACGCGACGTGCATACAGTTCTGCAAATGTGCCATGAACCCCCATGATTACGCAATATTCCCACGCCGCGCCGTCTCTCTCCCAAATTCACGGAGGTGAAAAGGTCAACCTCCCAGACCAAGCCGTGCGGTACACATCGCTCTCGTGTGCGGAAGATAACGGTTGAAAAAGCCCAAGCCCAATGTAGTCAAATTCAAACGGTAGAGGGAGGTAAGGTCGTATCACAGGGAAAGTGTGGGACCCACACTTTTAATCGGACGACGTATTTTTGCATTTCTCAGCCATTTCTAGACCAATTTTTGTCAAACAAACTTTGAATTCCCCATAAATTTCAATGCTCTTTCATATTTCATAAGTAGTTTCTCATTATCTTGCCAAAAAATTTCATCCCGACGTGCCATCATCAACCAGAACAGGACCTCCCCTTTAAGCACCTTTATCTCAGCTGATTTTGCTTCATTTCCTCTGAAACTTAAGTATGTTGTAGCTGTGACAATAAGCTGCAGTAATCATGCATTTTATTCTTTGAAATCTCCTCATGAGGTTGACAATTTTGCAATTTAAAACTGAAAATGAGAATGGAATGCGGACCAAACGATTCCTGATTCATCTTTCACGTACATAAGTTTACGTTCCTCTAATTTTCTCGTCGAGACGTATGGCCGAGTGGTTAGAGGCGTCGTCTTAGAAACGTGAGGTTGCACACGTACGGGTTCGATCCTCACAAGAGCACTAAAGAAAATAATAATTTTTTTTATACTTTTTTTTTTGTGCAAATCACGTTTGCATGTAAACACACCTATACGCACACACTCACACAGTATACCTTTGTTTTGCGTTGGAGACTGCATTACTTCGATTGCTGCAAAATTTTGCAGGCTGGGCTTTTCAAACTGATATAGTATATTGTAACACAATGAAATTCGTTCATATCAATTCAGTAACACAATGTAGTCGTGGTTACTTTGTGCTGATTTATACATGTAACAAGCTATACATTGTAAAAAGGTATTCAGTCTTCTGTATTGATGATTATTTGTCAATTAGTGGTTTTTGTGGAGTTTCAGATAGTGATAAAAAGTATGGATGATAAGTGCAGCGATAATTCCTACAGTTTATTTAGTTCAAAGTTGTGTTACAGATGTTTGATACATACATTTAGCATTGTGTGTGTGTATATATACGTGTGTATACAGGTTGGCCATATGACACATTCTAGACAATTAATCTTAACTGATTAGCAAACGTGATCAGCTATGGAACTGAATATGGTACTAATGTATGATGTCAATGATTCTAATTAAACTGTTAAAAGTTTAAAGGGATAGCATAACTGTGTGTAAAAATAAGGCAATTATAAGGAAATTTTAGGGCAATTTGATAACCATGCCTATAATAATTTCATACAGGTACTAATACCTGCCTCATAGTCATGTGATAGATCGTCATGTCAATAGCAAACTGACAACGTACGATGAATGTGTTATATATTGAACAACTGTCTTTCAAGTCCATAACGTTCCCCATATTTTCCCGTCGAGACGTGTGGCCGAGTGGTTAAAGGCGGCGTCTCAGTGACGTGAGGTTGCGGGTTCGAACCCCACAAGATCACGAAACAAAATACTTAGCTACCTTACTGTTTTTTTTTTTCTTCAATTTTGTATTACATATTCGTCCATGTAGAAATCACGTTCGTATATAAACGCACCTATACACACACACAGACACACACACACGCCATATCCCTCTTTTTTGTGTGTTCGAGACCACATTGCTTCGACTGCAGCAAATTTTGCAGGTTGACTTTGTCAAACCGATCATAGTATGTAATGACGACGACTGAGGTGTTGTACTTTGAACAATTGTCTTTCAAGACGATGTCATTGTTTTGTAATTTGATGACGTCATTACACTGAAAATTGTGATTAAAGGCAAGGTATCAAAACCAGCTGATTATAGGTTTTATATCTGCGGGACGTATTTTTCCCAAGTTGCCAGAAATGGCATAGCGACCTCAGTCGTTACAAGGCCGCTTTTCCGTCTAGCAATGCAATAGATGTTCACACGGCCACGTTAGTTGAGTGGGCATTGACTTTCACCCTGTTATATCTATACATTGTTGTTTGTTTTTTTGTCTTACCATTTCCGTGGATGACCCGTGGCCGAGTGGTTACAGAAACGGTTTCGCATGCACGCTCAATACAACTTCAAGGTGCCTATATCACATTCTTTTCTTTGTCGATCACAGATGACTGTCATCTGATGACCACAAGCGTATCACCTAACTCGTCCTCAATGTGACGAGTTTTCATGTCTCGTTTTTTATTCTTCTTTCTTTCTGGACAATTTTGTGTCGTCAATATCTCAACAATGACATTACGGAATGACATGAAATTTTCAGTCAACATGTCTCATAACAATATCTAGCCACAATAAGGTTTTCATGACAGTAACATATCTATGACGTCATTTAGGCGCCATTTTGTGATTTTCGGACCTTGTCACATGATCGATCATAACTTCATAACTAGATGTAATTTCTGCGTCATTTTCGGTGGACATAAAGTTCAGGTCACGCTCTATCTTACTTTTTAACGCTAGTTACCCAGGTCTTCATTACGCGCGCGTAAGAGCGCGTCAAAATTTTAAAAGGCTCAAAACGACTTCCCAATGGGAAATCTCGAAGTTTCAGACAATTTTAAGCGTTTCAAACATTTTCTCGCGTGCGCGTCCGTCCGCGCAATTTCGCGCGCAGAGGGCGTAACCAACATGAAAATGCAATTTTTTGACTGATTTGGATTCCTGATACTTTGAGTAACAATATCCACTGATTTCCGATCGATGTTGACCTATAACAAAGGAATGCGCTGGCGTCAAAGTTGAAATTTCGTGTGCGCGTCTATGTGGAAATATAGCGAAAAACATGTCTTTGTTTATTTCGCAATAGCTCTTTAAAAAGTCCGTTGACCCTATGTTTTTATTGCATATTACAAAAGCATATGAATTGGAAATAACTTTTCAAGTATCAATATTTCCCGAAATACATTATGACGTCATCATATCATCATCTGAAATCAAAAAAGTGGAATTAATTTTTTTGAGGTACTGTTTCTAACATTCATTTGCTCGTATCTCTGTTGTTTAAGCTCAATATTATCCCAAATTCACATATGTTGTACTTTTAACATTTGCCTTTCAAGTCCATGTCATGGTTTTGAAATTTGATGACGTTATCATACTTTAAATTGTGATTAAAAGTAAAGATGTAAAATCGGACAAGTTTACGTGTTATGTCTATGGGAAGTGATTTTTTTTAAAACCATCCATTGACTTGACAACGTTTAAGCAACTTTATCTCAGCTGATTTTGCTTCATTTCCTCTGAAATTTAAGTGTGTTGTAGCTGAGACAATAAGCTGCAGTTATCATGCATTTTGTTCTTTGAAATCTTCTCATGAGGTTGACAATTTTGCAGTTTAAAACTGAAAATGAGAATGGAATGTGGACGAATCGATTCCTGATTCATCTTTCACATACATAAGTTTACGTTCCTCATATTTTCTCGTCGAGACGTATGGCCGAGTGGTTAAAGGCGCCGTCTCAGAGACGTGAGGTTGCACTCGTGCAGGTTCGAACCCCACAAGATCACGAAACAAAATACCTAGCTATTTTACTTTTTTTTTCTTCAATGGTGTATTACACATTCGTCCATGTAGAAATTACGTTCGTATATAAACGCACCTATACACACACACACACACACACACACACACAATATCCCTCTGTTTTGTGTTGGAGACCACATTGCTTCGACTGCTGCAGAATGTTGCATCCTGACTCTGTCAAATAGTATGTAATGACGACAACAGAGGTGTTGTACTTTGAGCAATTGTCTTTCAAGTCCATGTCATTGTTTTGTACTTTGATGACGTCATCACACTGAAAATTGTCATTAAAGGCAAGGTATCAAAATCAGCCGATTATAGGTTTTATGTCTGCGGGACGTATTTTTCCGAAATTGCCAGAAATGGCACAGCGACCTCAGTCGTTACAAGGCCGCATTTCCTTCTAGCAATGCAATACATGTTCACGCGGCCACAATTGTTGAGTGGGCATTGACTTTTTCCCCCTGTAATATCTATACATTTTTTTTCGGCCTTACCGTTTCCGTGGATGTCCCGTGGCCGAGTGGTTAGAGAAACCGTTTTGCATGCACGCTCAATATAACTTCAAGGTGCCTATATCACATTCTTTTCTTTGTCGATCACAGATGACCGACATCTGATGACCCCAGGCGTATCACCTAACTCGTCAGCGTGACGAGTTTCATGTCTCGTTTTTTATTCTTCTTTCTTTCTGCCACATTTTGTGTCGTCAATATCTCAAGAATGACATTACGAAATAACATGACATTTTCAGTCAACATGTCTCATGACAAAATCTAGCCACAATAAGGTTTTCATGACAGTAACATATCGATGACGTCATCTAGGCGCCATTTTGTGATTTTCGGACTTTCTCACATGATCGATCATAACTTCATAACTAGATGTCATTTCTGTATCATTTTCGGTGGACATGAAGTTCAGGTCACGCTCTATCTTACTTTCTAACGCTAGTTACACAGGTCATCATTACGCGCGCGTAAGCGCGCGTCAAAATTTTAAAAGGCTCAAAACGACTTCCCAATGGGAAATCTCGAAGTTTCAGACAATTTTAAGCGTTTCAAACATTTTCTCGCGTGCGCGTCCGTCCGCGCAATTTCGCGCGCAGAGCCCGTAAGCAACATGAAAATGCAATTTTTTTGACTGATTTGGATTCCTTATACTCTGAGTAACAATATCCATTGATTTCCGATCGATTTCGACCTATAACAAAGGAATGCACTGGCGTCAAAGTTGAAATTCCGCGTGCGCGTCTTTCTGCAAATATAGTGAAAAAACATGTCTTTGTTTATTTCGCCATAGCTCTTTAAATCGTCCGTTGACCCTATATTTCTATTGCATATTACAAAAGTATATGAATTGTAAATAACATTCCAAGTATCAATATTGCCAGGAACACGCGATGACGTCATCATATCGTCATTTTAAATAAAAAAAGTGGAATTGATTTTTTTGAGGTACTGTTTCAGACATTCATTAGCTCGTATCTCTGTTGTTTAAGCTAAATATTATCCCAAATTCAGATATGTTGTACTTTGAACATTTGCCTCTCAAGTCCATGTGATGGTTTTGAAATATGATGACGTCATCATACTAGAAATTGTGATTAAAGGTAAAGACTCAAAATCAGACAAGTTTACGTGTTATGTCTATGGGAGGTGATTTTTTTTCAAACCATGCATTGACTTGACAACGTTTAAGCACCTTTACCTCATCTGTTTTTGCTCCATTTCCTCTGAAACATACGTATGTTGTAGCTGAGACAATAAGCTTTAGTAATCGTGCATTTTATGTTTTCAAATCTCCTCATTAGGTTGATAATTTTGTAGTTTAAAACTGAAAATGAGAATGCAATCTGTACAGAACGATTCCCAATTTTTCTTTGCAACTGTATATTGATCGAATCCACGCTGCCACTTGTGAGAAGTTGAATAGCGCCATCACAAGTCAACTAGTCACGATAGTATTATTATATATTTAAGTTTCGCATTCACTCTTCAGGACATCCGTGTGGCGTAATCGCTTAGCGCTGGGTGTTCATAACGCCATACCGGAAGGTGAGAAGTTCGACTCCCGCAGGACTTTTCCCGTTCTTTTTGTTTTTCTTTTCTTTTTTTTTTCGGCAGGTCAGCTTTACTCCGATGTCATTTATCATATTATTTTATCAAGTGTACGTAACCCGTGAACACGGCTGCTCTATTTCCCTTGTTTTGTATTGGAGTTTGGAGATTGGGTTTGCTTCATTAATTTTGTCACACTTAATGTTGTAAATTGCCCCTTGTTACAGTGTCCCGCTTGCCACCTTTCGTTTGCTCTTTCCTTTTCTCTTCATTGGTTATTGTTATACTGTAACAGGATAGGTAGGAACATGTACGTTTGAATAACTTGCAGGAATGGGAGCTGAATTGATTACTCTAGTCCAGGTGTATGGCGTCTCGCTCATCTCTTTGAAATTCCAGGTTGTTATTGTTTGACCCAATAACGGAGATGTAGACAGGTTTTATGTTGCTATAGAGGTATCTTGTCCCACATGAATTGAAGGCATCACTGTATAGTAGTAGTAATGAACTTTTTCATGTTGTAAATGATATAAAGATATGAATTTCACATCCAGTCTTCGGGACAGCCGTGTGGCTTTATAGTCGCTTAGCGCGCTGCATGGTCATTATGCACTACCTTAGGACGAGATGTTCGAGACCCGCAGGACGCTATTATTTTTTTTTTCTCTCTCTTTCTTTGTTTTTCTTTTGGCAGTTCAGCTTCATTCCGATGTCATTACCCCACGACACACAGTCACTCAAGTTCCCTTTTTTTTTTGTCGGAGGCTGGAGGTTGGATTTGCTTCATTTATCATACGTAATGTTGTAAATTGCCCTTGGTATACAGTGTCCCGCTTGCCACCTTTCGTTTTCTCTTTCCTTTTCTCTACGTTTGTTCCTGTTACACTGCACAAGACAGGTCGGGAAATAATTTACATAATTCAACTGGAGCAGGAATGGCAACTGAATAAATTAACTCTAGGCCAGGTGTATGGCGTCTAGCTCATCTCTTTGAAATTCCAGATTGTTATTGTTTGACCCAATAGCGGAATTGTAGACAGGTTTTATGTTGCTATAGAGGTATCTTGTGCCACATGAGTAGAAGGCATCACTGTTTAGTAGTAGTAATGAACTTTTTCATGTCCCTCCATGTCAGTTATAGGGGCTATAGGGGTTGTGTGTCTATCTGCCAAAGAAAAGGAAAACTTATTTTCGTCATGGCTGTTTCTCTATACGTAGCCGTAGGTGATGAGTGTTGTTGGTATCTGAGCAGTAAATAACGCAACATCAGGCTGAAATCCCCCTTAGTTATACGCGCTAAGCGTTCAATTGATATTTATCATCTTGATTTATGTAGTCAATCGCTGCTAATGGACGGTTACAGAATTATGTTATGACACCTTTCACTGAAAGTTTGTAAAGCAAAGTTTGTGAACAAGGCAAGCAATTGTACATGAATAATACCATTGATTTCAGAGGGAAATTATGGTATACCTAAATGTAAGGGTATCATTGCTTTGAAATTGCTGAGACAATATTATCTTGGCACGAGGGCTTCCACTTCTAATAACAGATCCCTTTGAAGATGTGTCAGTCACGGGTGATCGTCATGATTCACCTTTCACGTAGAAGGTATACGTTCCACACTCTTAGTTCGAGAAGACTTACCATCATACTTCAAATTGTGATTAAAGGTAAAGACTCAAAATCAGACAAGTTGACGTGTTATGTCTATGGAAGGTGATTTTTTTTTAACCATGCATTGACTTGACAACGTTTAAGCACCTTTATCTCAACTGATTTTGCTCCATTTCCTCTGAAACTTAAGTATGTGGTAGCTCAGACAATAAGCTGCAGTAATCATGCATTTTATTTTTTCAAATCTCCTCATCAGGTTGATAATTTTGCAGCTAAAAACTGAAAATGAGAATGGAATGTGGACAAAACGATTCCTGAATCATCTTTCACGTATAAGCTTACGTTCCTCATATTTTCTCGTCAAGACGTACTGTCATGGCCGAGAGGATAAAGGCGACGTCACAAGAGACGTGAGGTTGCACACGTACGGGTTCGAACCCCATAAGAGCACGAAACAAAATACTTATATCTTTTGCTTTTTTCCTTTTATGGAGTATTCACCTTCGTCCATGTAGAAATCACGTTTTCATGTAAACGTACACACACACAAACACACACACACACACAATATCCCTTTGTTTTTTGTTGGAGACCACATTGCTTTGACAGGCAACTTGGACTTGAAATTACAAATGTTAAAGTGAAGATGACTTTTAAAAGACCGCATGGCCATGTTTGATTTTTTTTTTACAATATAAAGACCTATTGGTAAATATTCATTCACATATCCTTTCCAATCAACTTACTTGGACACGCCGACACCACTACACGAAATTTTCAATTAGTTGCATGACAGAAACAATTTCATCTGAATTATGTAGGACTGTATAAAGAATTGGACTTCACGAACATTTCTCAATATTACTTCAAGTCGCTACTTTACATTATTTTCATTGTCGATCACTGAAAATGAGAATGAAATCTGGTTGAAACGATTCAAGATTTATCTTTGTAACTGTATATTGATCGAATCCACACGGCCACTCGTGGGAAGTTGAATAGCGCTATCAGTCACTTGACGTATATAGCCAAAAAACTGAATATAAATGTATAGCATACATAGATATATTTAAGTTTCGCACAAGATCTTCGGATCTTCCATGTGGCAGAATTGCTTAGCACGCTGCGTGTTTATAATGCCCGACCGGAAGGAGAGAAGTTAATCGAGTCCCGCAGGACTTTTTCCTTTTATTTCTTTTTTCTTTCTTTTTTTCTGCAGTTCAGCTTCACTCTGATGTCATGAACACAGCTACTCTATTTCCCTTGTTTTGTATTGGAGTTTGGAGGTTGGGTTTGCTTCTTTAATTTTGTCACACGTAATGTTGTAAATTGCCCCTTGAATTAAAACAGTACCCCGCTTGCCACCATTCGTTTTCTCTTTCCTTTTCTCTTCATTTGTTCTTGTTATACTGTAGCAGGATGTTTAGGAACGTGTACGTTTATATAATTAACAGGAATGGGAACTGAATTAATTAACTCTAGTCCAGGTGCATGGCGTCTCGCTTATCTCTTTGGAATTCCAGGTTGTTATTGTTTGACCAAATGACGGAGTTAAAGACAGGCAGGGAAGGAAGTGACGTGATATTGCTTCATAATGAGGAATTTCGGGCAACACCTTTCCAAGTGTAGTGATTATGACGGCGTTCTCTGTCGTTTATTTTCGTCATGGTTGTTTCACTAGTTCAGCCATAGGTGACATATGTTGTTGGCATCTGGGAGAATAGAACAGATCTGTACCAAACTGGAATAGCCCTATAAGCAATGTGGTAAGCGTTCAATTTTTTGCATTATCTTTCTTCTTTAAAGTCAGTCATTACTGATCGAAACACACAATATAATATGACACGTTCTACTGGTAGTTTAGGAAAAGGGAGTTACTGCACGATGCAATGATAAATGTGCTACCATTGATTTTAGAGACGTCATTGTGGTGTGGTACTGGTGATGGTAAGGGAACCATAGATTGCTTTTAAAGTAATGAGACAATCATTGGACCTTTGCATCAAGACCGTATTCCCATCTAGAATATAATGCATGTTCGTGCGGCGTTTTTTTTTTAATCCTGACGTGGGCATTTTCTTTTTCTTGTTTTTAATTCAAGAATGTTATATCTAAATTTGTTTCTTTCCCCTAACATTTTTTTTTTTTTGTTGAATATAAAGTTGGACGTTCCGTGACCGAGTAGAAAAGTAGCGATTTAGTTACAGTTTCAATGCATCTTGTTTACCATCTTCTCTTACATTAAATTGATGGTTTTTATATTTGACATGGTCTGTCTATTTGCCAGTTTATGCTCATAAAACACTGCTATAACAACTAATACATTTGCTTCACTTGTCACACGCAATGATATGGATTGCAGTTGTGCATGCAGTTTTCCTTTTGCCACCTCTCGTTTTTCTCTCCCCCTTTCCCTCACTTTGGTTTTGTTATACTGCAGATGGGAATGATTACAATAACATAACCCAACTTGAGGTAGGAATGAGAACTGAATAAATTAACTCTAGGCCAGGTGTATATAGCGTCTCCCTCATATCTTTCAAATTTCAGGTTGTCATTGTTCGACCAACGGAGTTGAAGACAGGCTTTATGTTGCTATAGAGGTATCTCGCGCCACATGAATGGAATGCATACGCTGTTTAGTATTAGTAATGAACTTTTTCATGTCCATCCCTGCCAATAAAAGTGTGTTTGACGAGGTTCTGTGTCATTCTGCCTACGAGAAAACAAAGTTTTATTTTCGCCATGGCTGTTTCGCTATGCGTAGCCGTGGGTAATGGATGTTGTTGGCATGTGGGCAGTAAAGAACCGAGTATCATGCTATAATACCCCCCCCCCGTTAGGTTCTAAGCGTTCAATACGGTGATATATCTTTCTTCTTTATTATATCAATCACTGCCGATGGAATTACAGAATTATGTTATGACACGTTTCACTGAAAGCTTAAAAAACAAAGTTTATGCACGATACAAGTAATGGTGCATGAGTCCTATAAACCATTGATTTTAGGTGAGAAATTATGATATGCCTATAGTAGGGGTGTCATTGATTAGGAATTAATGAAACGATTAAGCACTCCTTCCACTTCTAACTGTCCCCTTTGAATGTGTGTCGATCACGTGAGATCGTCATAAATTATCATTCACGTATAAGCTTACGTTCAAAGTGTACTCTTAGTTAGAGGAGACCTATAGTTACATGGTTAAAGGCGATGTCTCTTTCGCTGGAGCCGTACGTTTGGCCCATTTTTCTTTTGCCTTTTCTCTTTAATTGAGGTATCACTTTCGTCCAGGATAAATCACATTCTCATGTAAACAGACTCCCTTGCTCTATATCCCTTGTTTTGTATCGGAGGCTTCATTGGTTTTAATGCTGGTAAATCTCACAGGCTTGTATATAGCTGTAAGAGATCTCTGAACTGAGCATTGTAATAGCAAGATTAGAGGGAGTCGTATTGGTTATGTAAATAATGGTCAAAGGTCATGTTTTAAGAGGCCACTGTCAATGCCAGGATGGTTATAAACACTTGTCATATTTTATTTGTACGTGCCGAGGATCGCTTGGACCCCGTTTAGAGTGCGAGGCTCGGCCGCGGCTCGGCCGCGGCTCGGCCGCGGCTCGGCCGCGCCGAGCCCACCTTCATTTCGGTGTAAACGCGCAAAAGGCCAAATGCGGGGCCAAAATTGGCCTCGCATTATGCCACGCTCTGGAGGTGGTCTCAGCCGCGGTCGAGCCGCGGTCGCGCCCGGCCTTTTTCTCAGTGTAAGCGCAAAGTGGGCTAAATGCGCGGCCAATTTTAGTCTGGCTTCCAAACCCTCGCCTGTACTATTTCGCTATTCAGGATATTAACCACTTTAACGTCGAAAACTAGGATAGTTTAAGGTGGTTTTGTCCTGCAAAGGATTTTCTCCTTCGGCAAAGGCCTTTGCCCGAACGGCGACTTCGTCGCCATGGAATTCAGTTGGCAAAGGATCTGAAAACCAGACAATACCAAATTGCGTTTGTTTAAAAGTAGAGCGCCACTACGACAAAATATTGAAAGGTTTGAATCAAAAGTGCGGCCGAGCCCGGCAGTGTAAACGGACTAAATTGCGGGGCTCGGCCTCGCAATTGAGGTTGGCCTTGGCCGCGGCTCGGCCGCGGCTCGGCCCAGCCCCGCACCGTAAACGGGGTCTAAGTTTATGCACTGTACGTACTCAAAAAGTCTGTAAATCGACCTAGTCGCACACGCACAGAATTTCCACTTAGTTTGTGTGACAGAAAAACGAATGTGATCTGAATAATGTAGGCCCAAAAAAGTTCAACTAAGTATCTCATTATAACTTCAATGTGCTATATTACATTCTTTTCTTTGTCGATCACGGATGACCGACATCTGATGAACCCAAGCGTATCACCTAACTCGTCCTCAGTGTGACGAGTTTCATATCTCGTTAGGTGATCCGAGTATCCTCTCGGATCACCTTCTGTATCTGTACGGATTCTTTGTTGGGTCTTCTTCTTCTTCTTCTTCTTCTTCTTTCTTTATTTCTGGACAAAATTTGTGTATCGATTAGCTCAGAAAGTGTTCTTCCTATCAATGTCAAAATTATACCATATATGTATCATGTCCCAAAGACGACGGGTCAAATAAAATCATAGTGATCAGTCGACCGTGACGTCACTATGACGTCATTATATGAAAACACATTTTCATTCATATCTCATTAATGGAATGGAGTTTTTCAATGAAATTTACGTCACATATATTTCAAGTTATGCGGATTCTACTCATATTCTCAAAATTCATATTTTCTCTTAAAACGTGCGCGTACGCGCGCGTAGAAATATTTGTATGCTCAAATCGAGCTCAAAATTTTTTTGCACACGTTTCAGACCATTTGGAGCATTTTTTGAAAAATTGAAAAAATTGGACGGACGCGTACGCGCGCGCATATATACGCACGCACAGCTCATATGCAATAGAAATTTCCCGTTTTTTCACACTTATCGGATGCCTGAAATGTCAAGGAATATTTCTACCAAGTTTCAAGTCAATCCGACTCAATATGACGTCATACAGACCCGTCAAAGTTGAAATTCCGCGCGCGCGTCAATGTCGATATACAGTCCAACAATGCCAAAAAACCGCCAATTTCAAATCCGATTTTACTCGTCAGGATGGACGGTGACCCCCCATTTTCTTTACATATTCTGAAAGCTGATGAGTTGTACATGTCATTTCATGGGTTGACGATGCTGAAAAAATGATTAAAAGATATCAAATTTCTTAATAAAGTAAAAAAAGTAAATTTTCAAAATGACGTCATCAAATTTTAAGTTCATTCGAGCGTATCTCACTAATCCTTTGCCAATTTTCACCTAGATTTCAGTATGTTGTAGCTTATTAAATGCTCTTTCGGTAATATAATAACAACATTTTGATTGGATGACGGCATCATCTCGTAAAAATGGATTAAAAGTAACATTGTTAAATTTGACCAGTTTACGTGTTATCTCTATGGGAGTGCAGTTTTTCTGGAAATGAAAACTGACATGACTATCTTTATCGAGCACTAGCTCACTTATGCTTCGGTGAATTTCTCCCATATTTTAGTATGTTGTAGCTGAGACTTTGGGCTATCGTAAGTGTGCCCTTCCTTTTTTCATACGGAGTCGGCATCATGCCCAAAATCTTGGTTGAAATTAAAGCTTATCTTCCATGTATTTTCATATTCCTTTCTTTCTGCAACTTTCTTTGCAATAACTCAAGAAAAACAAGCTCTATCAGCCCAATATTTTGCACATGTTTAGTTTATGTCACGTACATTATTTCATAAAATAACAACTACTTGATCGGACACCTTCTTGGGTATGTAAATTAGGGTCAAAGGTCAAAAATGTTTCATCCTGTATCTTCGTGAATACATGTCTTATCTTTCCCATATTTTGCATACGTAAAGACCATGTTACAAGAATCATTTCACAAAATAACCACTTTTTGCTCAGACGCCATCTTGTCTGTGCAAAGTAGGGTCAAAGGTCATATGTACTTCTTTCTTTATCTTCATTATGACGTGTTATCTCTATGGGAGGGAATTTTTCTAGATATTAAAATTGACATGATTGTCTTTATCGACGACTAACTCAATTACCCTTAGGTGAATTTCTTCCAGATTTTAGTATGTTGTAGCCAATGTAATACTCTTTAAGTTTTGTTCGATCAAAGTTTTAATCGGATGATGTCTTCACCTCGTGAAAATAGATATAATGTAACCTTGTCAAATTTAACCAGTTTATGTGTTATCTCTATGGGAGGGAATTTTTCTGGAAATGAAAATTGACATGACGGTCTTTATCGAACACTAGCTCACTTACTCTTCTGTGAATTTCTCCCAGATTTTAATATGTTGTAGCTCAGACTTTGGGCTATCGTGACTATACCCTCCATTTTTTCATACGACGCCGAGATCACGTCAAAAAACTTGGTTGAAATCAAACTTATCTTCGATGTATTGAGATATTTCTTTCTTTCTACAACTTTCTTTGCAATAACTCAAGAAAAACAGCCCCTATCACGCCCATATTTTGCACATGTTTAGTTCATGTCACGTACATTATTTCATAAAATAACAACTACTTGATCAGACACCATCTTGGGTATGTAAATTAGGGTCAAAGGTCATAAATGTTTCAACCTGTATCTTGGTGAATACATGTCCTATCTTTCCCATATTTTGCACACGTAAAGACCATGTTACAAGGATCATTTCACAAAATAACCACTTTTTGCTCAGATGCCATCTTGGCTGTGCAAAGTTGGGTCAATGGTCAAATGTACTTCATTCTGTATCTTCGTTACAGTTTATACCAGGGAGGTACCTCCCTGGTTATACCGAATTTGGTACCAAAGATGGTAGACCTGACTCTCTTTTCTAAATGAGAATCCAAATATCACACGGCCAATGTCTCTAAACACAGATAAAACCTATATGGTCATGCCTATTGCGATCAGGACTCGAATCATTGATTAAAAAAAAAAAATCGGATCACCTAATTTGTCAGTCTTGACAAATTCCGAGTCTAGTTTCTTATTCTTCTTTCTTTCTGGCCTATTTTGTGTCGTCAATATCTCAAGAATGACATTACGGAGTAACATGACATTTTCAGTGAACATGTCTCATGACAATATCTAGCCACAATAAGGTTTTCATGACAGTAACGTATCTATGACGTCATCTAAGCGCCATTTTGTGATTTTCGGACCATGTTACATGATCGATCATAACTTCATAACTAAAGGTCCTTTCTGTATCATTTTTTGTGGACATAAAGTTCAGGTCACGCTCTATCTTTCTTTCTCTGATGCTAATTACCTAGGACGTCATCTAGGACGCGTAAGCGCGCGTCAAACATTTAAAAGGCTCAAAACAACTTTCCAATGGGAAATCTCGAAGTTTCAGACAATTTTAAGCGTTTCAAACAATTTTGCGCGTGCGCGTCCGTCCGCGCATTTTCGCGCGCACAGCGCGTCAGTAACATGAAAATGCACATTTTTTGACTGATCTGGATTCCTAATACTTTGAGTAACAATATCCATTGATTTCTGATCGATTTTGACAAATAACAAAGCAATGCACTGGCGTCAAAGTTGAAATTTCGCGTGCGCATCTATGTGCAAATATAGTGAAAAAACATGTCTTTGTTTATTTCGCCATAGCTCTTTAAAACGTCAGGTGACCCTATGTTTTTATTGCATATTACAAAAGCATATGAATTGAAAATAAAGTTTCAAGAATCATTATTTCCATAATTACAATATGACGTCATCATATCGTTATCTGAAATCAAAAAAGTGGAATTAATTTTTTTAAGGTACTGTTTCTGACATTCATTTGCTCGTATCTCTGTTGTTTAAGCTCAATATTATCCCAAATTCAGATATGTTGTACTTTGAACATTTGCCTTTTAAGTCCATGTCATGCTTTTGATATTTGATGACGTCATCATACCTTAAATTGTGATTAAAAGTAAAGACGCAAAATCGGACAAGTTTACGTGTATTGTCTATGGGAGGTGATTTTTTTTAAAAGCATCAATTGACTTAACAACGTTTAAGCACCTTTATCTCAGCTGATTTTGCTTCATTTCCTCTGAAACTTTAATATGTTGTAGCTGAGACAACAGGCTGCAGTAATCATGCATTTTATTCTTTGAAATCTCCTCATCAGATTGACAATTTTGCAGTTTAAAACTGAAACTGAAAATGGAATGTGGACAAAACGATTCCCCATGTATCTTTCACATACATAAGTTTACGTTCCCCATATTTTCTCGTCGAGACGTATGGCCGAGTGGTTAAAGGCGCCGTCTCAGAGACGTGAGATTGCGGGTTCGAACCCCACAAGATCACGAAACATTTTTTTTTATTTTACTTTTTTTTCTTCAATTTTGTATTACATATTCGCCCATGTAGAAATCACGTTCGTATATAAACGCACCTATACACACACACAGACACACACACACGCCATATCCCTCTTTTTTGTGTGTTGGAGACCACATTGCTTCGACTGCAGCAACACTTTACAGGTTGACTTTGTCAAACGGATCATAGTATGTAATGACGACGACTGAGGTGTTGTACTTTGAACAATTGTCTTTCAAGACGATGTCATTGTTTTGTAATTTGATGACGTCATTACACTGAAAATTGTGATTAAAGGCAAGGTATCAAAACCAGCCGATTATAGGTTTTATGTCTGCGGGACGTATTTTTCCCAAGTTGCCAGAAATGGCATAGTGACCTCAGTCGTTACAGGGCCGCTTCTCCGTCTAGCAATGCAATAGATGTTCACCAGGCCACGTTAGTTGAGTGGGCATTGACTTTCCCCCTGTTATATCTATACATTGTTTTTTTTTTTTTTTTGTCTTACCATTTCCGTGGATGACCCGTGGCCGAGTGGTTACAGAAACGGTTTCGCATGCACGCTCAATATAACTTCAAGGTGCCTATATCACATTCTTTTCTTTGTCGATCACAGATGACCGTCATCTGATGACCACAAGCGTATCACCTAACTCGTCCTCAATGTGACGAGTTTTCATGTCTCGTGATAATTAAAAACGTACTACTACTATACTATACATCTAATAACAATACTTAATCATTAACAACAATACGTAATATTATTATTATTAGTAGTAGTAGTAGTTGTAGTTGTAGTATAAAAACAGTAATGATCGTAATAATGATAAAGACATATATTAATGAATAAATGAATAAATTAAAAGCTAAATTAAAATGAATTATAATTTAGCCTCCTGGCTTTTAGAAATAACAGAAGAAACCACAAAAAAAACACAGAAAAAAAATGTACAAGCTTTTAGACTAAAATCTCAATTTCCCTGACAAAGATTATTAAGTATGAACAAAATCAAGTAAGAGCGGTCGTTACACACGGTCAAAAATTCGTCATTTGAATGATGATTCCAGTGAAAAATAATTCTAATGACGAATTGTTAGCACGTGTGGAAGCAAATTAGAATCACGAATGCTAATCACAGTCACCAATTCAAATTCTAGTCCGGAAGTGAATTCCAGTGAAGTTTCACTCAAATTACGGTGCGAAATTTGCGTGTGTAATGCTTGACCCCCCCCCCCCCCCCCCCCTTTCAAGCAGTTCCGTACGGGCGCCGCATGCATGCACTCGATCGTACGTTTTGATTGACAAGTCACCAAGGATTACGTAGCGCCTTAGCTCGAGAATTCGAATTCTAATCACATTTTTCGAGCGAGCGTGTGTAAGGTCCGATAAAGACGAATTGCAATCATCATTACAATGATGATTCAAGTTACGAATTTTCTCTCGTGTGTAACCGATCCAAGTCTTGTGAGGCGTTTTGAAAGTGATGCGACAATAGAATGTAAATTCTAAATCGAAATTGGGAGAATCGATATTCTGTTTGCAAGCTCTCTTTATGACGAATGATCGGCACCGGAAGTCTTCTACTGTTATATCGATATTTCGCTACAACCGAATAAATAAAATGTATAAATGTACAAAGATGATAGTTGTAGGAGCTGGATTTTACTCCGTTGTAACCGATATTTCCTTTACAGCCGTGTTTGTTATAAGTGCACCATACAAAGTTAATTAAGTTATGTATGTATTTATTTGTAAAGGTAAACTTTGTACAGAAATGACGTATGAAATGATCGGTTTCTTTTTACCAAAGAAAAGTATTACAAGATATTGAATAATAATTTATGTTCGGAACAAACTTTTTTTTTTTTTTAAGAAACTCGGGTAGCCATTCAAAAAAAAAAAAAAAAATGCGTTGTGACATGGGTTCAGAGAAATTTTGAAATGACATTTCAGTACTTCTGAAAGCTGATGTAATCTTTACTTGGAGCGTCCATTTTAGCCATCATAGAGTTAAGGTTATCGAAAGTCTATAACCCTGATGAATGCTACGAGGCTAGAGGTTTTGCAAAGAACTACTTTAAAAAGCCATCACACGTCACCAGTACAAAAAAAAATAATAATAAGCAAGAGTTCAAAATCAGCAATGTGAAGAAACAAGATAGAAATGTTTTATTCCGATGTGTCACTTATTGCAATGTATAACATGGTCTAGACTTTTACATTCAATGAAAGCTCTCCGGTACGATTTTTATGAATGGTGCACAGCAAAAAGTTCGAGCTGGTGTAGAATTTCGGACGCTCATTTGAGGTGTTAGATTAACACCTCCAGATGTCACATCATAATATAAAATATTATTGGCTTTTTTTAATAGGTACTTAGTTACTTATTACTTGGTTCTTCTTGTTGACGTTTAACTTTTCAACAAAGGCGATCAAGAACTTTCCAATAAAGTACATGGACTTGAATTTCTTCTTGAAAGGGTGTGAACACAGTTACACCACAGTAACACCAGTTGGTATGGTTTCCGATTGACACAGGTCGGGTGTTATACCATGGACATTAACACCAGCAATATCAATTCAACACCATGCGGTGTTATTGTTGAATTGAAGCCAGGGCAGTGTCAAAAATTATCACCAACTACATGAAGTGTCAAATTAAAGCCACGAAGTGCCAGGTGAATTTTTCTGCACAATCACAACATACTTTCTACACCTGTATATAGGTGCGGTCGTCTACTGACACTTGATCGGTGTTAGATTTAACACCCATGGTGTTAAATCTTACACCGATTGTTCTGCAGTGTTAGAGCCCCTTCCAGCTCCTTGGTTTCACTATAATATTTGCCTTCTATAATACTCTTCCTATGTCACATCCCTCCTCAAACTCTCCTCTTTCGCGGGGCATGTACCTAAACAACAGTCCAGACCTTTCAAGAACCCCATAAACATCATGGTGTTACAGGAAACCTCTCTTCTTCTTTTCTTCTTCTTCTTTCTTCTTCTTCGTTTTTTTCGCAATATAAGAGCAATTTACGGCAGTTTGTGTCATTACGTTTCGGAAAGATAAACAATAATCTTTCACAGAAGAGAATCAGATACTGTATACATGACATTTTAAAATCAACAGATAATAACTATTAGGTCACTCCTCATACTCTCAATCAATGTTACTAAACAGGTGGAAAATATCATTTTTTTTTTATACAGTACTTCTAGATACAAATTCGATGTACGTAGGCTTCTCTCTGCCACTAGATTTATAACGTTATACTGTTCCAAATGTCTATTAAAAACGTTGCAATTATTATTTGTACCTACAATGTATTTTCATCATGTTTGTGTTCAAGAATATTGTTCATTCCAGAACAATTTTTCTTTTCAGAATTTTGCACTTCTTTAATACGCTTAGATCTAATTTCGCTGATTTCAAAAACACACCTTCGCACCAGTCCTGTTAGCACACTTTCACAAATAATTTGTGATGCGCTCTCCTAGCTGATCAATCAATATGTATCAATCTATATGGCAGACACTGGACCTGATCTCGAGTTCACGTGTATACCTGAGAAATCAGTTTAGTGGTATTTGTTACGTAATTTGTGATTGTGTGCAAAAATCTGCGTTTATTTCCTTGGAATCATTATTTACCGATATATTATTTGTTTTTATATGGGGGATGAATAGTTTAAAAAGACGTTGCAAATTGTCTTTAAAGCGAACAATCTACAGCACACAAATGACATGTTAAAAAAAAGGTTCCCCATGATTGCTAAATCATTATGAAAGGTCTTCCAGTTACTAGTCTGATTTCATCTTGTTACTGCGACGACAACACCTTGCGCAGCAGCAATTGCATATAAACCACTTAGCAGCATAGATGAATATCAGAGAAACGACTAGGAGAAAGGCCATCACATCGATAGAGTTGAGCTCAATGAAGTTAAGTTCGAGTGCGCGCGAACGCAGGTGATCCCCTCCAAATTTCAGGATATGCTCAACGTAGTACACGATCTTCTGGCGAGTTGGAACGATTTCATCATTCATGATAGCTGATGCTTTCTTCATATTTATTGTGTATCTGAGAGAGAAAGAGAGACAGGGATAAAATAGAACACATAAGGTTAGTTCATACGGAAGAATCCATTTTAGCATGGGAAATGTTGGAATTATCAAATGTTGAATTTTATCATTATCCATATTCACAATGTTTACAGGGCATAATACAAAACAACACATGCATGAATACAGGATAAAGAGTACCAAGAAAAAGCATGAATGCTATTGAAAGTACGACAACTGTCCAGAACAAAAGTTCTAAAAAGTGGTTTAGTATCCCTGTAGCTATGTTTTGTGTAAACTTATGTGATTCAAAGTTCCTTACATGATATGTACTCGTTAAAAACTCGTTTATGTAAGCGATATGTATTGCTTTGTATTGCTTTATATGGAAGTAAAATCATTTAAATTGAACTGAACAAATAGCTCTAGTTCGAAAATATATGAAACATGAACGTTTTTACAACGTTTTACATCATATGAATACATTCGAATTGAAACCTTGACATAACACATGAAGAGTTTGTTCGCAAAAACCGATAAGTCCATATTTGCCAAATGGAGATATTCGCGGTTAAAGGTCAAGAAAAACAAAGAGAATAATAAGAAATCTTTTGCTTCTTTTGACCATAACTTCAAAAATGTACCTTAATAATGTAGTGACCAATATATCATTTAAAAGGTATTATTTTGTGCTTTATGACAGAGACCGTAATTCAAAATCTTCAAAAATGGACTTATCGGTTTTTGCAAACAAACTCTTCACATTTATCTTTCTACTATAAGTGTTAGTTAATAATATAATATGTGGATCTAAAATAATGTAACTCCAATAAGTAATGAATATTGTATATATTTTGCCGTAAAATTGAAGATACCTGTATATAGCACACATAAAAATACTAATGTGATAGACACCTACGGAATGAGAACATTTTCAATGCTTTTCGTTTCAGTTACGACGTTAACGAATGATAATGATTAATGAAAATGTAGTTTTGAATTGCTAAAATCAATAAGCATGTCGATTCTTCTGTGTTGGAAAACACAAAACATTCGAAACGTTTTACAGCACTCGGGTGATCTAACACTAAAAGCCCCCCTCCCCTTCCCGCCCAAGAAAGAAAGAAAGGAAAAAGTCAGGCTTGTTTTTACATTATTCACATAATAAGATTTTAACATGAAAATACACACACACACACACACACACACACACACTTACATGAGGAGTTTGATCTGGAAAAAAAAAGGTAAAGCGCCATGTATAAGCACTTCAAATTCAGTCCATCATCTAGTACAGAAAAGTGATAACTCACTAAATTATTATACTTTTTTTATATTATTATTATTATTATTATTATTATTATTATTATCATTATTATTATTATTATTATTATTATCATTATTATTATTATCATCATCATTATTGTTACTACTACTACTACTCAACTACTACTATCATCATTATCATTATTATCTTATATAATTGTTTATTACGAAAACATTATTTTTGATGTTCTCATTAAAAAAAAATCAATATTTTTTTAACATTTTCTTTCCTATTCAACAGGTTTAAGCGCAAACATCTCAAAATTGACCACCCCCCCCCCCAAAAAAAGAAGTCGTTTTCCATTAAAACTCTTCTTTATTAATGTTATGCATACATATCCACTTACTTTGGGTTGGTTAGAATTTCCTTGAGATCCTGTCGGAAGCTTTCTTCAGTCAGCGTATTCTTGTCGATAGGGAAGCCAAGACCCTTGGCCTTGAAACGCACAGCGTTCGCCATCTGGTCTCCAGCCAGCGGCATGAGCAGAACGGGCACCCCGTGTTTAGTGGCCTCGAATATACCGTTAGCTCCACCGTGGTAGATGAGGAGTCGCGTCTTGGGGTGGCCTTGTTTTATATCGGAAGAAGGTGGAGAATGATAATACGAAAGAACTATGATGATGATAATGATGATGATGATAATAGTAATAACAATAATAATAATGATAATAATAATGATAATAATAATAACAATAATGATTATAATCAATACAACAATAATAATTAGGAGAAGAAGAATAAAGATACTAACAACGATAATGATGATAATGATAGTAAGAACAATATTACGTAGTAATAATGATGATAACAGTAGGTTGTCTTTATCCATGTAGCCTCTTCAGTGTCGCCACTGTGTGTGTGTTTTTTTTTAGAGGGTCCTGCCATTACCATTACCCTGTGGCGTTGCTAGGAACCCAATTACACACCTATGTCGAGAGGTACAAAAACATTTAGTCCAAGAACGTAAGCACTGGACGGGAATCGAACACAGGCCCTTCCAACTCAAAGTCATGATTTTATTCACTATGCCACAATGCTCCCACAGAGTAAATGGAGGAGCGGGTAATAGGGAGGTGGGGATTATGAGGAGAAGGAGGGGGGGGGGAACGGGAGGAGATAGAGAAAGCAGATAGAAGGAATGGCGAAGAGGAGCAGAGGTATGGTGGTGATGATGATGATGATGGTGATGATGATGATGACAGTGGTGAAGATGATGATGATGATAATGGTGACGATGATGATGAGGATTGCGATGATGATGATGATAGTGACGATGATGATAACGGTGACGATTATGATAATAATGATGATAATGGTGACGATGATGATGAGGATTGCGATGATGATGATGATAGTGACGATGATGATAACGGTGACGATTATGATAATAATGATGATAATAATGGGGATGATGATAATGATGATGATGATGATATTGGCGATGATGGTGACGATGATGGCGACGATAATGATGATGATAATTGTGACGATGATGATGATGATGACAATGGTGACGATGATGATGATGATAATGATGATGATGATAATAGTGATGATGATGATTATAATGGTAATGATGATGATGATAATGACGATGATGATGAAGATGAAGAGGAGGAAGAAGACAGACATACATAAAAGGAAAAAGACGAGCAGGAGGAACAGTTAAAGGAGGATGCATGAGGGGAAAGAGGAGGGGAGATCAAGGAGTTAGAAATTACAGGAGGGGAACCTCACCTGAGGAATCTTCTTACAGAAGTGCTCCCTTCAAGGAAACAATAAAATTTACAAGGAAGGTCTGTGAAGTCCCAAGCAAAATGCGATAGATTATTTATACGTCATTTACGCATCATACATGGTGGCAAGGACACGGTTTTCTTCACTTGATACCAAAGAGAAGACAGGTATCCTTCAACAAGAAATGCGTCGTATGTCAAATTTAACAGAGAATTTTTGAAAATCTGTGTGTGAAAATTGCGTATTCTTGCATCTAAAACACCACTATTTTTGGTATAGAGGTCATTGTCATAAATAGAAAAAATAAAATTACAAGTTAAAAAAAAAGATAAGATAAAAAAAGAAAATGGTCCCCGGATTTTTTTTTTTTTTTTTTTTTTTTTTTTTGGGGGGGGGGGGTTAACCCCCCCCCCACCCCACCTCTAGATCCGCTTCTGTGCTAAAACAAACAAAGAAACAAAAGAAAACAAAGCAAAACAAATGAACAAAATACCTAACAAATCATTCTGAGGCAACCAGTCAGAAATCAGCGTATTGTTGCCAAGGTTACGTGGAGTCGGGCCTTTGTAGCGCCATAGCACCCTCTGCGGCAATTCGCTGAAAACCTTCGCCAGCTTTTCGGTCAGTACGTCGTCCATGAGCGAGCGAACCACGGACCCCTTCACAGGAAAAAGACCACCGAAAGAAGTGAAAATCACTCATAGAAATGGTAATACTGTACAGAACATACTTCGTATAGCTTTTCAAATTCTTGAAATTCTTCCGTCCAGATATTTTCATGGCAGCTGATTGAAAAATGGCCCTACATCGACGTAAATACGCACTGAATTGATCAGTGTTCTAGTACGAGGTGTTACACCAAAAAAAAAAAAAAAAAAAAAAACATTTTTGATGGTTAATACTTCGAAAACTATATATCAGATAAAAATGTCATTGATAAGAGAAATAGCTGAATAGTGTACAATTTAGTTGGATGTGATTTGAATATGAAAACTTATCAGTTTCATGAAATCCATGATTGATTTAAAAGTTAGGTTCCAGGTTTTGGTCAAAGTCTGAATTCATGGCAAATTGTGAAATGCAAGCACATGTTTCCTTGTGCTTGCTGGCATACACCACATTTCAAAATGAATAAAGACTAGCTGTGATAGTGGAATTCCTCATGAACGAATGGCACATTTCAATCCTGGCAATTGTTCAGGACCATTGTCTTGGTGTCAACTACACACTCCCATACACACCAATTGACTTCTGTGCAAAGATAAAGTTTTGTACAGAGGGTTGAAAATAGAGCAAAATCTGAAACCTAACTGAAAAATTAATGTTGAATTTGATGAAACTAAATTATGATGTCATTGTAAAATTGCCTCCAACAAAATTGTACACTATTCAGTCATTCATCATATCAGTCTGATGTATAGCTTTTGAACTATTAAGGATCAAATGTGGGAAATGTTTTTGTAACACCTTATGGTAGCCATGATAAAAATCATGGGCGTACATACTCGAGCAGGATTCAAACCTACGACCTCCTGATCTCTAGACAGGCGTCATCTCCACTAGACCACCGAACTTCCGCCTGACAGCAAGGGCCTGTTCTTAGTAAAGGGTATAGTAACCGATCAGTGGGAATCAGTGGGAATGCTGAGGGATGATTGTTCCAATCCTTGTGGGATTCATTTAAGAGTACATTATATATCTACTGTTGTGTGAAAATTATTTGCTTCAGAACGGTCTCATATTCAAGTAATGTGCAGATGAATGCCCCGTCACTGACCAGGGACGCTTACCTGAAAACATTAAACTGCACATTACTTGAATATGAGACCATTCTGAAGCAAATAATTTTCACACAAGAATAGATATATAATGTACTCTTAAATGCATCCCACAAGGATTGTAACAATCATCCCTCAGCATTCCCACTGATTTCCACTGATCAGTTACTAGCCATCCCCTTTAAATACTTATCTTAAAACAACGGTATGGAAGAATTTCATGAACTTGAATATCACCCGCTGCGTCATAAGGATATATAACAGAGACAGCTAAATTAAAAGAAAAATTAACGGGCTGCTGGTTGAAAAACAAAAAACAAAAGTTTACAAGACCTACAAAGTCTTCGCTATCTGCGGTTTCTAAATTTAACATGTTTTGCAAACCAAAAGAAGGAACAAAAACAGGTTAGTGATACATTCAAGTTAATGAACTGAATACTTACCAGAGTAAACACAATAATTCCGTGTTCGCCAGATCCCTGTACAAAGTCCTCGAGTTCCTACGAAAAAACAAACAAACAAACAAACTTGATATGAAACGTGTCATTTATACATTATATCACGCCAAGAAAAGGCTCTTGTAAAGAGCTATTTAAAACAAGGAAAAGTAGAAATTACGCGGTGCGTAATATATGTCCCCGCCGGAAGTAGCATTTTGTAACAAAATGTGCAATATAGGTAAAAAATCAAGGTCAAAGGTCAAAGAAGTCAAAGGTCAAAATTCTGTGTAGAAGTTTTGAAGCCCTCACCTAGTGCCATCACATAAAGCAAATGGAATCGAAATTGGGTTAGAAATGGCGAAGGAGTAGCATTTTGTAGCCAATGTACAATATAGGTCAAAAATCAAGGTCAAAGGTCAAAGAAGACAAAGGTCAAAATTCTGTGTAGAAGTTTTGAAGCCCTCACCTAGTGCTATCACATAAAGCAAACGGAATCGAAATCGGGTTAGAAATGGCGAAGGAGTAGCATTTTGTAGCAAAATGTACAATATAGGTCAAAAATCAAGGTCAAAGGTCAAAGAAGTCAAAGGTCAAAATTCTGTGTAGAAGTTTTGAAGCCCTCACCTAGTGCCATCACATAAAGCAAACGGAATCGAAATCGGGTTAGAAATGGCGAAGGAGTAGCATTTTGTAGCAAAAGGTACAATATAGGTCAAAAATCAAGGTCAAAGGTCAAAGAAGTCAAGGGTCAAAATTCTGTGTAGAAGTTTTGAAGCCCTCACCTAGTGCCATCACATAAAGCAAACGGAATCGAAATCGGGTTAGAAATGGCGAAGGAGTAGCATTTTGTAGCAAAATGTACAATATAGGTCAAAAATCAAGGTCAAAGGTCAAAGAAGTCAAAGGTCAAAATTCTGTGTAGAAGTTTTGAAGCCCTCACCTAGTGCCATCACATAAAGCAAACGGAATCGAAATCGGGTTAGAAATGGCGAAGGAGTAGCATTTTGTAGCAAAATGTACAATATAGGTCAAAGGTCAAGGTCAAAGGTCACAACTGAAATTCTGTGTAGAAGTTTTAAAGCTCCCATGTAGTGCTATCATATAAAGCAAACAGAATCAAAATTGGCTCATAAATGACAGAGAAGTAGCAAATTGAACATTTTGATCACACACGGACGCACGGACGGACGCACGGACGCACGGACGCACGGACGCACGGACGCACGGACGCACAGACACACACACGTACGGAGCCCGTTTCATAGTCCCCTGCTCGAACTTGTTCGGCGGGGACAAAAAGGAGGAACATGCAGCTTTTAAAACTTGGTTGCACATGTCTTCATATGGCCATAAATCCGCCTATTCAATCATTTGAATCGACATGCAAGTCAACGACACGATTTACCTAAGCATATTGCAGTATGCATACAACCAAGGAGGTATATACCTCCTTGATACAACTGCAGCCAGCACGTGATAATCATGTGAACAGGCGTACATATATGTCACGCATCTTTTATTAACACTGATTTTGATTATACACATACCACTAAATACTTTGCTTTTGGTGTATCGGCTTGTACTGAATTACGAATGCTTACACTGTATTATCTATTTGACCTTCTATTCGGATGCGGTAGGGCATTCAACAGTTTTTTATCTGCGAGAAGAATTACCGACCGCAAAGGTTTAAGGGGCTTCACGTGACCGACCTCTGGATAGTACTAATGTATCAGGCTTATATTTCAGCAAATTATTACTAAACGCGTTGTACAATCTCTTTAACAAATTTTGAAGGAAAATAACATATTGGCATTTTGCTTAGACCCAGAGAAACAAACAACATCCAGAGTTTAATACAATTGCACTTGTAACGTACTCAAAGAGTAAAGTAAATGCATGGATATCATATGGATGTAGCGTGGTTATGTACTATGCTGCTAGCAATTTAGCATTTTGTTGTTGCTACTCTGGCATATCACGTGATTGAAAATAATACATTACGATCTGAGAAAATATAGGACTACAATCGTAGCAATATTATTTCTTTGTCTTATTCTA
The DNA here is from genome assembly GCF_964275005.1 of Diadema setosum. Taxonomy (NCBI): domain Eukaryota; kingdom Metazoa; phylum Echinodermata; class Echinoidea; order Diadematoida; family Diadematidae; genus Diadema; species Diadema setosum. Next base: position 34,203,141 of record NC_092696.1, on the reverse strand, counting down.
TCTTTCTGAAAAGATGGCCTTAAAGTATCTCTTTTCACATGTGATTTGGATTCGGATGAGTTGGATAGTATATTAAATGGAAAATGCGTTGTGATCCATAATTGATACAACATCAATTTTCTAACATAATAATCATAAAAACCATATCAACTGTTTGGACAGAATCCACGAAGGTGGTACAATCTTGTCCACAGTTTAAACTATGTACAAACCCATGGTGCGCCAAGTGTCGCACGGAATATTTCGTTGACAAAATGAACATTTCGTTAACGAAAATTTCGTTTAATGATCTTTTAACGAAAGATCATTTAATGATCTTTTCGTCGACGAAATGTTCACTTCGTTGCGAAATGTTGTCATTTCGTTACAAAATATTCATTCTTAATTTTCGTCGACTAAATGACCGATTTCGTAACGAAATATTCCATGCGACACTTGGTGCTTCATGCATGGTCTTTGTCCAGGGTTTAAACCATGGACAAGATTGTACCACCTTCGTGAATTCGGGCCTTTATGTGCAACGTTCGCACGTCCGACTCAGTCGACGGCGTGCCAAGTTCGCATATTCTGCTCAAACTCACAAAACCGTCCAAGCAGATCGATAAGTCGCCAAATGCCATAGCACAATAAATGCGTCTATCGCAATCCCATTCCTGTCAAATGACAAAGCTTGCATTTTATGTGGTGATTGACTATCTTGCGGCGCTCTCTCCTGGATTTGCAAGTAAATTTCTGTCACCGATTTGTGTGCAAAGTCATGCCTCTACAATAATGTAGTTATTGGTCATTTGAAAGAACAACTATTATAGATTTATCATACAATTTTCATCAAAGTAAAGTGTTACATTTTCTGTGCACATTTGCGCGTTTAATTTCCGGGGAAACGAATCTATAGAGGTTGCACAGATTTGAAAAACAGAATGTTTTCCCAAAGCATGACTACGTTGCTGTCTCAGAATAATGAGGCGCACAGGGAGTTTACACCATGGCACAAAACGAGTTAAAGAACATGTCTGTAACGGCAACTTTTTTCGTCTCCCCGGATGGTCGCTGTAGACAGGTTTGACTGTAGTTCCTCAAATAACTACTTTGAGAGGGACATGCTTATGTAAACACACACACACACACAAACAGAAACAACAAAATAAGAATAATGAAAGAGCTTCAAAGAGAGATACAAGAGCTTGATTACCTGTGGCAGTGGTTTGGGAGGTCTAACGGAGATCCCGCCGATACTGACATAGTTCGGGGCGATGGGTTGAGCGAATTCCAGCGCAAAGTGCGACTGGCAAAGCCAGAGCTGGGCCTTACCGAGGAGCTGCTCCAGGCTAAGGTGAGGACTGATCCCCATTTCCCGCTGGATCTGACGGATCCTCGAGAACAACATCGGACGCAGTAAGGGATCGCCAACGTAGCGGGAGACGAAGTTGACGACGCGTTCCTTGAACGTCATCTGATCGGTGTAGGTGAGGAACCCGTTGAAAGGGACGTAGGATGATGGCACCGGGATCCCGAAGATGTCCTCCGAGAATGTCGGAGCCCGCCTGAGGGGTGTCATGGCGATGAAGGGAACGTCGAGGTACTCGGCGAGCAGGGCGTCGCAGCCGTCGACGGGCATCGTGATGATCAAATCGAACTTCTCCTCTTTCAAACGACGCAAGGCGTCTGCATCCTTGAACAACAGGACACATCCTTCCGTAATTTGGCCTATCTTTTCCATAGCTTCGCGGTAGACATCCCTGAATGAATTTTGGCTGAAGCCGATCACGGCCGCGTTGAGACCTGAGATGATTCCTTCCATCTCTTCCTTTGTACGGGGATTCTTGTAGAAGATCTTACCCGTAGTCGCCCCTTCCGTCAGACCTTTCGTAAATTTGTTCTCCGGGGCAACCAGGATAACCTCGTGACCGCGCTCGACGAGGGGCTCGGTGATCGTCGAAAACAAAATGTGCTGACTCACCGTATTCAGCACCATGTTCATTGCCAGCATGATTTTCGCCCCCGAAGCTCCAGGTGACTGCCCAGCCAGTACCAACCAGCAGGCGATACCCACTGCGAGTAGGTAAGAAACTCTTGCCATGTTTCGGAACGGGCGATGTCACCAGAGGTGCCAAGATTGAGAGAGACTAAATTAATCGTCTATTATAGTATTCACTAACGTCTCTCCGTTCTGAGTATGCGACGGTCAGTCATTAAAAAAGAACAGCTTCTACAGCAGAACAGCGATTCTATACATAGGACTGGCCTGTCTTTCCTTTCTTCAACTGTATGAGCCCTGTGAGAACGAAACGTAAATCCGAAAAATAAACGACTCGTCCACTGTGAACATTAGGGGGTGGGAGGGGTACTTCTGGCGTATAAGGGCAAATCCAAATCAAACACGCCTTGATAACATGAACTACGAGTACACTGATCGCAGACAGCCACGTTGGTATACCCGACGATAATACACACTAACAGTGGTTGCTATTTTTGGCTGACGTCACGATTGGCCTATATTGCATCACATAATATTATAGTTGAATATGTACAAAGTCTGGTGCTGATGGGACCAATGATTTTGCTATAGCGGTTTATAAATGTTGTATGGATTATTTTGTTAGCAATCTCTTACTCTACCGAAGCAGTAGAAAAACCCAAATCAGTAACCTTAAACAGTGGATCTCGCCCACCGTATTTCAGCCCCCCCCCCCTTTTTTTTTTTTTTTTTTTTTTTGCTTCCTAACCTCAACTATTTGCTCCGATCCATTCAAGTGTAGAAAGCGGGGCCCCATTACAAAATAAAACCATTGAAGATGGTAACTTTACTATAATATGGTTTCCCGGCTAATTTCGCACTTTTGTCAATCCATTATTTTGATTAGAAGGTCCATTCAATAATTAGCGAAAATCCTCGTCACTGCATGCACATTCTGTCATTCAAAATTGCAAGATGTTTGTTCAATTTAGCATTTCGATCACTGAAATTTGTATAATAACGGGCATTCAAATTCGCACGTGATTTTTAGTCATTCAAATTCGCCAGCACTGTATGGTGAAAAGGGTATTTCAGTCATTCAATTTGGCGTATGGGCAGTCAAATTCCAAACATGTTCATTCAAATTAACGTCATATTATTTCTTTATCAAAAGGGTGAGGACATTTAAACGCGTATTTCTATGTGATTTTTGTTTCATTCACGCACTGTTAAGTAGTAAAAGTATCATATTTTTGACCCTATATAACTCGAGTTTGTTGTTCTGTAGCGCCCCTTTTCTTTCGTACATGTCATTTTAGGCCTACATGTACCAATACTACAGATTAACTTCATCTTCTGTACAGCCATGACAGCACGAGTTAAATACAGACGTATTTCTCAAGAAGACGGAAAATGAATTATAGGAACATTTGATGATCACAACCTTGACTTCATAGAACTGGCCGACACACGCGGAATAAAGCGCTAAACAGCCAGATAAGTTGTGGCCACATGCACTTCGGACTGGAAGACACCATAAGCACATTGAAGAAAAGAATCTGTTGCCAAAATCTCTAAAATGCATGAATACGAAAATATGAAATGTAATGACTCTTGCAAATCAATAATTATGTTGAAAAAAACTAGAGAAAGAACCAAAGCAAAAACATGCGTGCTAAATTGACTGCAAAAGATGTTAAATTGGATAACCAAAAATTAATTCGTTACTGAACGAGTGACGCTTGTTGTCCGTGATCACGTGACTATAATCATTCTAAATTGAATGAACGAGTAACGAAATGGTGCTTGTTTTACGAATTTCAATTGAAAACGTGTTAATTAGAATAAGGCTAAAAGTAACTTGAATGCTCCACAAAGGAATTTGAATGAAGCGAGATTACAGAATTAAAATACCGAACATGTCATCTACGCTAAATGTGCTAAACTGAACGCAGCAATTAGGAATTGGACTGACAAAAGTGCGAAATTGGCCGGGAAAACCTATATTAATGGTAACTCCGCAGTCAATGGAACTAAGTACTGAAGTAAGTACTAAGTACTCTGTAAAATCCATAGATAATCAAAACTTATAGAAAATCACTAATGATTGCCACTGGCTGGAGATTTATTGTAAAGTTACCGTGATTCTTTGTGAGTGGACTGTAATGAAAATAGTCCTGGTTACAAACCCACGAAAAACTAAATAGGCCTACTACACATTTTAATTCTTTGAAGACGGGCTGATAGTGATACAGCACGCATTTCCCATAGACACCTGCTCGTCTTCAACGGGTTTTTAATAACATTAATAACACTGTTTTTATTTTTGTTTTCCGTCTTTTGGTGTCAAAGTAAAAGGAGATTCACTCTGACATGTCATAGACTTCCTAAAGCTTACAGTGAATCGAGGTTCTTGCTGAAGTAAAGTAAAAACACTATTTTGACCTTACTTTTGATTTGTTCGGGATTTTTTGGTTTATTATTGATTAATAGCAATAAAGTAAGAAATGAGTAATTTTATCGTTGCGGAAAATAAATGTCAAGCATTCATTATCAATAATCAAAGTGCAATAAGGACGCAATCAAATCGACCAAAGGAAACGATTCCTGGGCCCAGTTCTATGAAGAGTTATGATTGATTATATACTTGATTTCTATCATAAGTCCGTGGTATTCTCTGTGGTAAGGGAATTTACAATCGATTTTATGCTTTCAATAAAACGGGGCCCTGGACATTATTCAAGCTGTGTCCTTATATCTGATTCCATCCTAATTACTTCTGCCACACTTTTGTAATATGACCTTTGTGTTATGTAATGCAAAATTGCATCCATTTTTAATGTCGTTTTTAGTTGTTTTTCGTCCTGTAATAATTATGCTGTATTTTGCTCTGAAACATAAATCCTTTCAGATTTAATTGAATTGAAATGAGTTGAACTAAATCGACATTTTCTTTCGCTCCATTTTGATCAGTATTCCCTGTTTTGTTTGTAGATGGTTTCTTTTTAACTTCCGAAAAATCAATTCAACAGCTCGTTTTCTAAAGTATGAAGCACAGTATACCTGATGAATATCCTGTGATTACACCTATCCCGGGCACGCACCTGTGGCTGTGCGTGCCTGGGATAATTATAGGCATCTACAGTTGTGCGTGTCCAATAGCTCAGAAAGATTGTACCTGCAGGCCATTATACGGATTTTTTTTTTCTTCGCATAGACCTGATTTTTTACTCAGTACTTAATTAAAATATCAACAGGTAGGCAGCGGCGAAAACATCACCTCCCTAGGATAGCAAGTATTTACAAATGTTTCTTGCGCACATATGTAGGCCTATTATGCCTGTTTATTGAGCATATGTGTACAGAAAGTATGAGATTACAGTGCATGACTATTACAAATATGATCAATCAACCGATAAAATATAGTTTATTATATATAATGGAGAAAGACATTTATAAGATGATTTTTGTTAAATAAAAAGAGGGAGACATGTAGGCCTACACGGCTTCATAATCATTATTCAGTCAAGATAATGTTTGAATACAATAACACCGCGTGTCATAATAGTGTGGAGCTGCTAGATATATTACAGACTTTCAGCTACTACCAGCTGCAGTGAGCAGCAGTAGGGTTTTTTTTCCCCACCAAATATGGCAACAGATTCTGTGCAAATATACACTCGGTAGGCAAATACAACAAAGGAAAATCGATGTCACGGTCGGTGGCTCAGCATTATTATATGCTGCCGGAGTGGCCGGGTGGGGAGCACACTACACAGCCCAGGATTCGGAAGGGAACACACTGCTCACGTACCGATATATCCATGCTCGTTGATCTAGAATATGGATTTCAAACCTGCTCTTATATGTGACTTTGAGATTGGTGAATAGACTGCATGGACACGATGCAGGGCTTATCGTGATATTTCAAGGAAATGACGCAGCAGTAAAATACAAATCTACGATTTCACCGGTAAGCTTAATCTACTGTATTCATGTGGTATAATCGTAATATACATGTATCATCGCTCCAATCTGACATAAGGAATATGAAGTGAGATATCCCACCTGCTTGACAGAAAGGTCCGTCTGTCCGGAGGAGTCTTTTCTTTATTTATTTATTTATTTATATTTTTTGACGTTATATCGCTCTCCTGCACAGGAGGGGGTCCGTGAATTAAGCCAGATGCAGTCTCCGAGGAATATATCCCCGACGCGACGACCGGATACAGACCCACCCGAGTGCTGTGTGCAGTCGCGAGCCTGTATGCACGTACTTACTGTACACAGGTATAATCAACTGCTGACTGACTGATGAAATATTGTTGTAAAAGCAATGATAATCCCCCGGGGCTATCGTTAACTGTGCAGTATAGGCCCATAGGTACAATACGGTTAGCCCGTTCTTGATTATAACGTTTACTGCAATAGAAAAGGAAAAAAAAAAACAAACTCTGAATCTCTTCTTCTCAGATTAGATTCTACGTTGTATATAGACCATCAATCACGCATTAATTGGTAGGCATAGGCAACTGTGGTTGAGAAGGTTATATGGCTCCGGCTTTTGGTCCACGTCCAGTAGAACATGCATAGGGCTATATATGTACCACGAAGGACGTTACACACGACTGATGTTGATCTATTATTGATTCCAACACTATGACCAGATTTCACGAAGGTGGTAGGACCTAGAATCTTTGTCCATGTGCATGGTTTTAACCATGGACAAATATGTACCACGGTCCTTCGTGAATTCGAGTCAATAGGTACATCATGTATAGGCATACTTACCAATATCTGCAGCGATACAGGGGCATGTGTCGTTTTGTCGGTACTGTACCTGTATTATGAAACGAGTTCTTCCGATGAATTGTACGCTCACGCACGGTTCTTTTCACACTCGAAGAACAATATAATTGGACACCGCCACTGTAAACAGACGCGCCTCGTACTATTGCTGCCCTGGCACAACAAAGGTCACTCAGCTGCACTGTTGCCGCGTGGTGGGTGCATACTGAGAAATTCGGCCTGCAATAGGCACACACAACTAACGAAGCTCTCCAGAAGACCATACAATAGGAAGACATTAAACACCAACCTTGAGATCTTCCATTCGTCTCCGGTTCGCCTTTGCCCAATAGGCCTAAATGCTATTGCTATACACCGGAAAGGTCAACCTCTCTTTTGTGCACAAGGAGTTACTGGTAACTCATTGGTATCAGAGAGGTGAGCGGCCTCCCACCTCCCTGTTGGTATGCACTGTAGTAATGAAAGAGCTGCACAGCATAATATGACAAGGACTATTGACCCACGGCGAGCAAGAGTTTGCTATGAACTATTATGTATGGAACAATAGTTCTATTTAAAGATCGAAATTCCACCCACTTATGCAGTAACCATCATTTTAAACACCAGTGTTTAAAACATTTATTTTTGAAAGGGAGTGCTGTCATCGCATCATGATGCGATGACAGCACTCCCTTTCAAAAATAAATGTTTTAAACACTGGTGTTAGCATAATTTCTGGGGTTGGGATGAGATTTTGTGATGTTTATTGTGAAAACGCGCTCCATTCATGCTTTCTTTCTGTATTATAATCATACACATGCATATCAATCCAAGCGAACAGATGATCGGGTGTGAAAAAAGCAAAAAAAAAAAAAAAAAAAACACACAACAAAAATTAATAAACACAAGAGCAAAAATAAAATAAAAACCGAAGTGTTAAACAAAGACAGTCACGGTATCCCGGAAAGGTATAAGGCCTTGGCCACAAAAAATGAAGAATGCTTACGTGGACTCTCCGACTATCTAAAACGACCCGCACTTTAAGTCCATTTATATCACACACAAAAATGAATTCATGAATATTGAATTCATGGTGAGTATAATTTTTATAAATACCCCTTAAAGGGGAAAATCCAGTCCAAATAAAAGTTATACACTGTAAAAACATCGGTGTTAGATTTAACACCACGGGTGTTAAATCTAACACCGATAAAACTTCAATAAAGGACCACACCCACAGGTGTTAAAAATGCACTGTGATGGTGTTGAAAAGTGTTCACCTGACACTTCGTGGTGTTACTTTGACGCTGTACCTGGTGTTATTTTGACACTGTACTGGTGTTAATTCAAAAATGACACCACATGGTGTTGATTTGATATTTGTTGGTGTTAATATCAATGGTTTAACACCCGTCCAGCTTCAATAAGGGACCACACCAGCTGGTGTTACTTTGGTGTAAATTTATTTTCACATTTTTTCAAATTTCTAGTATTTTAATGTAACATTCTCGATCGTCTTGTTTAAATTAAAAATCAACAAGAAGTGCAGTTACTAAGAAACTCTTCAAAAAACAGTTTAAAAATTGGAAATGACACCCGTTGGTGTTAATTTAACACCATAAATGAGCACCGAAAATTTAACACCAGCTCGGTGTTCACTATTCCACACCGGACTTTTTGCAGTGTAGTCTGATAAGAAAGAGTAAAATTTCACCAGTTCAATGGTATAAATTTGATCGAAATTGGATGAAAAATAAGGAAGTTATGACATCTTGACGTTTCGCTATTTCGGGGGGGGGGGGAGAAACAGTTCTTCAACAGTCAATACATAAAATTTTGAAATTTCCAGTTTTTCATTCAAACGCAATTATGCCCGAGGCTCAAATCCCTGTATATCTAAGTGATCACTATTCTGAAGTTATTCAACCACAAATAACCTCATTTTTCAGACTTCGGTGACAGAATCATTGAATTTACAAAATTTCATATGTATCTTCCTTATTTTTCTTCCGATTTCAATCAAATTTTTACCATCATACTGATAGGATGAAATGAACATACGTGTAGGCCTATATCAACGGGTATAAACAAAACTGTTTCGAAAAAAACTTGAAGTTGACGCTAAACAAACTATGTAGAGGACTATCGTAATATCCGTAAAAGTAAAATGGGAGAATTGGAGAATTATTAAAATCACATTTCTATGGTAATAAACAATAGTAATCGTAAACCCATGTCAATTTTGAAAATTTAATAATGATATATAAATCCTCCCCTTACAAATTTGTCAGCGACCTACTAGTATAACAAATACAATGTAATAATATCCCTTTTTCGATCAAATTACACGAAAAGAATTTCTATACATCAAATCACAATACGTATTTAACAGAATACTTTCACATTCCATTGGTTAAAACTCCAAATTTTTGAAATCCCATGCGCTATTATTTCATGCTAACATTACCGCTATCTGTTGGTTATTATGTTTGTTTGTTTTTTTTAACGTATACAGCCCATGTGAACCTTCATTTGATTTACAGAATGTGCAGTTCCATGTCATAGTTTGGCCGTTTTTAGAAGTTAGGAAAAAAAAAATACTCCTTCATAAAATCGAACCTGATGGGGGTAACAAAGTTTTTTGAATTTAACTTTTGCTTTGGGATTTTATATTTAATCTTTTTTTTTTTAATGTACATTCACATTATTTTGAAAAGAATAAGATCATCGTTGCTACCGATCATATAGGGGCGCCATTTTATTTTTTATACGTTGCGTCTCAGCGTAATAGGGCTCACATGGGTAAATAATTCCCCATAGAGACGTGTGTTAAAATTCAAATTTCAAAAAATTCTGTAAAATAGCTGGAAGAAATGAGGTGTTTCATCTTCACTAACCTGAATAAGTGAGATATACCCTTTCATCCATCAAAGTTCCAGGGTGGGTTCTTCTGCTCTAATTCTGTCCAAGGGTCCGCAAAGCCAGACTACGAGTTCTTGTCACTCAAAAAATCACCTATTTTCCGTACACGTACCCAATGAAATATAGTCCTCTCAAATTCCATCAGAGAAGCTTTCATCTTCCAATCAAAATGCAGTTTGTAGAGGAATTCCTACTCAATGTCTACAGCTATTCAGTTTTTTGCCAAACTACATAATTGATTTTTAATTAATTTTTTTCCTCGTTCATTTTGGTATCTTTGGTACGAATTTGTGAAGGGGTCTGGGACAGTCCATTTTATTTACAGGTGTGAGCCCTAATAGGGTGCTTTAGATTTTAGACGCGTGGACGTTCAAAGGGGAAAAAAAAACATGGTCTGAGCGTGCGCAGAAGCGCGCGTCAACTTGACGTGCGCACCTGCGCACGCTCAGACCATGTTTTTTCCCTCTGAACGTCCCCGCGTCTAAGAGCCCGTTTACACCAACTTTTGGGCCGGCCTAAAAGTCGGTGTAAACGCACGCTGGCCCAAATGCGGTACCAAATGCGAGTCCCGCTTCTTTTCCGCAGCGATCGTGACGTAATTGCGTAATGTTATGAGTGCTTATTTCGTGATTGCTGTCTTGTCTTGTCTTGTCTTGAAGGAGCGGAGAATTCTGTCCTGCAATGTCTCACAATGTTTCATCTCTGTAATTTTTTTTTCCTCACTCCAGAAAATTTGTGCATAGGTAAGGATGGTGAGAAACTGTGAAATTGATTTTTGTTGGGTAGTGGCGGTGATGTGACGTTATTTGTGATTTGAATTATCCCAAAATCCATGCTCTGTGTCGGACAAAATAGTCATTACATCCCCAGGTATTCAGTTCACAGAATTGCATACGTACACAATACACATTTCCCGCGGGCGCGCTCCAATGAAATCATTGTTCACATGCAGAGCGCCGCTACCGTCAGAATATTTATACATAGGCCGGCCCAAATTCTCGGTGTAAGCGCACACCGAGTACCGCAATTTGGGCCGGCCTAGGAGTGGTCAGGCGGTGTAAACGGGGTCTAAAATCTAAAGCTCCCTAATATACAAGTACTCAGCACGACGCAGGGAAGAGGAGATCGTCCAGCTCAAGCGTCGTCTCAAACGTCCGCGCAGCAAATTTAAAGCTCCCTAAAATAGACGCCCGGATCAGCGGACGGGTGCGGGAACACTGCCATAGCCTATCATACAACATTAATTCAGAATTTCACATCATCACTTCTTTCTCTCTTATCTCCATCGTTTTCCCTCCCTCCCCTTCCACACTCCCTCTCTCCTCTTTCTTTATGGGTCATCTTTCTCCTATACAGACTTCCGAATTCTTATCAGATGCTGATACGCCATTGCTTCTTCACTGCAAAAAGTTTATTTCTATTTTTATTATTTATCAAAACATGTTATTCATTCAGGATTGCTTGATCAGCATGAGCTGTTTTTCCATCAAGGTCCTGAGATAAAATAAAAAAAAAAAATTCAATCATTACAATGATGATTATCATCAGTATAAAAATCCAAATCAGCTGCAGTAATTAAAAAAATAAATCAGATAAATAGTTAATAATTATTATCAACAACATATTTCAGATTCGTTTTTGCAAATCCTTTAGCGAGAAGACTGCAGAGAAAGACACAGAAAAAAATTACAGTAAATATAACTGCTTATTTATACGCTTAAATTCTGAACAGTCCGTGCATTGAAGTTCGGGGTTAAATATGAAACACCGAGCTGGTGTTAAATTTCCGGTGCTCATTTGTGGTGTTAGATTAACACCTCCGGGTGTCACTTCAAAATATAAAATATTGTTTTTTTTTTTTAATAGTTACATAGTTGCTTATAGTTCTTGTTGATTTTGAACTTCAACAAGGCGATCAAGAATTTTTCTATACAGTAAAGTACTCGATTTCAAAGTTTTTGAAAGGGTGTGAACACATTTACACCACAGTAACACCGGTTGGAGTGGTCTCCTATTGACATCGGGTGGGTGTTATACCATTGACATTAACACCAGCAATATCAAATCAACACCGTGAGGTGTCATCGTTGAATTAACACCAGCGTAGTGTCAAAAATATCACCAGCTACAGTGTCAAATTAACACCACGAAGTGCCAGGTAAACTTTTTCTGCACCATCACAACTATTATTTTCTACACCTGTCGGTGTGGTCCTCTACTGACACTTGATCGTTGTTAGATTTAACACCCATGTTGTTAAATCTAACACCGATGGTTCTGCAGTGTTACAACAGCTGTCCCTGTCTCCTGAAATCTCCTATCTCCTTTGTACCATCTTAACTTCCAGCCCCTTTAACCTCCTTGGTTTTCACTACAGTCAAACCTGCCTCATCGGCAATCTGTCTATAGCGGCTACTTGTCTATAGCGGCCAGCGGCCACAAATGTTGTTTCCCGCGGTAGATTTTAACCTGTCTTTAGCGACCGCAGACCCGATGGATCCGTAGCCGAACTAGTTTAGTTTAGTTTATTCAAACCAAATCAAACATGATAAAAAAAATAATAAAAGACATAACTGCAAAAAAATTAATAGAATGATATGTTTGGGACCCCAGTGAAGCACAGCTTGTGGTCGGGGCCCCTTTACACAATACACTACAGTATATGGCAAGGTGTAACATATTTACATGGAGTATAACATATGTACAAATTATACAACATAATAAATGCAGACAAGTACACGTATACCAGCTCCCCCATACACAACACAACACACACACACACACTCACACACACACACACACACACACATACACACATGCATGCACACTTCACACATGGCTACCGCATCTCATTTTCTAAATTCATGTACCTAATTTCAATCTGTCGAAAAGGTGTCTTTTACACAAAATTTTGAATGGAGACAGTGTAGTGGAATTAATTATATTACGGGGCAACTTATTCCACTCTTTAACACAGACTATTCTGAATGAATTTAAGGTAGTTTGTGTTCTTGCATATGGCTGATGGATGAGGTTACTCTGGCGAGTATTATAACGATGGATGGAAGAATTTTCCACAAACACATCAGACAAAAATGTATATTGAAGAGATCGACATTTAATCATAAATATTAAGCATTGAAGAGAAACCATTTCATCAAACGGCAAAATATGTAGCTGCAAAAACAAAGGAGTACTAGGTGATCTATAATTTGAATTTGTTATGTACCTGACAACTTTCTTTTGAAGAACATACAACTTATGTACATGAGTCCTAAATGTGTGTCCCCAAGCAATATTGCAATACATCAAATGGACATAACAATTGCATTATATAAAGTAACTAGGGTATACTGGGGAAGGAAGAAACGAAGTTTGGATATTACACCAACACTGCGAGACACTTTAGTACATACGTTATTAAGTTGTTCTTTTCAAGATAAAAATTCATCAACTGTAACCCCAAACATGTTGACTGCGGTTGATCTGACCACCGACATCTAAGGGAATAACATTTTCAGGGATTTTCTTCCCTCTGGATCTAAATAATACACATTTAGTTTTACCAGTTTTTAATAATAGTTTGTTACAGCAAAACCATGCAAGGAGTTCACAAATTTCAGAATTAACTGACTGCATTAGAGTGTGAATATTCCTGTGAGAATATAACAAGCATGTATCATCAGCAAAAAGAGAATAAGTAAATGATTGAGACGAATTAATGATATCATTTGTATAAATCAAAAACAGTAACGGACCCAGAACAGATCCCTGTGGTACACCATAAGTTACATTACTGGATTGTGATTTGGCATCATTAACAACAACAAATTGTAATCTTTCTTCCAAGTAACTTTTAAACCAATTCAAAGCTATTCCTCGAACACCATAGCATTCAAGTTTGTTTAAAAGTATTGTGGTCAACAGTGTCGAATGCTTTTGACAAATCTAAAAATACACCAAGGCAGTACTTCCCATCATCAATTGCACTAATAATTGTATTTACTAAATTTAAAACACCCATACTAGTGGAGCAATTTTTACGAAAGCCAAATTGCTGGGGGATCAAAATATTATTAAGAAGCAAAAAGTCATTCAATCTTTTATAAACTATTTTCTCCAGAATCTTTGAGAATATTGGTAACAAGGCAATGGGTCTATAATTCTCAATGCATTTACGATCATTCTTTTTGTACACTGGAACTACTTTTGCTATCTTTAACATGTTAGGAACCAAACCTTGAGATATTGACTTATTGAATATGTCACAAAGCGAATCTGCAGTAACATAAATACAATCTTTTACAATTCTAGGAGAAATATCATCTGAGCCAGATGACTTGGATGGTTTTAAGGCCAAAGCAAACTTCACAATCTCATGCACAGATGTTGGTCTCAAAAATAAAGAGGACGAGTTATCTTGATTTAACAAATAATAACAAATGATGTCTGCACAGGTGGAATTTCTCTGCTTATTCTTGCAGGCAAATTAATGAAATACTTCATATTAAAATACTCCGCTTTAGCTAAGTCTGATTTTAAGTGTGTGTCTCCATGGAACATTACATCTGGTATGAGATCTCTTTTTCCCCTCCCAAGTAACTCATTTATGTGAGACCAAGTCTTCCGAATATCTCTCTGAGTATTTCTAAAAACATCATCATAATAATTTTTCTCATTTGTACGGACTAAAGTAGTCAATACGTTTTTATAGTCTACATACTTCTTTCTATTTGCCTCATTTCTATGTTTAATGTATATACAATAAAGTTTATTTTTGTAATTTATAGACTTCAGAAGACCCTGGGTGATCCAAGGTTTTTTGCACTTCTTTTTCATGCTCAACTGAACAAGAGGAAAATGAAATTCATACAAATCAGAGAAAACACTCAAGAAATAATTGTAACTATCACCTGCACTAGTAAGACTATAAAGAAAAGACCAGTCAATTTTAAGAAGATTTTGCTTAAAATTTTGAACTCTTTCATCTGTAATCACATACCTAAACATTGTATCATTCTTCTTGTTATTTGTGAGTGACTTCCCTTTATTGATGCTAAAAATGGGCATATGATCAGATAAATCAGAGCAAAAAATTCCACATTCAAAATCATCTTGAACACAGTTCGTAAAAATATTATCTATTAATGTTGAAGAAGAAGTAATACGAGTCGGTTTAGTAATCAAAGCAAATAAACCATAAGATGTTGAATAATCAACAAAGTCCTTAACTTTACCATCAGAATCATAATGTATCAAATTTATATTAAAGTCACCCATAAGATACACATCTTTCTTTTCCTGGCCAATAATTTGCATGTAATGGTCAAAAGATTGAATGAAAGAAGGAATATCAAGAAAGTTCATCCAAACTTACAAACATTTCTATATACATTCTTGCCACACACTCTATATGTTATTACATCAGCTCTTATACTTTTAGATTTGTGTTTATAGATACAAAAATACAGAAGACTGCAACAAAAAGGCTTAAGTGTGGCTGACACACAGAACTACTGAGTAGTTGAGTTTTGTGCATTATTCAAAGTGTAGATAACTGTTGACTTCCAAATTTCTAAGCAGTGGCCTAAACAAGTCCCCTGAAGTTCATATTTAATGTTTTGCTGCATTTTGGGAGTTCTGTAAAAGGTATCACCTACCTTTAAAGGAGGACGCTTTTTTATAGTCCACTTATACGATACAATAATAATGAGGGTGCCTGCTAAAACAAACACACAAACAAACAAACAAACAAACAAAAACAAAGCAAAACAAAAAAACAAAATACCTAACAAATCATTCTGCGGTAGCCAGTCAGAAATCCGCGTATTGTTGCCAAGATTACGCGGAGTCGGGCCTTTGTAGCGCCATAGCACCCTGTGCGGCAGTTCGCTGAAAACCTTGGCCAGCTTTTCGGTCAGTACGTCGTCCATTAGCGAGAGAACCACGGATCCCTGCATAGGAAAAAGACCACCGAAAGAAATGAAAATCAATCATAGAAATGACAATATTGTACAGAGCAAACTTGGTAGCTGTGTACAGATCATGAAACAAATAATAGCATCTGTGAGACATACCTACAAAACGCTTATTGACTTTTGTTGTTGTTGTTGTTGTTGTTGTTGTTAATGATGATGATATGGCGGGGAGGGGGTATAGTGGTATGTGGAGCGGGTGGGGCCGAAAGTTGCAATCAGATTGAGTCCCTCTAAAATCAATAGCAACGCGCGGCAAAATATTTAATTGTGATTGTCTTCATTCCTTTCTCTCAAAAGAGAAGCGGAATCTCCAGTCAATGCAGTGTGTTTAAGTCCTACCAATAATCTCAAAACTAGCTCAATTACCTTCAGTGTCGTTACAATCGAATGATTTGTTTTTCTTTACCTTTTGAGCCAATGATCTGAAACCGTTATCTGGCCAAAGACTATTATGAGATCAGAAACAACGAAGAGCAAGCTTTAACTCAAAACTTACAACATTGGTTTACATTCAAGTTCTGTCAGACTGTTTCTATAATAATATGTAATTTCTGCATAAGTGCGTATTAACTCATATTCTTCCTCGCAGTACTGCTGGGGAATACACAGGTAACTTAATCTGTCGAAGGTAGGGGATATCAGGGAGCTTTAGATTTACGGCGCGGACGTTTGAGACGACCTTTGACCTGGACGTTCTCCTCTCCCATTGCGTCGTGCTGATGAAAAATGAAATGGCGCCCCCATTATGATCGGTGCATGAAGTACTTCTAGTACAGTGCACTAGTGTACGTAAGGCCGTGTCACACCTTTCCGGGCAAGCCTTGCGTGCGACTTGTAAAGTACAATTTTTACTACCTGGAGGTCCCCGCAGATGACCCGCACATGACAGTATCTAGCACGTATCTCACCAGTAGTCGCCCGGAGGTGCGCAGGCAAATCTTTTTACCCGCAACCATGTTCAGGCCCAGTCACACCTTCCGGGCATGCTACGCGGGCTTGTTGTGTGTGGGGATTTTCCAGCATAGGCCTACCGGACAGTTTCTGAGGGCGGACAAGGATTTGAGCGAGTCAAATCATGTGTCTTACTTGCTGAACGCGTTGTACTTAAATTCTACAGTATACCCGTATACTGTGTGACCTGTGTACCAGTCGCGTGGGTGCTGACAACTCAGTGAAGGAATTCCTCTGAAGGAATGGCAGAAGTCCCACATAATGTCATTATGATCTTGGCTGCATACGGGGACCGGGAAGTACCTGGGTGGGAGTTGCCTGCGAAGTGCTGCCGCTAAGGGCCTCCTACTGGCCTTCTGCGTCGACCTCTCCGGGCATCCCCGCGACTCACCCGGAAAAAAAAGTTTTGGTCATGCTCAAAACTTGGCTGCGGTTAAATGGGACTTGCGAGCGCATCTCCGGGCAACTACAGGCGAGATACGCGTTAGGTACTGTCAGGTGCGGACCAACTGCGGAGAGCTCCGGCCGGGTAGCAAATTTGTTTCCCCGCAAGTCAAGCCACAAAAATTCCTCAGATACGGTATGACAAGGCCTCGAGCATGCTCAAAACTTGTTCCGAGTGAGTCGTGGGGGTTCGCTCGCAGAGGTACACGCAGAACACCAGTAGAAGACCCTTACCGGCAGCACCTCTCAGGCAACTCTAACGCAGGTACTTCATCTCAGTACCTGTAAGTCGCTCGTAGCAGAAAAGGGATCGGTTTCAAAGCTCTCAGGCAGGTCACACGGAATACACGCAAGTAGAAGATAAGTAGCACGCATCTAGTAGGTAAGAAACAAGTGCGAAACTCGCAAACATTCTTGTCTCCCCGGGAAAAATCTCCTGCGTGCTGGAAAATCCCTCCTCGCAACAAGCCCGAGTAGCTTGCACGGAAAGGTGTGACGCGGCCTTAAACCTCTCTACGGACGTAAAAAAAAAAAGCCCAGGACGCGTAGTGAAAACGCAGACTACGCGAGCTATAAATAAATCGAATTTAATGCGCGATTTTGCGCATGCTCAGAACATTCCCCCCCCTCTGAACGTCCCCGACGCGAAAATCTAAAGCTCCCTAGTACTAATTGATTTCGTTGATGTTAAAAATTGCAGTAACATTTACATTAAATTGATACCTCTGGAATAACTCCTGCAACTACACAGAATAAAATCTATAATTATGTTTCGCTGGAGGATCTGCTTAATGAGTCGATGAATAGGAAAGATAAGACCACGATATACAGTCACATTACGAGGTCACAAGTTCCAGTCCCGACGACAGCGGTTTGTGTTCTTGGGTAAGGTACTTTATGTATACCCGTGTTCGGTTGAAGGGGGAAAAGAGGTCTGCACAGTTTTGGTTGAGATGGGAATTAATTCAGTTATTAGCTTTTTGCGAGATAATCAAAAACCACTTTTATGAAATATTAAATAGCATACAATTCTAAGAGGAATTAAAAGCTATTTTGAGGGAAACCTTTTCCTTAAATCAAAATGCCCGAGATATCTAAAAACGAAGTAAAACAAAGTGGACCTAAAAAAAAAACACACACACACACACACACCAATGGGTCCCACCTGTAATATACGAAAGAACCTCTCAACGAATCTATAACAAATCCCTTTGGCTCTATAGCCTTCTGTCCTAGTGCTGAAAGCAAGCATTTACTACTTCTTTAGCGGTCACATAAAACAACGCATGATTCAACTCCATTATTAAAAATACGTAGGCCCACTGCTTGGTTACTCCTTGCCAACTGTGGCCAGTATTGCTTTATTGGTGTTTATTTCGAGCCACAGTTATAAGTTCAGGCGAAATTGACGACTGGAACCAAAACCAAGATAATTCTGATAACGTCGCAGACAGTACAACAGAGATAGAAGTTAAAAGAACAGTGAACGGGTTGATGGTTAAAAAAGAAGTATGCAAGACCTGCAACGTCTTCGCTATCTGTAGTTTCTAAATCTCACACGTTGTGCAAACGAAGGAGCAAAAACAGGTTTGAAATCAATGAACTGAATACTCACCAGAGTAAACACAATAATCCCATGATCGCCAGATCCCTGTACGAAGTCTTCGAGTTCCTGCGAAAGAATGTTATAACAAACTGATATGAAACGTGGCATAAATATATCACGCAAACAAAAGGCTCTTGAAAACAGCTATTGATTAATAAATGTATAAAAATGCTAAATTAAAACTCGCACGTATGTGTTCATATGGCCATAAATCCGCCTATTCAATAATTTGAATCGACAGGCAAGTCAATTAAATCAAATTTACTCTCCTTTACTATCTAAATACTGGAAAGTGTGAACTGAGAAAAGAGGCTCTGAAGTAATCTGGGTGTATTCAAGCGCTTAATCTCTACCAATCCACGGTAGCTGTGGGATTAATGGAACAAAAGACAGGATGTTGACCACCGCAGCAACAACAATGAAGGGATTATCAAATTAAACTGAAATTAAGCATACTTAATTAACAAATTTTGTCAGTTGTAGATGATTAACGCCACCTTTCAATGCAGAAGCATCATTCTTTCCAAAGTTATTGGAGTTGAAAGTGAAGAGTATGGACATGGTTTTTGAGAAAATAATGAGAAGAGGGTTCTATGAGAAACGCCTAATCACACTTTTCCACCACAAAGTGTTCGAGAAAAACTGCTGAAAACACATTTCAAGTTCCAAACTTTGATATAATATAGAAAAAAAAAACTTTTTCTTTCAGACAATATGAAAAACTCAAGATTGGCCAGGTTGACCCATTTCACCTATTTTCAGTCCTCACACAAAATCACTGTGTGCGACTTTTTGTTCGTTTTGTGATGTCCGGTCACGGTCTAGCTCGAAGACCATACAAACGGAAGACATTGATGTATATACCAACCTTGAGATCTTTCATTCGTCTCCGGTTCGCCTTTGCCCAATAATTATGCTATTGCTATACGTCGGAAAGGTCAACCTCCCTGGTATCCATAAGTACATTAATGTCATTGTGAATGTTCTGCACAGCTGCGTGACACGGACCATAGACCCGTGACGAGCTGAGTTTGCTATGAACTGTAATTGTATGGAACACTAGTTCTGTATACTATCAAAACTCCACCCAGTCACGCGACCATCATAACACCAGTGTTTAAAAAAGTAAATCTTTGAAAAAGAGTGCTGTCATCAGCATAATTAAATCAAATCAAATCAAATCAATAATTTCTGGGCTTAGGATGAGATTTTGTGATGTTTATTGTGAAAACGCGCTCCATTCATGTTTTCTTTCTGTATCATAATCCTACACACATATCAAGCCAAACGAACTTATAATCAGGTATTCAAAAAAATAATTAAAACAAGAGAAAAACACATTAAAAACCGACGTGAAGTAAGAAAGGTATCCAGGAAAGGTATAAGGCCTTGGCCACAAAATTGAAGAATCCGTGGACTTTCCGACTAAAATCGACCCGCACTTAAAGTTCACATGCAATTAAAAAAAAGGATAATAAATTCATGAATAAACACCCCTTAAGTGCGAAGTGAATAAGGGCACTAAGTCAAGGGACTATAACGTACAATTAAGTTGTCGTATTCATAAAGGTCCTACAGCATTACAATTAAACTCATGATTTATAATATGTCAAAGAGCCATGTAAAATGAATATATAGGCCTAAAACTGTTTCGAACAAAACTATAATACTTCCCTGCGTGCTTCCAAAATTAGGAAACTAAGCTACAAAACTTAGAAAAGGATATACCCCGATCCAGAAAATGTCAAAACCATAAATTCCAATAGCATCAGCTATAAGTTGCCCAGTGCAATTGAAAGACATAATTATTTTAGACTTACTTCCAAATAAAGCGATCGTAATTTATGTGTAATTTTTGGGTTTTTTTAGGGGGTTTGTGCGTGGCACAGGGTTTCATTATCATAAGTAAAGTGACAGTAATTGATATAAGGATATGGTAAGTGATACAATTAAGCTGTTTAGCTGGTAATCCAACAAGCTTAAAGGCGTCGCATTGTTCTGGATGCACTCAGAATGTATAACTTCTCCGCGTTGAAGTTGACGCGAAACAAACTATAAGAGGACTATCGTATTATCCGTAAAAGTAAAATGGGAGAATTATTGGAGAATAGAAAAGTTCACATTTCTATGCAAATAATAGTAAGTGTAACATGTCAATTTTGGAAATTTAACAATGATATAGCATCCTCCCCTTACAAATTTGTCAGCAACCTACTAGTATAGCATACATAGTGTAATGATATCCCCTTTTTTAATCAAATTACACAAAAATATTTTCTACATGAAATCACAATACGTATTAACAGAATACTTTCACATTCCATTAAAAATGCAAAATGTTGAAAAAACAGGCGATGCACTATACTTTTCTATGCTAGCATTACTGCGATGTCTGTTTGTTATATATATATATATATATATATATATATATATATATATAAAACATATGTCGTCATATCACTTACAAAATGTGCAGTTCCGCGTCATATTTTGGCCGTCTTCAGAAGACAGAAAACCAAACAAACAGAAAAAAAAACAAAACAAAACAAATACAGCTTCATTAAATCGAGCCTGATAAGGCAACAAAATTTTGGGAATTTAACTTTTGCTTTGGGGGTTTTATTTTTCTTTTTTTTTTTCTCTCGAATACATTCCAACTTGAAGAGAGAGAGAGAGAGAGAGAAAAAAAAAAAGAAATATCATCACCTCATAATACTCCCCTTGATAGGTAGGGCCTTTATCAAATTGTGTATAATAATTATTATACGTATAAAAACATGTTTTTGCTCTTTGAATTAGCAACCGCAACCCACCCCTTTCCCCTAGAAGAGATCATCGTTTCTTGGCTACTTAGTATATTGCAAGACCATAGCATTTGATAAACTGCATGGATACATCCTGTTCTTGTTGCTATATTGTGTCAAGAGGGCAATGCATATAAGATATCGAGGGGTGTATCCAGGATTTTTTTCTGGGGGGGGGGTCGTAATCACAATGTTTTGATCTTTACCTTTGCTAGGGAGCGAAGCGACGGATTCCGAGGAAGTGGAGTGACCGTGTGGGAGGGGGGTGTCCCCCCTCCCACGGTAGGGAGTTTTTGAATTTTATGTCTTAAAATGGGGCCATTTGGTGCATACAAAGGTGCATGTCTTTTACAAAAAGTGGACCTTTTGAAATTGTTTTTTTTTTTTTTTTTTTTTGGGGGGGGGGGGGGTCGTACGACCCTCCCGACCCCCCCCCCCCCCCACCCCCACCCCCTTGCATACACCCATGATATCTGAACAACTCAGTGGTAGACATTGTTGTTTGCGTCATGGCATCCTCCAATTTGAAAACGTATCTCATAAGCACTTCAAAACATCGGTGTTAGATTTCACACCATGGGTGTTAAAGAAACGTACAGTTCAGGTTTAGCCCTAACGTCATTTCTGTAAGTTTTTTTGGGTGAGATGATGAGAAATCTCTTATGAAATATGATAGAGTATAGAATTCCAAGAGGAATTCAACGTTTATTTGATGAAAATTAGTTTTGAAATGGCCGAGATACCCAAAATAGAGCAATCCTAATAAAAGGTGGGTCCTCCTAATAAAAGGTGGGACCCACCTTTTATTATGATCACTTTATTTTACTTTCTTTTTTGGATGTCTCAGTAATTCCAAAACAGATTTTCATCAAATGAACTTTGAATTCGGCATAGAATTCAATGCTCTGTACTATTTCATAAGTGGTTTCTTGGTATCTTACAAAAAGTTAAAAGCCTAATCCTCGCCTCCACCAATACTGTACCATCCCTTTAAATCTAACACCGATTTATAGAAGACCACACGCGCAGGTGTAGCCAGTTTGTTTTGATGGTGTTGAAAAGATAGTGTTTAGCTGCACTTCGTGGTGTTAATTTGACACTGTAGCTGGTGATATTTTTGACACTGCGCTGGTGTTAATTCAACAGTGACACCGCGTGGTGTTGATTTGATAGTGCTGGGGTTAATGTCAATGGTATAACACCCAACCAGCTTCAATAGGTCCGGAGACCACACCAACTTCTGTTACTGTGGTGTAAATGCGTTCACACCTTTTCTTGTTTTTTTCCAAGAATCGAGTACTTATCGGAAAATCTTGATCGCCTTGTTGAAATTCAAAATCAACAAGAAGAACAGTAGTGACTAAGAAACTATAAAAAAAAAAAAATTATATTAATTTTTGAAATGACACCAGGAGGTGTTAATCTGACACCATAAATGAGCACCGGAAATTCAACACCAGCTTGGTGTTTAATATTTAAACCGGATTTTCTTGCAGCGTAGTAGCGGTTAATTTTACTGATTCTTGAAGACATAATGGAAACCTCTAAAATTCCAGAACCTTTTTGATTAAGGGATTGTGTTAGGATGAAATGTCTACCATTTTTTATGGTCTAATTTTATCTTTATCAACTTGAACACGGTGTGTGTGCACTCATTCTGTATTAAATGGATGATATAATTTTGGCTGAGATTGGGGAATCATATTTTATCTTTTTGAGAGTTAGTTAGAAACCACTCATGAAATATGAAATAGTATAAAACTCGGAGAGATACAACGTTTATTTGATGAAAATAGATTTTGAAATGGCTGACATATCCAATGACAAAATTTAACTAAAACAAAGCGATGCTATAATAAAAGGTGGGCCCCATTTTATATCAGGACCTCCTTGTTTCTGGATATCTCAGCCGTTTCAAAACCAATTTCCAATCAATTGATCAAATAAACTTCGAATTCCTCTTAGAATTGTACGTTTTTTCATAATCATTTCATAAGAGGTTTCTCATTATCACACACAAAAAGTTGGAAATCTACTGGAGTCCAATCTCAACCAAAACTATGCCATCCCTTTACGGTTTACTTCCTGTGGTTGTACAAAACTTAATTGACGCATTCTTTCTTCTCTATAATCTGCCTTTAACCAGAGCACGTGACGGACTGAAATGGGCGCCAGTGGTAGTTCGAGCGCCGTAACTGTCGGGGAGCACTCCGCCCTGCCTGTCGACGCGGTGCCGTATAAGGGAACGCGCCTTCAGTATGACATCATCGGCAT
Organism: Diadema setosum; assembly: GCF_964275005.1. Classification (NCBI taxonomy): domain Eukaryota; kingdom Metazoa; phylum Echinodermata; class Echinoidea; order Diadematoida; family Diadematidae; genus Diadema; species Diadema setosum. The sequence continues at coordinate 34,179,417 of NC_092696.1, read as the reverse complement.
CAAAGCCATAGGAATCACACGAATGGGTGAAGAGTGTAATTTTTTACTCGTTTTAGAACAGTTTCTTAGTCTAGAATTCTCCCTTCATAGGCTTTCACTGTCGCAAACCCTTGAGAAATGAGCAAGGATTAGTATTTGTTCAATCTCATTTATACTGCAGCAAAGGCTTACAAGACTTTGATAGGCCTTAGAGTTTGAGAAATTATTTTGATGGATGGTTTGAACACCTTGGTTTAAACAGTGACTTGTTAGGGAGTGTTCGAGGTAACAGAGTAATATTAATAAATGTTATGGATTTCGTATTCGTACCCTGGCAGGCCGAAATCTAAGGATTGACCTGACGCCGTACTTCGAGCTCTTCAATGATCCATACCTACGAGGCTATCGCGTGGTCGTGCTCAAGTGGGTACCAGGATTGCAGCAAAAACTACACGTGCAGTACGGCATGGAGAGGCGATACTACATCTTCTTTCAGGCAATATTCGTCAAACCAGAAGACTCGTAAGTCATGATGCACGCTTGCGCACGTTGTGTGAAACTTCTTGAGGCCCGTTTCACCAAGGAGCTTCAAACCTCCTTGGTTTCACCAAGGGAGGTTTTATGGTTATTGGAAGATGCGATGAACCGAGTGAAAATCCATGGCAATGAACGACTTTCTTTGTATATTGGCGGTTGCTGTCATGGCTATGACAATATATGATACAGTTCGACCTCGATTATCCGGCCATGTCGGGACCGGCGCTCATCCGGATAAGCGAATTGGCCGGATATGGGAGTCACAATGTTAATGTATATTGCTGCCGTCCGAGCTGCCGTCCCAGTGCACTGGCAGCTAGGCAGGTAGCGTACCCCGCAACGGTGGTGTAATCTATGCTAGCCTGCGCAAAATTGTAGTTCCTTCTTCACATAAATAAAGTATATCTTTATGTGAAAATCATACATGTTTTACCTCATTAGATATTGAGAAACCTGTCATGCACATCTTATGAAATTAGTGAGATAGATCCATCAAAGTCACTGTTTTTTCTCAATTTTTGGATGAAAAAAAAAAATCCTTCACTGCGTGAACGCGCCCGGATAATAGAGATTTCCGGATAAAAGGGGGCCGGATAATCGAGGTCGAACTGTACCTGCAATAATTTCATTGATATCTCTTCGTCAAACCGGCCCCACAATTCTGCGCATTCGTGTAAGTGGAAAAAAGTTACCACCCCATGCCCGAGGGCCTGTTTCAGGATGAGTTTACAAAAAAATGTTGTAACTATACGGAAATGCTGGAAATGGGAAGGAAATGGGGAGGCATGGTAAGGAATGCTAAAAAGCAGTGCTTGTAGGGTGCATTCCCCCTACACGTAATACAACTCCATGGTGATCGGAAAGAAATCTCCCATATCTAACAAAGCCTTTCTTGAAATTACTATGATTAAGGGAATTGAATGAATTATTTATGGGCCCTGTTTCACAAAGCTTTTCGCAAACTTACGCACAACTTTACGAACGAATTAGATATGGCAAGCCAAGTGGGTTTCCTAATCATTGTTAATTTCAATAGCTGAAGTTTAAATTTGCACATGACAATGATAATTGAAAGTGGATTTTTACCTTAATATAGATGAAAATAGCAGTCGTACTTTGTTAAAAAGTAAGGGGAAAATGCACTCCTTTGGCACTTCATATTCCAGTCGGTCGTAAAGTCCTGCGTAACAGCTTTTTGAAACGGGGCCCTGGTTCATCTTTGTGGTAATCCCATTGAATAATGTGGAAATGAAGCTTGTTCAAGTTCTACAATGAGGAAACGGTGACCACACCAGAAAAAGGGGAAAGCATTTATAAAATTATCATCGCTTTGTGTAGGAACTTCCTCTCATGAGGAATTTGTATCGCTATTATCATGTTTGTCTTCCGTTCTCCTTTATTCTTTCCCGATCTGTCTGTTTGTCTATCTCTGTCTTTATGTCTTTCTTCTTCTTCTTCGCCTGCTCCTCGTCCCGCTGGAATAAAAAACAATGGCAGTCCTTTAGCTCCAGTTGGCCAGGTAAAATTTGCACAAGTCTCTATCAGCATCAAAGATGACTTACACCCAGTAGGAGAGAATGTAACATACGCGAGTGAAACAGCCAACCTCACCGACTTCAACACATTGGTAAAACGTTCCTTTTTTTTTTGCATTTATTACGATAATTCCTTGTATTTTAGTTTTCCACGATTAATAAAGATATCCATGAAGGAGTCGCACAACCACACTGAAAATGTGGCTATTGTGTCTGCATGTTCTTACAGATGGAATTACGAGGATTTTTTTTTATTTTGTTTCTTTTTTTTCTAGAGTCGAAGTATTTGTTTGAATATTCAAAGATACAATATTGAACTCAATATTCATTTGACGATCTTTCAAAGAATAGTCCAAACTTCTTTGATTCGAGTAACAGATCCAGACAGGCAAATCTGAGCTGGAACTAAGGTTACACACACACACGCGCGCGCGCACACACACACACGCACACACACATACACTAACTCACACATTCTATTATATATATATAGATACATATTATACTTTTTGAAGAGTTTTGTGACAAAACGAGCTAACTTCATTCTTGTTAAGCTGAGATATTTGTGATTAAAGCTGCTAAAAAAGAAAGTAATAAGAAAGCAGTATATTTGTAATCATAACTTCTAAAATATTCCTTGTTGTACACGAAACACATAGGCCTTCTTCCGAGTAAAAATATGTACCTGCAAATGCTAAATGATAAATAATTTTAGATAGGCATCACGCAGAGACACAAAAATCGAATGAAAAACATAGACGACACAAAATGACTCAATAAAGTTAAGATGTAAACAATGAAATAAATGCAAAACGATAAAATCTTATTTGGTATGTGTTCGTACTCTGCCACTCTTATGTTTTAAGGTACTTTAATGGAATTTAGATGGAACATTTCCAGGAAGGTCCTTGAATTTGTGATAATTACATGATTCAGCAATTCCACAATTTCAACTCCTACTCCAGACCTGTTTAAAAAATTATTGCCTGGTTACCCATTCCGGCGATATCTTAATCATAGAACAGCCTTCTCGATTCGATTCCATTCTAGCAAAATGTAAATTTAGTTTAAAGATTTTGATACACGTATACTTGGAAGGCTTACATTTTGATAACTAACAAATAAACAAAATTAGAAAAAAAAATGTGAATTTACTTGGATTTCTATATATTTCGCCCTATAAAAAACAAAAGAATGTATTACCGAGCAATATTCACCCTTCTTTGTCTTCGTTCATACCAGATTGAATCAGAGGCTCACAGCGGATACGAGCTAGTCTCATTTCAAGGCATTTCATACTCTAAGGATAAGCTCTCCAAAGACTCCAAGAACACAAGTGAGCATACAAGTTTCTCTCTTTTTTGGTTTTGTTTGTTTTGTTCTTTGAATGTAAAAACAATCGGTACGATGTTCGAAATGTTCCTGTATATCTAGCTCACTCCAAATTCAATCAAATTTTCTTTCAACTCTCTTAAGGGGTATTTGCTTTCTCCAGCCATGGGTGTGATGTTTGTAGTTTAGGTAAATAATGAGTGAAGAAATTTTTTATAAAGTTAGTATAATCATGTTAATAATAAATTGATTTTGATGAAACTTACATTGCGGTTCATTTCGCGTATAATATGTATGAGACGCATGAAAATAAAAAGACAGATGATGGCATTACGGCATACGGAAGGCGCATGACTCAGAACTAAAGATTGCTTACCAAGATATAACATTAATTTTGTGTGGGTCTGTTACTGATCAGTCTTTAAACGCCATTGATGGGCAATACCACTACTAATGTGTTGTTGCGACTGAGGTAAATAAAACGTTAAAAAGAAGAAAACTTTAGATTTCAACATTTCCTTGATTTTTTGTTAATAAGTACGGCTAGAGTTTTTTTTTTTTCTTCTTCGTCCACCTATCATAATAGCCACTGAGTGGGAAAGTTAATCATTCATCCCCATTTCCACTGCTTCATAAATTCATTGTATACAAAAAAATATTAGTGTATCTGGCTGGCTTGTTGTTGAGTGAAATGGAACAAATACAATGTTTTGAAAGTGGTGGAAATAGAAACATTATTAGGGATGTGCTGGATATAACGTGAGCCTTTTTTATGACTATATAAATTCATTTTTAACATTTATATCTTGCGATACAGATCTTTTGATGCAGCTAGTCTTTCACAAGCCGTTTGAGCTTCAGTCGAATCCTTGTGTGTACCAGTCGCTTGTAATTCCCGTCACCTACACGACTGTCGAGAGGATGCGTGTCTCACGCCGCCGCATTTACGGGCTTGCAAGCGATGTGTTTCCGCAGCTGCAGAACATGCTGCAGCAGGGTTGGAAAATCGTAGATGTCACTTACCTCAGCTCAAAACTCCAAGGAGGTAAATATATTGAACAATTTTGCCGATATTCCATTGAGTGTCATATAGATTGGGACTTTAGAGGGCGCTGTTTTGCCTATGAGTACATAACACAAAATGGTATATAAAGAGTTTGATCGCAATACACTCATTTTTGTCAATTGAGGATATTTGCGAACAAAAGCTGCTTTAAGAAGAACGCAAAATTATAAGAAAATACGGAACATTTTGATTATGATTTCAAGAATATCCCAATTGTTATGTATCAAGTGGGATATCACTGTCTGGAAAGGTTTTATTTTGCATTTTCTGATGATGCTGGTCTTTAAAATGTGTAAAAATTGTGCTTATCCCAATTTGCGACTAGTTTTCATAATAAACAGGATTCACTTGCTGTAAATAAAGTGATGGACAAGCCCGAGCTCCGGCTTTCGAGCTTGTTTAAAACTAATTTCGTGTGGTTGGCAAGGGTGAATCCCTTTACCAAATACACCTCATTTGGAGGACACGCTTTCTTTTGGGTTTTGGAAGAAACTACAATTTTTTTTTTTTTTTTATGGGGGGGGGGGTGTTTCGGCGTAGATTGAAAAACAAAAAACACATGCAATTTTTTAGTCTTTTGAAATCTTTCTTTAAAGAAACTATGATCGGAGTTTTGAAAGGGAGAACAATTATAGGCTGGAACTGAAGAATCTTAGGATCTCCCAATATGCAAATTTCAGTACTAGAGTGAAATAAATTGGTATATAGGCCAACCCAGATAATAAAAAAGAAATCCACTGTAATTTTTAGTGTGTGTCATGTTTGGCTTTATTCTTAGCACCTTTATGTCCATGAACGTTATTTTTTTACAGGTTTAAAGGTATACGATGTACTTCCATCACATAGTGGCGTGTTTACATTAATTCAATATTGATGAGACCGTCAGACAAATTTAGGGTGAGGGATATTTTGTTGGGGTCATTTACGAGCCCGACACTCAAGAGTCATACGGCCCACGAGCTCTACATATAGGAAAGATCCATGAGTCATAAGCCCACGAGTAAAAGCCCAAGAGTCATACAGCTCATGAGCTCTACACTATAGGCAAATAAGGCCCATGACTCCGACACTTGGCAAACAAGGCCCACCCGAGACCGACACTGCGTACCGATGTAATGTCGATCTCGTGGTCGTTTTTTGCCTTGTGTCGTACTCATGGACCTTGTTTTTAACAATGTCGGACTCATGGGCCTTTTCGGCCTCGTGTGGAGCTTGTTGGCTGTATGACTCGTGGTTGTCGGACTCGTGGCGTGCATCCGTTTTGTTTTGAGTAATATACTGGGAGTGGATTTTCCTTTTTTGATGTTTATGAAAGAATTTGTCGAGCGGCAATCTTTTCGGGCGACGCACAGTCATGAGCATGGTGTGGAGTTACGATGGGGCCTATAAAACATATAGGCCTACTAGGGAGTTTTAGATTTGCTGCGCGGACGTTTGAGACGATCGACGCTTGTGCTGGACGTTCTTCTCTTCCCTGCGTCGTGTTGAAAAGCCGCTTTAGATTGCACGGAGACGCAACATAATATTATAAAAGATAAAATGGCGCCCCCTATGATCTGTGCATGAAGTAACTCTCTGCGTCGTGAATTGAGCGGACGTAAAAATAGCACAGAGCGCGTAGTGAGACGCAAGCTATAGATAAATGGATTTTCATACGCGATTCTGCGCATGCTCAGAACATCTTTTTTTTGTTTGTTTTTTGTTTTGTTTTGTTTTTTTTTAAATCCTCTGAACGTCCCCGTCGCGAAAATCTAAAGCTCCCTGTGATGAAGACCGCGGACTCTAAATCCTGGATTCTCTGGTTCCAGGCCACCAGTATAGCAGCAGCGATCGGCAAAGAACTTTACCCCTCTGGTCTAGTCTTTTGGAGGGGAGTTTAAACCTTTCGTTGACAATGAGACACATGTGCACAATATCACAGACATATCTATGGACAAGAAATGTATGTACCACGCAGAGAGTTATAATAAGCAATTCCTGCTATTGCCAGCAAAGGTCCTACAAGCATTTACTTTACTTTCTTTGCGGGAACGTCAAGTAAGTGTAAAACTTCATCAAATAATCTTATTCGATCCATCCAGTAGTTATTTCTTCGGTCCCTTGTTTCACAAAGCTTTCAACCCTTCCGAGGACAATATCACCTTCAACACTATGTGGGTCTTTTCGAAGAGAGCGACAGGGTCGGCCTCTAAACAACCAACGTGGGAGTGTTCGATCGTCAAGTACTCACATCACATCAAGGTTGGACTCTATGTTTCTATTGTTTTTTTTTTTCTCTTTTTTTTCTCAGTTGGATAGGCACTTCACCTCGTTTTCAAAGGGACAAAATGCATAATTATGCTCGCTCGACGTAACAAGCTACAAGGAATTCATCATGTTAACCGTAACTAGGTAGGTGGGGGGGGGGGGGGCAAGGCCCCCTCCTCGACGTTTTGCCCCCCCCCCCCCTCAAAAAGCTATCGCCGCGATGTTTCATGACTTTTTTCTTTCGAGTCTCCCGCATCTTTTGACACCAAATTAACAATGCCCGGGCGCGCGGTTCCGAAATTGCGCATGTACATGCATGTCAGACCAAAAATTGCTCAAAAACGTGAAAAAAGCATGATTATTTGGGGGTTTTATTGATTAAAATCAATTGATAATATATTCTCCTGCTCGGAACAATGTCGCGGACAAATTCCATCGAAAAAAACAATGAAAAAATAAAGTCTAAAGAACAAAGAAATACATAACAAATAAAAAAAAATACTTTAGAAATTTTTCCCATGGCGCAAGTTTTTTTTTTTTTTCCTTACATTGTATTTTTGCTAAGGACACTGAAATGAATATTTACACAAAAATGTGCCTGTTTTGAGGTTTATTTAGTGATTTATTCCAAACTGATTTCATGCATCATATTGTGCATAAAGTAGCATAATTTGGCATAAATGATAATTATTTAAAAAATTAACTTCATGGTACTTCAGATTACGTTGTAGGCAATGTGTGTGCTAATTTTCGTCACAATCGCGCGGTCGACGGCCGAGATCTGGGGGGGGGGGGGGGGGAGCGCCCCCCCCCCCCCTCCGGCTCTATCATCTACCTAAATAGCCCGGCCTAGTTAGGGTTAAAACAAAGGATGAACTTGAGTGGATCAGGTGACCATGCAGCATTGTCCATCATTATCACCAAGGAAAGCGTTTATATTAATATTTTGCATTGAATGTATTAACAATCTTTTCTATTGATATTGCTAAACATCACTTTTGCTGCCAAGTGGATGTACTGCCAAGCACCGTTTAAAAGGATTACTTGAATAATCATTAAATCACAGACGCTTATCTCAGCCCATTTTGGCCACTTTCATGACAAATCTCATCCATGCAGTGAGACATGCATTGTTCCTTCACAATTATAACACGCGAACTTGGAAAAAAGTGCAATCTGTCATTGTTGTCTTGAAACTTTACGTGCTCAGTCATGCATGACATTAATGTCAACACAATTATGGGTACCAATACAATTGAAAGAGGAAGAGTTCCCTTTCCTCACAACCAACATTAATGTGCTCTCCATAGCTGATAATAACTATGGAATAGTAGCCCTCCAAAGTTGGATTACCTTTTTTTTTTGTCTTTTTTTTTTGTTTTTTGTTTTTTTTTGATAAGCACTGTATACCGTCATACCGTCTTGTATCGATGCAACATTGACAGGTGTCCGGCGGAGGGAGACGGAGTACCACCACGTGGTTGCCCGTCATGGAGGAGATGGGAGGCAGGGGATGGGAGCTGGCTGCCATCCTGGACACAGCGGAAAGCAGACAAAGTGGCTTTGGAGCCTTGCAGACTCTACTTCTGGTCTTTCAGCGGCCATCGTTGTAGTCTAGCTTGCAGGCCATCTGATGGCTGTAATAATTTGCTTTCGAGATTGACTATTGTTACTGTAACGCCCTGCTGTATAGCCCCAATCACATATAAACACGGATCCTCAAGGATCTACACTATGATCCGGGATAGTTTCGCCCTGGGTACGTGGAGCGTCGACTAGCCTCGTTGATGATTGTACACACGGTATCAACACGGCAGCTGCACGGATACGGCCGGAACTGCACGACATTTACACGACATCTGCACGGCATCTACACGGCGCTTACACGGACCAACACGGCAGCTACGCGGCAGCCACACGGACCATCCCGGATTGCTCTGCCAGCACGGCAGTCCCCGGATGACGACGGATGTTTTTGACTTCCAAAAGTTGCCGTGTTGGCCTCCCAGATGTCCAAGGATGCCCAAGGCGTCAACACGGTTCTCTCCCCGGATCAGATCCGGGGTGATCCGGCATGTCTATGTGACTTGGGCATATGCTACAGACGGCGAAATAAGTAGCAGGTTATATGCCTTCGGGGAAAAGGCGACTCCGTAGGGGACGAAGACTTCGTCGCCGCGCGGGGTGCATTTTGTGGCAGGGACTTAAGTTGGCAGAGGGTCTGGAAACATGCAGACTACCTTCGTTGTAGGGCTCATTAATTGTATTTGTATAAAATACGCAGGGGAACCTCGTTATAACGAGGACCTAATAAAATGAACATCAGTTGCCTTGTTATGTCAGGCTTCTCACTAAATCAGGATACAAAAAAGTAATAAAAAGTTGGAATCTGCAAATGATCTTGTTAAGAGGGTTTGTTACGCCCCATCTCGCTAAAATGAGGTTCCACTGTACTGTGTTTACAATTTACGGCACAGTAAACAACTGAAATGTTTTCACAATCGTATGATTATTCTCACTTTTCTACGGATATTTGGTAGCTTGCAGAGGCTGAGATATTTATACAATAATTATTTATATACATATATATATACGAACAAATAATAATGTACGTGTAGAAATAAAAAAGAGTCTATTTTATAAGAGAACTTAGCGCGGCTTATTCAGAAAATATAAAGGGCATTTTAGAATCACAATTATAGATCTTGAGAACATTACATCAACTGAAATAATTATGTAGTGTCTTTGGATAATTTATTTATTTGTTTACTTTATTCTTTTTACGATGAATATGAATCGCTACTGTTTCAAATAAGCTTTGGAATCCAAAAGCAACCTTTTAGTATACCAGGGTAAAAGATACTTACCTTCAAGGGACTATTATCATTTCTGTCAGTCAATTGTCATTATAAGTTTAGGTATTTCGCCTTGAATTCGTGTTCAAGATTGAATATTCTTGCTCACGGTTTAGCCGGAGAAGAGTAAATCACGATTATAGTCTTCTTCTTTTCTCAACTCAATACTGTTTGGAATCAATAGAAATTGACGTGTATGGTTATAATATTGCAATAAGTGCCCGATTTGCTAAGTTCATGATAAAAAAACACGTTTTTTTCAACCATGTTAGCTTATTTGAAATATTACACCTTCTTTTTACAAGTCCAAAGTGTAGCAACTAGGTATGTCGAAAATGAATAATCACTTCACTGTAAAAACATCGGTATTAGATTTAACACTATAGGTGTTAAATCTAACACCGATCTAACTTCAATAGAGGACCACACCCACAGGTGTAGAAAATGTATTGTGACGGTGTTAAAAAGTGTTCACCTAGCACTTCGTGGTGTTAATTTGACACTGTGGCTGGTGATATTTTTGACACTGCGCTAGAGTTAATTCAATAATGACACCGCATGGTGTTCATTTGATATTGGTGGTGTTAATTTCAATGGTATGACACCCGTCCAGCTTCAGTAGGGGACCACACCAACTAGTGTTACGGTGGTGTAAATGTGTTTACACATTTTTTCCAAAATCAAGTACTTTATCGGAAAATTCTTTATCGTCTTGTTGAAGTTCAAAATTAACAAGAAGTGCAGTAACTAAGAAACTATTCAAAAAAAAACAATTTTAAATTTTGAAATGACACTCGGAGGTGTTAATCTAACACCATGAGTGAGCACCGGAAATTTAAATTATAACATTCCTAAGTGAGATAATGAGAAACCTCCTATATTATGAGAGATAGCGTGTAATTTTAAGAAGGATTAAAAGTTTGTTTGATGAAAATTGGTTTTCAAATGACTGAGATATCCGAAAAAAGTGATAATAATAAAAGATGACCGGCCATGCCTTTAATGAGGATCTCTTTGTTTCCCCTTGTTTTTGGATATATCAGCCATTTCAAAACCGATTTTCATCAAATAAACTTTTGATACCCCTTAGAATAAGCCAGTTCGGAGTTAGCTCATGGGCACATTGGTCCGAATGACCTTTCTTTTTTCTCAGTCGGTTAAGGGGCTCTTCACTCGTTTTCAGAGCGACATAATGCATAAGCTTTACGTAACGATTTACACATTTGTGGTATTCATCAATCCTGTTTAAACAAAGAATGAACTCGCATAGACCAGGGGTCCGTTGCATAAAAGTTACTATTATGGTAACTTTGCCATCCAATGGTAACTACCATGGCAACAATACTCAACAGCCAATCAAAATTAAGAATTCCATGGAAGTTACCACTGTGTCACGACATGGTAGGTTACATTGTCCATGTGAAAGTCCTACTGATAATATCATCAGCCCTTTTACATTACATTTATCTTTATGTGCAAGGCATCCATTAAAATGAGTTTACACTGCACAGGAAGCAAGAGGGTAGTAACCCCTCAGTCCTCATTACGTCGGGGGCACGAGTGTAATAAAGCGTAACATAGAGGGAGAGGGTGTCTCACACCAAGTGGAGACCGCTACCAGGAGCGAGGGTCATAAACCTGCCAAATGTCCACCAGTGGGAGGACAGCCCAGAAGAGGCATAGGTTAAGAAATTGATAGTCACACCCAGCTGCAGTGGTCAGCTAACGTCAGAGGAATATCCTCCTTCTTTGGAAATCATGTTCAAAAACAATTCTTTGAAATTAAGGAAAAGTCACTCATAGGGGTGTGTCCAGTCTGACCAATTGGTAGAAAGTTTTCTGAACCATCTAACCCCCTCCTCCAATAAAACAACTTGTTTAATAAATTAATATACAGTGATTGGTCCTACATAGACAAGTGTAGTTAAGAAGGAAATTTTGGAGAACAAAACCGGGATGCAAAGCCCAAAATTCTTCAGACCAGAGCGCAAAGTTGTTTGCAAAACCACTACGTTTGTATCCAGTTCGTTGGGAGGGTTCGGTGTACATCAGTGTCGCCGACATACTGGTCTACCCTTTGGTAGATGGATTTGGAACAAGGAGGAAGAGGTTGTGGTGGCAAAAGGCCACATTCAGTATACGTTTGACAGTCTGAGCACTAGAGAAATCTCTCATCAACCCGAAGGAGGTTGCGGCAGGGGCCAGGGAGAAAGTAACTTGCACAGAAAGGGGAGAAACGCCAACGAAAGTTGGCGGTTAATGTCGGAGCAAGGATCCGAGTTTAAGGTGGGAGCAAGGAGTTTTAGGCTGGAGTAAGCTCCAACTGTATTGGACTGCAGAGTCTACTAGAGAGGGATCGAGGGGACTTCGTCTAGAGGGGACTCAAGTTTGATGAAACTAAGACCCATGGGCGAGGACAGAGGATCTTATCCCGAGAACAAGAACCAACTGGCTTTAACGATATTGTTAACTAAATGTACTCCTAGTTGGCAATGATTATGTCAGTGTTTGATTGTTAATCACCATTTTTATTTCTATGCTGTAAATACGTTTCAAAATTCAGTACAATAAACCACGCAATTATTGAACTGAAGAAGCATTTGTTTCGCCTACTTTGTAGACTCTCAGAAGAGAAAGCCTTTGATCCAGTTACGGGGCGGTGCGGCGGCAGCGCCCTGTGACACACTGGATGGCAAAGTTACCATAATAGTAACTTTTATGCAACGGGCCTCAGATGACCACAGAATGATCCGTCAATCAACACTTGGGAATGCATCCATTTCATTATCTTACATTGAAATAAGAACAACCTCTTTCTATCGATATTGCTAAATACCACTTTTGCTGTCAGGTGGATGTGCTGGCAAGCAGCATTTAGAAGGATTACATGAATAATCATCATACATAATAATACATCACAGACGCTTATCCCAGTGACTTTAAAAACCAACGTGCCTGTTGGTCCGAATGACCTTTTTTCTGCTCATGCGCAGAGTGGAACTCCGAAGTGGCTAAATCCTCACCTCAACCAGAACTGTACACACCCTTCACTCTAAATTCGTTGGATTAAAAAGTAATCTAATAGACCATGAGGAGGGACAAATCCAAATAAGATTATTACAATGTAATATCAAATCTAATGGATTTAATTTCTAAGTCAATTAGACTAAAAATTGTATTCTTATGTGGATTTGTCCCTCCTCATGGTCTTATTAGATTACTTTTTAATCCAACGAATTTAGAGTGTTTAACATCTGAGAAGTGACGGCCGGAAAGTAATACATGTCGGGGCCGCGGGAACAGAAAAAGAATTATATGAAAAAAAAAGGAAAAACAATTGCAAAAAGACCAATTTCTATTGGAATTCCTCCCCAAGGTTGCCCTGCGAAGGAGGGGGCGGGGGGGGGGGGGGGGGGAGAGACCAAACAAACCACTACCGGTGCATCAGGCCTATATTGAAATATAAACTTTGGAGTTCCAGTCTGGAGTGGTGCCATAAAGGGGAATAAACCCAAATATACATGGGGATTGAGTGAATGCAGCAATATTACTAGAAAACATCAATGAAAGTTTGAGGAAAATCGGACAATCGGCTGAAAAACTATGAATTTTTGGAAATTTGGTGACGAGACCAATGAATCAGAAGACTACTACAGATCAAGACATCACATTATGGACTACCATATAAAGAAAGTATAAAGAAAATTCCACAATAAATATCATTTCATATGAGAAGTACACATTTGAATTCCCTTATCTTGTTACTGGCATATATCAGGGGTAATATTATTCTCTCTGTACATGGAATTCGGTTATAGAATACACAGTAAAGCTTCAGTATACCAACCACTTTGTTTTAAGGGTCACACGTTGCTCATGTCAATTTGTTTGAAGATGTGCAATATTTCTGTTAAATGTCAAGTACATATTGACATACCACGCATTTTCGCGTCAATTGGCCGTTTTTCCTCTCCCTCTTTTTGTATGTTTGTCTTCTTCTTCTTTTTTTTTTTCATACAGCACAATAATATTTCTTTGAGTCCGAACACTCAAGGCAAAATTTCCCCATACCAAAGAAAAAATGGCGACTGCAAAGTAAAAGCTTGGCTTTTCACATGTCTCCTCCATTTCCTGCAACTTTATTTTTTATTCAATTTCATCTGCCTTTGTGATACGTAGTACTGTTAAAGGACAAGTTCACCTTCATAAACATTGTGGGTTAAGTGAATGCAGCAATACTAGTAGAACATATCAGTGAGAGTTTGAGGAAAATCGGACAATCCGTTCAAAAGTTACGAATTTTTGAAGTTTCTGCTCAGTCATGGCTGGATGAAAAGACTACTATAGCTTGTGATGTCACATGACAAACGTGTGTACAACGATATAAAGAAAGAATAAAGGAAATTCAACATATTTCCATTTTTCTTGCATAACAAAAGAGCACTCGACTTCTCTCTTTCAGAAAGCAGGGGGAATGATATTACCCTTAACATACGTTAGGAACAATTCGAAGGAATGTGCACTTTATTCAAAAAGTAAAGTTTTGTGAAATTCTCTTTTTATTTTCCTTATGTACGCATGTGACACCATACACTGTAGTAGTCTTCTCATCCAGCAGTGATTGGGCAGATATTTAAAAAAATCATAACTTTTGAATAGATTGTCCGATTTTCCTCAAACTTTCACTGATGTGTTCTACTAATATTGCTGCATTCTCTCAATCCTTATGTATATGAAGGTGGACTTGTCCTTTAATTAATTTTTACGTTTTTTTTATTTGTTACTACATTGTATTGATATTATGTTATTTTGTGTATGTAAATGTTTTGCATTGGAAATGAAATTGGAAATGAAATAAATGAAATGAAATGAAATAAATGAAACGAAATGAAATGAAATAATAATGATGAAAATGAAAGGTAACAAAAAAAAACAGCAAGAAAAAAAAATAAAACTTTGATATAATAGAAACTAAAATAAAGTAAAATAAAGAAAATAAAGAAAATGAAACAACAATCCAAGTCAGATGAACGGGTGGTTCTGAGAAAGTTCTAATTTTTTTTTTTTTTTTCTGTACGTTATGCACAAATCAATGCGCGGTGGTCGTATTGCAAGCCTAATTTCGTCTATACAGGCACACGTTGTCGAAAGGAGATAAAACAGTAATCAGAAAGAGAGAGGGAGAGAGAAAGAGAGAGAGAGAGAGAGAGAGGAAAAAACAGATAAATGATCCATGAAACAAAAGCGCTTTCCAACTCTCGGGAACAATAATCTTAAAAGTCATACCCCACTTAGCTACTTGTCATTCGGTGGAAAGGGCACAGATGGGTGGGAAAATGTAGCTTTTATATAGTTTTCAAATAAAAACATGGGGAAAGAAATAGGCCTATTGATGATAATGACACCTTATATCTTCTTCGTGAGCCGAAAAGGTGTGTGTGTGGGAGTGTGTGTGTGTGTGTGTGTGTGTATGTGTGAGTATGTGTGTGCGTGTGCGTGTGTGCGTGTGTGTGTGTGTGTAATTTCATGTTGTCATAGGGAAATTTGTGTTATTTTCAATGTCATGAATAAATTAATTTGTATATAATATTGTTTATTATGAAAAATAAAAAAAAAAAGATTGACATAAAACAAAAAAGTGTTTGTGTGTGAGTGTATATTGTATACTGGCAAGAGGGGATGTGGAGTCGGGAAATGTGCAAAAGTTCAATTTTGCCAGGAAAGTAAAAATGTCCAAATCATTTACTTTAGCAATATTGTGTATATAGATGGTAGATAAAGCATGTCAAAACTGCGCATGAACCCCCACCATTCATATTTTCTTAATCCTTGACAGATTTTCAACAAAAATAGCAGGTAGCACGATTATGGCAATGTGATCGCATCCCTCCGTGACCCCCCCCCCCCCCCCCCGGGAAAAAAGGGGGAACCCCCGAAGTCCCAGACTATACGGTTTTATCAAAATTCGTCTTAATATATTCTATAACAAAATAAGACAGGGCTAGGTTGGTGCTATAAAGCCATTGATGGCAGTAGTTCAAGTTTAGTGACAGATCCAGGTATGCAGGGCACGCTTGCGGGGGCCCTGTGTGATTGGGGACCGGAAGAGGGGGGGGGGGGGGAGTTGAAGCCTCAGAGTCCCTAACTTCTAGTGGTTTTGAAGACATTAATGACTTAAATTGCAAGTTTGATTATGGTGGATCAAGGGGTGCCCGGATATTTATTTTTTTTTTTTTTTTTTTTTTTTGGGGGGGGGGCAGGGGGATTTTCTACATTTTCAGCATCTTCTTGAAAAGTCTACGACAGATTTTCACCAAACTTGTCAGATAGCATGTTTACGGTGAGTGATCCCCCCCCCCCCCACCACCACCACCTCCAAAGGGGGGGGGGGGGGGAGGAGTCGAAGCCTCAGAGTCCCGGCCTGAACTCTGGATTTCTTTATCATTTTCTGTCGAACCAAAAAAGATAGAGCTAAGTTAGTGCTTCGAAGACATTAGGCCTAATGACTGAAATAAAGTGCTGATCCAGGGGTGCCCTGATTTTTTTTTTTTTTTTTTGGGGGGGGGGGTGACGGGGAGAAGGGGAATTGTCCACATTTGCTGCATCTTCTTGATTAATCTCATAACGGATTTTCACCAAATTTGGCAGATAGCATCTTTACGGTGATAATTATGATCTATTTTTGTTAAAAATGAGCCCCAACCGCCAGGGGGAGGGGGAGGGGTACTTCTGAATCTTCAGAGTCCCTAAACTCTTCATTATTATTATTATTTTTTTTTTTTATCTTCTGTCGAACCAAAAAAGATAGAGCTAGGTTTGTGCTATGAAGATATTTAATGTCTGAAATCTCATTATGTTTGGTTAGGCCCTCTATGGCGGGGTGCAGGGTGCCCTGGGTGCCAGGGGTGGGTGGGATGAAGGGGAAGGAGGGGGATTTTCCAAATTTTCTCCATCTTCTTAAAAAATCTATGACGAATTTTCACCAAACTTGGCAGATAGCATGTTTTTGGTGATACGATCAATCAAGGTTTTATTTGTTGAAAATTTACATTGTCGCAAAGTTGATAATATGCAAAATATCAACGACGTTTTATAGGACAGAAGTTCAAAAACACTCAACGTTTTCATTTCACGTTTCTTTCTCATTCTTACATTCAAGTTCAACGACGGATTGAAGATGAAAAGGTGTTTATTAAGAAGAAGGAAGAAAAACAGAAAAAGAAGAAGAGAAAGAAAAAACAGAATAACAACAACAGCGACATAATCAACTGGCAGAAGATAAGCGCCAGTGTGTAGTAGAACGGGTACAATATACAAGAAAAAAAAAGTCTACAGTACTAGTATAGGGCGGGTATACGTGCTGGCGGAACGTTTGGATTTCAAAAACTTTGTCAGTGGATATAATTAGATGCGAGTCGATTCCACGCCGGGTAGCGCCATCTTGCGTCCGTGCTCACAAATGTGTCGTAATCGTGTGTGCGATCGCACTTGTTCGTTTTGCTCCATGCCATCTGTGTGTGTGTGTGGTATTGCGTACACTGCAATGACGTGATGCGTTCAAAGCGAATCTGGCGAGCTAATAATTTCGAGATCTCGCGCGCCAACAAGCATTCCCGCGCAGAGACTGACGAAAGTCTTGTTTTTTGCCTTATCTTACGAGACTGACAGCTAAATCGCCAGAAACATGGATCCGTCGAAGCTTGTTGAAATCCTGCAGGGCACAATACACCCCGACATGCGAGAAACGGCAGAGAAACAGTTGGATGAGGTGGGTAAATTCCGACACAGGGTGGGAAAGATTGTGAACACACGTGTGAATTGTACATGTAGCATATTGTTCGGAGAATGAATGAGATTGAGAATATCATGGCCGCTGGCATGGCATGTGACAGTTATACAGTGTACGCTGAGTGGGACACGACCTCAAATGAAAATTGTTTTGATGTGTGAAATGCACCATTCTATTTACAATGTAGCACCTAAAATGAGGATTTACAGATGAATGTCACGATGAAACAATATTGATCCATGGCGTCAATCATTAGAAACGGGTTGGAACACACACACGCACTGCACTAATGCCAGTTGGCTCTACAGACCACACAACCACCATGAACATGATGAAGTATTGTCCATTGTGGTCATTGGCTAGTATGTGTACAGTCCAGACTACCAGTATTCGGTCAGCTAGTGGAAGTCAATCACTTATTACTACATGTAATCACCAGCCAGCAAATTCTACTGTCGCAACACACGCATAATTTACACATCGGTTCACATACAAACGAGGATTGATCTACTGCCGCTGGCACACTCGTTCACCGCACAGGAAAGTGCCTGTAGCTGAGTCACCTCCAAAAATCCATCTAAAATCCAGAGACTCCAACCCAAAGCACCTTCTGATCTGGTTTTTCTCCCGCCTGAAACCCCTAGCAAACAGGAGACTCCAAGTTGATGTGTGCGAAGCGCCAAGTTCCTAGGGTTCTACTGTAGATGCTCTCTGGTGCTATCTAAGGCTTATTTTGTCAACATACAATAGCAATAAGTAAGAAATCCTTTCCAACGGGAGACACAGAGCCAGGGCGGGAGAAATTATATCTCAAACGGGAGAACGGGAGATTTTGCAAAAATGAGTTTTCGGCGGGAGATCTCCCGTCGAAAACGGGAGAGTTGGAGTCTGAAAATCCCAGATTTTTTTGCCATCAAAAACGTGGAATCAGCGCATCTTTTCCAAAGTGCTTGCGAATTACACTGTAGGTCCCCATGTTAAGAATCATGGTCGCCGAAAAAGCACTTCAAATTGAAAAATTATGCCGTTTTGGTGCAAGATTTTTTGCTTGCATGTATCGCAAGCTCAGCAGAGTGTGATGGTATCCTCAAAAACACAAAAGAAAAACTAAATCTCCGTATGTGCCGATGCAGTGAATATATCTGATGTATTACAGGTGATAATAATTGGGGATTTTGTAAAATTTTATGATGTACAATTGTATTTAACAGAATCAATATTAAAAAAAAAAATATATGTGTTGCTTGAAGGTTTGAGAAAAAGTATTTTGATATACAGTAGATCCTATTTAACGTACATTGTTATACACTGTACATGTAGGTATAATTTTGTATGTACGGTATTATTTGAGGTGAACAAATATTGCAGAGAAGCTTAAGTGTCCGAAAACTGGTGGTTTTACTCTACTCTGAACAAGAAATGATGATAAAATTTTTGTACATCAATGTAACGTTAGGATTGCTTGGAGGCTCACATATAAATATTCCACTACCGTACCAGTACTGTAAATGTCACATCACATTATCACTCTGTGACTTGCTTTACAAGTTCCCCTGTGCAGAATTTGTGCATGTGTTATTCTTTTGTTCTGCATCCTTTGACACCCATATGTGAAGCTGTTATGTCATCATCCTTGATTTGTTATGAATTTTGAAAAAAAAAAAAAATGCTATTCCCAATCCCAATCACTATGAATTCTAAAGCTCTTTACTCTGTATTAATAACTAATTTGTAAATGTTCAAATGCAAAAGTCTGAAAATCAACTGGACGTCTCCTGTTAGAATCAAGAAACTATTAAAGGGATGGTACAGTATTGGTGGAGATGAGAATTGGGCTTTTAACTTTTTGCGTTATACATGTACCAAGAAATCACTTATACATGTAGTACAAAGCATACCAGTTTAAGAGGAATTCAAAGTTTATTTGATGAAAATCGAGTTTGGAATGACTGAAACATCCAAAAACAAAGTAAAACAAAGTGATCGTAATAAAGTGTGGGTCCCACACTTTATTAAAATTGCTCTTTTTTGGATATCTCAGCTATTTCAAAACAACTTTCATCAAAGAAACGTTGAATTCCTCGTAGAATTACATGCCCTTTCATATTTCATAAGAGGTTTCTCATTATCTCACCAAAAAATGTTAGAAACCTGAAATTAGGTTTCAACCAAAACTATACGATCCCTTTAAACATGAGGTGGGTCCTTCCCCCCCCCCCCCTTGCCATTGGTTGCAGGTTCACAAGATCATCGGCTTCACCCCGACGCTCCTCTGTGCTGTGATGGAGGAGTCACATCCTTTTCCCGTACGCCAGGCGGGCGTGATCTACCTCAAGAACATGGTCACCCAGTTCTGGCAGCAGCGGGAGGCAGAGACGCCGGTGGAGCCCATCCCCTTCAGCATCCACGAGAACGACAAGAACTTCATCCGGGACAACATCATCAAGGCCATTATCAGCCTACCGGAGCTACTGAGGTGGGTGTCGGTGACTTCCTTGAAAGAGCCGCTAACATGGGGATTCGTGGAGCGGGAAGGCTGCCCAAGTTCTGAGTGTCAATTTCCAGAATCCCCTCATTGCATTGCATAATGTAAAAGTGGAAATTTTCGTGCATTTAGCGCAACAAGAAACTAGCGCGATAAATAGAAGCACACAAATATTTTGTCATGTCGTTGAATGTTTCAGTACTTAATGTCCTGATTCCGTGCAATTAATGCAAAATTCATCTTACTCGGCCAAGCGCGAAAAATTACTTTTACGAAAATATCCACTTTTTAATAGGTAGTTTCAGCTTTGTCACGCACACAGCCAAAGAGTCTGGAGTGGGGTTGACCGTTACCGATATGCATACGCTTTGAGGCACATATTCGCTGACTGGTACTCTTCATGGTTTTTAAATGAATTATGGTGGGCAGCGAATGAATTAGACCACCCGTTAATCCCCACACTACTGGGCTCTTAAAGGGTAAGTTTCCCAAATGTATCCATATATGCAGATTTTAAAGTGCGTCATGCTACAGTATTGGCAGAACGCATTGATCAGTGAAAGTTTGAAATTGAAACGCACTCCAAAATTTCTGGTTTGTCAATATGTTGGTTCCTCTAGCTAAATTTTGATGTCTTCAAGGATTAAATCAACACCAAGATGGGGATACTGCCCTGATTGTGTGCAACTTGTGGTGATGTGATACTTTCATCATTTGTATTGATAGTAATTGCAGTACATGTACAGTAATTATGATTCAGTTTGTTTTTTAGCTCACCAGAGCCAAAGGCTCAATAGTCCATGGGCCAAGAGCCGAAAAATGGGTTGTTGGTACCACCCGAGGTGGCAAAACCTTTTTGGTGTCATTTTGTTTGTCGGACATAGATACGCTTATCAAGCTATGATAGCATTTCCAAATGAGTAGCTTAGTCATAATAAATGAATTTTTAATCAATTTGGTCTCGTTTTTATATCCCTATACTTCTGAATCGAAACTAACCGCTATACAAATACGAGCACTGCCTTCTGTATGTCCACAGGTGTTCTGTTGTAAACGCGGTGCGCTTAGTCTTCATTCAAGGCAGCGAAGGGAATATCCAAAGGGTTATGATGTCCACAGCTGTCACGCGGTGCGCTTAGTCTTTATCTAGAACAATGTACCGTTATCATATCTAAAGTTCCTAATAAAAGGGATTATCTATACTGTTTTTATACCACCCTCTCAACAAATACATCAGTTTTAAACAAAAATCACTCTGCTCATTTACAACATTGTTAATTATAATGTATTGTAGCGTACCGGTACATTGTTTTTGCATAATCTTTCATTGTTGGATGGAAATAAAGCGACATTGGCGTGGTATTAGCGTTTTCAACCCAGCGTTTTCACCGGAAAATGATAAATAATTGAAAAAGACGCTAAAATTCACGAGAAATTGCTTTTTTGTTGCTGTTGTTTTTAGATAAAGGGATATACACTGTATCATAAGCTTTGGATATTCCCTTCGCTGTCTTGAATATTAGACTAAGCGCTGTGGACATCATAACCCTTGGAAATTCCCTTCGCTGCCTTGAATAAAGACTAAGCGCACCGCGGTTACAACAGAACACCTGTGAACATACAGAAGACAGTGCTCTTCTTTGTATAGCGGTTGGTCTCGATTCAGAAGTACAGGGATATAACAACGAAACCAAATTGGTTTAAAATTCATTTACTATGACTAAGCTACTCATTTGGAAATGCTATCATAGCTCGATAAGCATATCTATGCCCGACAAACAAAATGACACCAAAAAGGTTTTGCCACCTCAGATGGTACCAATATCTGGCCTGGCCCATGGACTACAAGTGAGCTATTGCGATCGCCCTTCGTCCGGCGTCCGTCGTGCGTCGTCCGTCGTGCGTCGTGCGTAAACTTTTTACATTTTCATCTTCTTCTTGAAAACCCCAGGACCGATTTTCATCAAACTTGGCAGGCAGCATCCCTAGGGGGTTAGGAACTCAATTTGTTAAAATGGGCACCATGCCCTACCCAGGGGGCCCCCAGGGGGGGCCCAAACCCCGCAAAATTAAGGAATCTGTAACAATCTTCTTCTCTAGAACCAGAAGTGATAGAGCTAAGTTAATACTATGAGTTAGTACATTGATGACTGTAGTTTCAAGTTTGTTCATGGCAGGATCAGGGGTGCCCCCCTTGGGACCCAGGGGAGGGGGTGAGGAGGGGTCCTAATGGGGCCTAAATTGTACATTTTTATCTTCTTCTTTAGAACCCCATGACCCATTTTCACCAAACTTGGCAGGTAACATCCCTAAGGGGTTAGGATCTCAATTTGTTAAAATGGGCACCATGCCCCACCCAGGGGGCCCCCGGGGGGGGGGGGGGGGGCAAACCCCCCCAAATGAAGGAATCTTTAAAAATCTTCTCTAGAATCAGAAGTTATAGAGCTAAGATAATACTATGAGTGAGTACATTAATGACTGTAGTTTTTAGTTTGTTCATAGGAGATCCAGGGGTGCCCCTCTTGGGGGCTGGGGGGGGGGGGTAGGTTGGGAAGGTCCAAATGGGGGCCTGAATTGTACATTTTCATCTTCTTCCTGAAAACCTCATGATGGATTCTTGTCAAACTTGGCAGGTAACATCCCTAGGGAGTCAGGATCTAAATTTATCAAAATGGGCGCCATGCCCCACCCAGAGGGCCCCAGGGGGCCCCAATCCCCAATAATTAAACCTAAAAGGGCCGGGGGGCGGAATCCGCCCCCCTCGATGTTTCGCGCTATAATTCTGTAACGCGAGAAGGCCTCGTCGCGAGGCTTCTTGACTTTCTTCGTTCAAGTCTCGCGCAACTTTTGAGACCAATTTGCAACGTCCGCGCATACTTTTGCGAAGCCACGCCCATTTTTGTAACGGAGTGTCGCCCCAAAACGGGCAAAATTTTGTGATTTTGTGTACATTTCCTATGGAAAACAGCGCTCTGTCATGAAAGTCATAAAAACCTGATTATTTTTACAATTAATCACTTTCATTGATTAATTTTGTGCTAATTATGGTAGAAAAGTGGTCAGTGACAATTTCCAATGAAAAAAACAAAGAAAAAAAACAAAAGTTGAAAAAGAAAGAAATACATAAGAAATTCTGAAAACAATAAAATACATAATAATTGAAATGAGTTTTGGAAGTTTTTGTGATGTACAATTGTTGAATATGCTAAAACAGATTTACAGATCAAAAATTAGACTCTCAATGCTTTTGATTAGGCTAAAATATCACCTTGAGCTTAATTTGCATAATTAATTAATTAAAATTAGAAATTGATTGTTTCAAAAAATCTTATGACACAATCTTGTAGATTATGATGCGGGTCTCACGCATGCAAAATTTCATCGCGATCGCACCTCCGATGGCCGAGATCTCGGGGGGGGGGGGGGAGGAATCCATCCCCCCCCCCCCCTCCCCTCCGGTCTGAGCATAGCCAAAAAAGCCCGGTCCCTTTAGGGTTAAGGAATCTTAAAAATTTGGGCCCTTATTGTACATTTTATCTTCTAGTGTACTTGAGAATGCCTGGTCAAATTTTGGTAGAGCTGTGAATAATTTAGATTAGTGACTGCGTGAAAGGTGAACTTGCAATACTCAGGTGAGCGCTACACCCGCGGGTCTCTTGTTGTTAATTTTTCCCCTGTTACCTGTAGAGTCCAACTCTGTGTATGTCTGAGTACGATCTTGAAGCAAGATTATCCCGGCAAGTGGGACAGTGTGGTGCCCACCATTGTCCAGTACATCAGCTCGGACGACACGTCTGTTTGGTTTGGCGGATTCCTCTCTGTCTACCAGCTGGTCAAGAACTACGAGTGAGTTTTCTGTCTTTCTTTTTTTTGGGGGGGAGGGGTTGAGGTGGAGTGGGATGTGCTTGTTTGATGTACAATTGTACAGTGTAAGGGAGATTTTCAGTTAAGCTCCACTTTACAATACAGTCATGTGCATTGTAATATTGTTGTTTTTATGTTGCACCTCGGATATCATGGCATTGTGATTCCACCTGAAGGTACATGTATGGTCATCTCTTTTTTCATAAATGTTCCCCTTTTTGTTTTGGTGGTCATTGTCATTAATAAGTGCTGCATTATTCAATTCATGGAATAACATACCTACCAATTCTTTTAAGATTTCCATGGCAGTAGAATATCTAATGGATGGTTTCACAATACACCATGTATTCTTTCTTTGATGTGAGTGTGATCCTGCAAAAGATTTACTCAATTTTGATGTTTGGTTCATGTGCATGTACACTGTAAGTGTAGGCATATTCAGCAACTTTCAAAGAACTTCCCCATGAATTACAGTAAAAACGCGCTGTAATACCAGTATGTCGAGATTGAGTAGCTCCTTTACACAACAACACTCACAGTGAAGAAAAAAATGTATGGTGTACCGATGCCCGAATATCATCCACCACTATAACATACCTACTTACATGCAGTTGACAGAAAAAAAAATATAAACTCATTTGACTTTGATTCATCTGTCTGAATGCGAGTAACGTGTCGTTTCTGTTGTCCGATCAGATTCAAGCAGCCGGAGGATCGGGGCCCCCTGAAGGACGCCATGAAGTGCATTCTGCCCTGGATGTCGCAGCGTTGTGGTCAGTGCCTGCCAGATGCCTCGGAGCCTTCGGTTCTTCTCCAAAAACTCATCCTCAAGATCTTCTATGCACTTATTCAGGTCAGCTGTTGATGGGAAATGGTTCCCCAGCCTCTTATTTTACAAGCCCACGTTTGTATCCCCATTCAAAAAATACCAATGCTGTAATGTTTTCATCCAAAAGGGGGGGGGGGGGGAATTGCAAATATATGAAAATGAATTTCATGTCTGTTTTTGTCAGTTAATATTATCAAAGTCCTTTTAAAACAGAAAAGGTTGAAATAATAGTAAATCAATCCAAATACAATTTCAGGGTATGAAATTATAACTTATTACTCATGTCTTGCAGAAAACCCCATCTGATTTGCTTCAGTGGGCAAAGAGAAATGAGAATTTTTGTAGAGCATGTCAGGAATCCCTTCCCTCCAAGTTCTGTCCATTGTGTTCACACATTAATATGCAGTTCCAAGAGCATCCAAGTGTTAAACTGTGACCACCTAACTAAATTGAATGGAATTTTCTGCAAAATATATGTAAAATGTTATATTTTTAGACCCTGAAATAGCATTCAAGACATTAATCATATTGGAAGTTGTAAATGTAAAGTCTTTTTTTTTTTTTGACATACTGTTATTCTCTCGTCAAACAGTACAACCTTCCCCAGGACCTTGTCAACAAAGAAGTCTTCACCCAATGGATGGGTCTTATACAAGCCATCTTGGAGCAACCAATCCCAGAGGTAAGGGTTCCAGAATTAACCCTTTCTATGCCAGGAGACTCTGAACAGTGTGCACAACACTGTGGGGTTTTTCTGTGATGCTAGGCACACACAGCACACACAGGGTTAATTCTCCTCCACACTTTCTCTTTTACATACACAGTTACTGAACCTTGTTTGCAAACTAGATGTAGATAGATCATACAATGTAGTAATAGATTGAGAGATAGGTAGATAGATAGGTATATAGATTGATTTGTATACAGATAGGTAAATACAGATACGTAGATGGATAGATAGATAATTTGATAGATAGATGGATAGATAAATTGGTAGGTAGATAGATGCATAGATAAATTGGTAGGTAGATAGGTACATGTAGGTAGATAGATAAGTATATAGATAGATAGGTATATAGATAGATAGATAGATAAATAAATAGGTAGATATATAGATTGTTTGGTAGGTAGGTAAATACTGTAAAACATTTTCGCGGCATGAAATTTTCGCGAATCGGAGCCCACTCCCCTTTTCGCGGCATGAAATTTTTGCGAGTTGCCTCTAGCATTCAATGCATATAGTGTAGACACAAACTTTCGCATGCATTTTAATAATGCGAATCTTGGCCCGCAAAACTAGTGACATTAAAATGCATGCGAACATTCTTCATTTTACAGTAGACGGGTAGACAGATAGGTGGATATCGTGGATAGATACATGTAGGTACATAGATAGGTTGATAGTTGCTATTTTACTTCTTGTTATTTTCTATATTTTGTTTAGCTGAAAACTATCTGCTGAAGGCATTTTATTTTTTTCGGATTGTCCATCTGTTCCATATCTTGTCATTTGCACTTTTAAGAAAAACTGCCGGATTGATTTTCTTGTTTTCACCTCTGTCAGAGCTCGCTGGAAATTGACATCGATGAGAGACCTGAGTTACCGTGGTGGAAAGCCAAAAAGTGGGCGCTTCACATTCTGTCCCGCGTCTTCGAGAGGTGAGACTTAGAAGACCGGCCACTTCTTGGCTCCCTTTCTGTTTTCTTGTGAAGTTTACTTCCATCTTGCAGACCTCCCATCCATGATGAATTTGAAGAAAATAATCTGAAATTTGACCATTCTTAGCTCTTGTTTCAACAGGAATTTCCTGTCAATAGGTAAATTCTGTAAGGTAAAACTTTGTTCGAGTGCCTTACAAATAACATTACTCTCAGTGAATGCTATCAGTTATCTGTTCTTTTTGCCTGTGCAGGATTCAGTTTATATGTGCTGGATTTATTTTCTCAGCATTGTTGAAATAGGCGACATTTTGATGTGGATTTACAACGAGCGGGGTAAAGGTCTCTATGATCTCTTCCACTGGTGGGTCAGCATGCTGTTTGTCTGTTACTCCCCTCTGCTGGCCCTGTCGACCCCCACAATCCCGGAGAGCGAGTTCAGTATTACACATTATTTAATTTTTATCACGATTTGTCAAATTAATCCTTTGTAGAACAGATAAATAAACAGACACACCGGCAAACACACTTTCAAGTCTTTTAGTTAGCTGTTTATTTCATTTCTTTAAAATCTCAAAGACCTGTCACTTATTGTCCCCGCCGAACGAGTTCGAGCAGGGGACTGTGAAACGGGCTCCGTACGTGTGTGTGTCCGTCCGTGTGTCCGTGTGTCCATCCGTGTGTGCGTCCGTGTGTGATCAAAATGTTCAAAATGCTACTCCTTCGCCATTTCTAACCCGATTTTGATTCTGTTTGCTTTATATGATAGCACTACATGGGAGCTTTGAAACTTCTATACAGAATTTCAATTGTGACCTTTGACCTTGACCTTTGACCTATATTGTACATTTTGCTTCAAAATGCTACTCCTTCGCCATTTCTAACCCGATTTGGATTCCGTTTGCTTTATATGATGGCACTAGGTGAGGGCTTTAAAACTTCTACACAGAATTTTGACCTTTGACTTCTTTGACCTTTGACCTTGATTTTTGACCTATATTGTACATTTTGCTACAAAATGCTACTCCTTCGCCATTTGTAACCCGATTTCAATTCCGTTTGCTTTAAGTGATTGCACTAGGTGAGGGCTTCAAAACTTCTACACAGAATTTTGACCTTTGACTTCTTTGACCTTTGACCTTGATTTTTGACCTATATTGTACATTGCCTACAAAATGCTACTCCTTCGCCATTTCTAACCCGATTTTGATTCCGTTTGCTTTATGTGATGGCACTAGGTGAGGGCTTCAAAACTTCTACACAGAATTTTGACCTTTGACTTCTTTGACCTTTGACCTTGATTTTTGACCTATATTGTACATTTTGCTACAAAATGCTACTCCTTTGCCATTTGTAACCTGATTTCATTTCCGTTTGCTTTAAGTGATGGCACTAGGTGAGGGCTTCAAAACTTCTACACAGAATTTTGACCTTTGACTTCTTTGACCTTTGACCTTGATTTTTTTACCTATATTGTACATTGGCTACAAAATGCTACTCCTTCGCCATTTCTAACCCGATTTCGATTCCGTTTGCTTTATGTGATGGCACTAGGTGAGGGCTTCAAAACTTCTACATAGAATTTTGACCTTTGACTTCTTTGACCTTTGACCTTCATCTTTTTACCTATATTGTACATTTTGCTACTAAATGCTACTTCCGGCGGGGACATATATTACGCACCGCGTAATTTCTACTTTTCCTTGTTTTCACATTTTCACCCACAGGTACGGTAGTCCCGGCAACGTGACCAAGGAGTACGTCAAATTCTCAGACTGGTATCTGAAGACTTTCTCGGGTGAGTCCTCCTAAGCTGCAGTGTAAACAGACTATTTGTACAATCCGTTGGCGATAAATTGAAACAGCCAAATGTGTGTGTTTTAAGAATGCAAAATACTCAAATTTGAGGATTCGGTGGAATGTAGTGGTCTAGAAGGTATGATCTAATCTTGTGACACAATTTTGGACTGAAATTTGATAAAATTTCAGAGAAAAAGTGGCTTTGCCGTTTTGCAATTGACAAATACATGCACGTAACGTGAAACTTCAAATGCGTTTATCTGGAAAGTGACTTTTACTCTCTCTGTGGAGGACTTGGCCGGATTAATTTATTGCCAACGAATTGTGTGTGTATTGTTGTTTTTACCGCCAGACATTGTAGCTTACAAGAAGCTTAGTGTGTATTAAACTTACTAAGAAAAGAAATATTCATCCATATCATAAGTATTAGTTATCTGAAGTGATGAAATGTGCACAATTCTGAGAAAATTAAACTGCAGTCTGGGTTAACTAAAACGTGCCACACACTACGTCGCCGGTCACACGAACCGACGAATCACTCGATTTTGGGTCAAATTTTCGATTTTGAGATTTTCAATCATTTCGATAGTAGATATTCCATACTACATATTCTGAAATTCTCAGTGTGTAATTCGGTGTAATTTTTACGTAGTTATCACTTTTGTAGAAGTATGTAATTCCATTTGTGAAAATTATTTGTTTTCCCCATAGACGCGTGTGTTAAACAATCAGGCGATTCAACGGTTCGGTGACCGCTCGGTCACCGAACCGACGAATCAGTGCGCATTGACTTGCATGTAATTTTTGAGATTCAATAGTTCATTGACCGCGCGCACAGTGCGCGTACTATGTAATACATGCGTTTACAATGACAACGCTCAATGTACATGTACATATGGACACACATGGGAAATGACAACGTTCTTTGCAGACCGAAAATACATGCATGCAGCTCTTTGACGATTTCCCGCTTATTTGTTAACAATACAATTCGATAAAAACTTCACAAGTTAGAGCAAGAATTGAAGTCTGATGTACTACAAAAATAATTGGAAATTATAGACACGAAAGTGTAGCAACCATAAGTCAAAAATGGGTTAACTTCAAACGCGATTTTCTCGAATTGTCATTCTTACGCAAACCTGAGGGATTCGTCGGTTCGTGTGACCGGCGATGACTATATGACTCACAACTATACCACCGTTAATAGGACCATAAGACCAGGTCGTACGACCCGGCAACGTACACTATACGATCAGACCACACAACAAGGCTTACGACCGTACTGAGTTTAGTGCATCCAAAAGAGAAGTGCATGCATTGTGCCTTGCGTGCACTTGCATTTTATTGTATTGTGAACGGCTGAAATCCCACCACTGGTCATGGAAATTCAATGTGTCAAATCTGTACGACTGGCACTATGACCCAGTTGTACGACTGGAAACTGGCAAGACCGGTGATGTCACACTTCAGGTCTCAAGGTGGTACGACTGGTCAGATCATATAATGTGAGGTTCAGTCTACCGGCAGCGTTCGCTCGCACTGTGCAAAACGTGAACATTTTATTTTTCGTCTCGCGAAGTCTCGCGTGCAGATTTCGGTGCACGAGATTATGAGAGAAGGCAACAGGCTTTGCGAGATCAATTGCTGATGTCTTTTAGAAGTACACTGCTCGCATTATTTTTAGACAAATATTGAAATAATACCTTACAGAATATGCACATCTTTTTAACAAAAATATTATCAAAACCAAAACAATTTATGTGAGGAAGAAAACCGGCTTTCTTTTTTTTTTCTGCATTTTGTAAGGTGTCAGACTTTGCTGGATCCTGACCCTTCTACAAATTGGACGGCAACACCAATTGCATCGTTAGAAAGCCAAAACTCTAGCGAACATTTTGATAGCAGTCTCGTTTGGGCTCAAAAATAAAACATTTTCGCTATTTGTCTTCAAAGTGACGGAAATTTTGTGAAACGACGCGGACTCCGAAACCGGCTTCCACTGTTTCTCTACGGTACGTGTCCGTATTACGTCACTTTATCGTTATTTTTTAGTTGTGCGACGCAGTGCCTTCTGTGCGACTGTAGTCCCGTACATAAAGAACCATGGGGGATTATTAAATCTAATACAGCTGTAACTAGTCAGTGTAAAATTTTAGATAACACACTGTCAGTTGTCTATTAAAAGTCTAAACACCGTAGAACGGAAGTTCTACACACTTGTAGATTAGCTGTAAGTGTAACTGGTAACAGTAACCTACAATTTGTAGGTTGCACTCGTAATTCGTGCATGTTTGTTTCTGACTTGCATGAAATATCTATAGACTACAGATCTAAGGCTTGTTGAATACAGTCAAAAAAAAAAGTTGTAAATTCAGTAGGTTGTAGCCGATACTCTTGAGTCTTATTAAAAAACCCATCAAGTTTATGTAGGGCTAGGGGGCCTAGTTAAATGTTTAAATTTGTGGAAGTCCGGTAAGATAAAGAATGCAAATGGTAACTTTTAAAAAAGTTTTTGGTCTGTCTGTTTATTTCATACTATTAATCTGCGCATCGCGCATGCCTTTCTTTGAAGTTTGATCTACAGTTGTACAAGATCTACCCACCCACATGTGATATTTCTTACAGTGCTATAATTATCCATGAATCATGATCAAGCAAAATAAAGTAGTAGTACTAGTAGTAGTACCAAGAGTTATTAATCGTGAATTACATGTGGTTCAATCATAAAAATTGTACGGTCCTTGGCGTAACATTTTCTTAGAGTTAGACCATCGGTATCCGTCTCTTCACTGTGGGATTCTTAATAAATTACTGACATTCATCACTGTCATTGGGACACGTACAGCTGACCATACATGTCCCAATGTAAGATAAGAAGTCTGTCGTGAAGAGACAGATACTGTCGGTCTAACTTTTTTTGGTACCTCACCAAATGATAGTTTCATCCCAATCGCAACAAACAAAAATTGTTTTACGTTAACTTTTACAAAGTGATATATACCACATATAGAAGAAGAAGAAGAAGAAGAAGAACTGAATGTACAACTGTAGTAAAGGCACACGGCTGGGCCTACATGTACAAATGTAGCACATTGATTGACTGTTTTCAGAGTTTATTTTTCATCAAATTAATTTTTGTTTTATTTTCCTGGCTGTACACAGGTTGTGATGTACAAACAGCTGTACACTGTTGTCGCATTGCATCTGTTCAGGCTAATGTGTACATGTAGACCTTGGTTTTCAATTAGGCTAACTACAAGTACGTCCGCGTTAAAAAATTTTAGGGTGTCTACCCGTCAATTCGAAGCTTTAGGCTATCATTGTACATTTATATAACTATTAGAGAATAGATCAGTAACCATGGTAACTGGAATCTATCACGCATTGTATTTTGATTGTTTAACATCTTCTTTCTGAATTCCTTGCAGTCAAAATACTGGACATTCAAGGAAAGTTCCTGGCTTCGAACTTCATCATGTAGCACATTCCACTTACTGAGTCGGTTCCCAGAAATGCAGAAACTCCACTGTGGGATAGCTCCTTCAAGCAAAATGACCGAGTAAGTAAATTCATGTTCTGATCTTTCTTTTTTTCCTCCTTTCTTTCTTCTGCAGATTTAAGTCCCTCCTTCAGACTCCAGTTCTGAAGATTCTTGCAGTAGTCTGGGTTGTCATATGAAGATATAATATTTTTAACGCTGTATAGTGTACTACTCCACCTGGGGTTTTCACCCTGATCTTCACAAGTAGTGTTGTTCATCTTTTAATGTCCTATGTACAATTTGTACGCACACTGTATGTAAAAGAAAGTCTATAGTACTGTAAGGAGATGTCCTTAAAAAATGAAATAAAATAATTATACTTTTGTAGGGTTTTGTTTGTTTTTGCATGTCAACATTAATGTCCATAGCTCTTGAAGATGGCTGGTACCATTAGCATAACAGTAGGGAAAGGGGGTGTCAACCCCCCCCCCCCCCCCCCCATCATTTTCCTGAATGATACTCACTAAACAAAAGGGTAATAATTCTGACATTTGTTGTGTGTGTGTGTTGGCGGGTATTGAGCAAAATCCTGTGAGAATTTATCTCTCTCTTTCTGTCTTTTCTGTTTTTGCTTTTCTTTTTCTTTTTTTTTCTTTTTTTTTTGGGAGGGGTCCAATCATTTGCACTGGAATTTAAAACTATGAAATTCATTAAAATCTTTTCCTGAAATATAAAATTTGTTCTTTATCTTTGCTTGTATAGCATTTATAGATTCATTGAAACATTTTTTTTTTTTGAAAATATTTTTCTTGAGTTTCTTTGATGTTTAACAGTGCAGTCATGATGTTTATTTTCTTTCCTTTTCTGCATTTCTTTTATAGATGGCTGAAGGTTCACATCTATGGTGTTTCAATGGTACAGAATCTGGAACTGGATCGAAATGATGCACAAGTATTTGTTACCCTGGAGCAAAAAATCTCTTATTTAGTGGAAAAGATTGAACTGTGTGACATTGACACTAGTGGAGGTGATGCAGCACTTTTACGCGTATGTAGGTACAAACAGCCTTTCGTCAAGTGTGCGGAATATTGATAGACATTCTTCTCAGAAGTTATATAACTTAGCACATGAAAAGTACCCAACAACAAAAATCCTTTTGAGTGGAATTCTTGCCAGGTTGGGCTGTGATTGTTTGCACGATAGATACCCGGGTTTACCGGTACATATGATAATACGTTGCAACCAAATTGTTCAACTGCTCTTGCATCAACTTGTGTAAAATTTTACTTTGTTCATTACAGCAAATACAAAGGCTGTTCATGAAAAGGCAACCTTTAGGAAGCGTGAAAGAAGAAACTTACAACAAAATCGCAAACTAACAAACAAACAAAAATGGAAAAAACGTAAGAGTGGCCGGTGAAGAAGGATGGCCCCTCTTCTAAAGCCTCCCGATTTCCAACTCAGCCACCCAACCCCTTCAAGGGGTTTACATCCCGTATGAGTACAACTGTATGCTGACACAGTAACGGAATGTGAGACAGTGAAAGAAAGTATGTGTTTGTTACACTTTTCCTGTTTAAGCCATTGTAAAAATAAACATTCTTGCTTTTAATCATTTGCTATGTTTGAGAAGATTCTATAGGCACCCACAGGTATGCCTGTATAATGTACAAAATATAAGCCAGAAGTCCGTTTCAGTAAAGTTAGATATAATATGTACATGTACAATGCACATTGAGCTTCCTAAAAATGCAATTAACATTATCAAGATTTCATTACAAAAGTTTACCGATTTTGAAAAAATGTTAGTTTTCTAAGTGTTGCATGATTAAGCAAAATGATAAGTGCGTACAGTATTTTGGTGCATTGTATTTGCATTTGATTTTTTTTTCTGAAAGAGAAGCAGTTATTGGCACAATGTATGTGATTTTGTTTTCACATATATTATTAAACATAAGTTATGTTGGGATTCATGTGTGCTGTCTCTATGTTATTTTGTGATGATTGGAAGGACTTGCTTCTTGTGTTTTGTATGAGCATGTTTCTTTTGGGGAAAAAAGTGTGTTGCATGTCTCCAATGCAGAATGAGAATATCAGTTTGTATGTTGATAAATTCCCTGAAGACTTCGACCACCTCCACCGCCAGCACTACCTGGTATAGGCTTATCCCTTCATAAACTGTACATGTACCATCAAATGTTATTATTCACAAATGTACATTGTATAATGTGTGACAAGGATGTGATTATATTTTGCCCATTTAAAGCTGTGTATATTTACAGTCACACATTTTTATTTAAGTATAATCGCAATGAAATGATCTACATAGATTTTTTTTTTTCTAATCAGCGGTTGAAATTTAGAAGCCTATTAATAAATAACAACAATTCAACAAGCAATATAACAAAGAATCACAACTATCAAAAAAAGAAGCTTGTCAAAATTCAAGACAAACAAATAATTATAACCAGAATACAGTTCCTATATACATGTGTAATTTGAAGAAAACTTGTTTAATCAACACATTGAATAGCACAGCTATGCTTGTTCAATATTTTCTCAACTACGGTAGTCGTCATTAACTCGATTACAGGACAATTAGTTACCCTTGTGTGTGTGTGTGTGTGTGTGTGTGATATGCATGCTTCTACCGAATTTGATATGTTGTTTGTTTCTTGTGCAGATGTGTCGGTAAATTCCCTGAAGATGCTAACCATTCCCCCACCGACTCTGCATACCGGTACCACTGGTACCATATACAGTGAAACCCCGTTATAACGAGTTCGGTTATAACGAGGAACCGCTTATAACGAGGTGATCGCGTCGGTCCCGTTTTCCTTTGCGTGTAAACCTATGGCAGAACGAATCGGTTATAACGAGCTCGGTTATAACGAGATTCCGGTTATAACGAGGACAATTTCGGTAAATCATGATAAAGAAAAACATAAGCATTTTGATCGGATATAACGAGGTTCCATTTCTTGACCAAATTGCCGCTTTCAAACACGCGACAAATGAAATATTGAAAACCGAATTCACGCTATCCACGTCTTTTCCCGTTTTGCAGAGAACCGTTCCTTCCATGTTTTCTTCTTAATCACGCGATAAGACACAGGAATACCTTCCGATGTTCCTACTAAATTATTAAACATAATCATTCGATTTTCTTTTTCGCGAGAAACGAGTGCGTGATATGAGGTCAGACCACAGCGCAACGAGAAAAAAAAAATAGATAACGCATTCAAAAACTTTTCATGTAGCGACAATATTGTGACCAAAAATGGACAACTGGAATGCGTGTGCAACTCAATATTATATCCTTTCCAATTTTAGTTCCGACTTCCAGTTCTTTTGCTGGTTTTGAGCAAATATGAGTTTGGATGATTAATGCCGAAATAATAAAATCATCGCCCCGATCCCGCCGGGTGACAGTAGCGTTAAAATAGTTGAGTAACGCATGTTAACCTACTTAATCGGTGTTCAGAAAAAGAAACAAACGCATTTATTGGTTTGAATAGATCTGGATTTGTTCATTATCATTTAACAAACGATAATTCGAATATGAGTGTGTGATCAAAGCAGAAATAATTAGTGAAATCATCGCGATCCCGCCGGGTGACAGTAGACTACATATAGTTGAATAACGCATGTTAAGCTACTTAATCGGTGTTCAGAAAAAGAAACAAACGCATGTATTAGTTTGAATAGATCTGGATTTGTTCATTATCATTTAACGAATGATAATTTAAAAATGAGTGTCTATGATTAAAGCCAAAATAATTAATGAAATCATCGCGATCTCGCCGGGTGACAGTAGCGTAAAAATAGTTGAATAACGCATGTTAACCTACTTAATCGGTGCTCGGAAAAAGAAACAAACGCATTCAACAGTCCAAGAACGGATGTACAAAACGCGAAGAGATTTTCGGAAGAAAATAAAGAACGCATTTTTAATCCCTTCGAGCGCAACGATCATACATTGTATAAAATTACAGCCAAATGATTCATGAAATTATCGAATTCCCGCTGGGCACCAACAGCGTAAAATACCTCGCAAGTTAGCGGTAAACAACGCACGTATGTTACTTTGAAATCATCGCGATCTCGCCAGGTGACAGTAGCGTAAAAAAAAAGTTGAATGACGCATGTTAACCTGAATCAGAAAAAGAAACAAACGCATTTATTAGTTTGAATAGATCTGGGTTTGTTCATTATCACAATTTTAACACTGCATTTCACAATGGTGATTTTTTTCTTTCTTTCGGAATGGTCTACCAGGTACAGAATTGCGTAAAAAGGATGACAACCTCCCACATTCAATCCTGTCGCATATTTTTCAAGAACGGTCGTACAAAACGCGAAGAGATTTTCGGAAGAAAATAAAGAACGCATTTTTTATCCATTTGGGCGCAACGATCATACATTGTACAAGATTACAGCCGAAATGATTCATGAAAACATCGCATTCCCGCTGGGCACCAACAGCGTAAAAATACCTAGCAAGTTACGGTAAACAAGGCCTGTATGTTCCTCTATATATTTGCGCTGGTGTTTATTTGAAAAAGCTTAACAAACAAGAATTACAATAAAGAATTAACTTATCATTTCAGCCTCTATTTCTTCGTCTAATTCACAAATAATTTCCCTTTATTCTCTCAATAATAACGCTCAATAATAATTGTGTAATAACAACGCAAAGGATATGTTCTTAAGTTTCATTGATGGGTATATGACGTCATGCTTATGTTTTTCTTTGTTTTTGATGCGTACGGTTATAACGAGGTACCGGTTATAACGAGGTAATATCGCCGGTCCCACGGACCTCGTTATAACGGGGTTTCACTGTAACTCATAACAAACGATTCATTCACAAAAAGTATAAAAGTCTGACAGGGTTTATAACCTGTAAGTTTTATCTTGGCCACTGTTAATTTTTGTGTAGAATCAGAAACCCATTTTAACTAGATATATCAAAACAACAATTACATGGCAACACTTGTATCTTGTCAACAAGTCGTGATGTACACGATCACACGACCAAGGCCGAGCTATACAGTAGGTATGGCCCTCTGGTAGTGCAACTGAACAGCACAATTTTCAATATGTGGGACTGATGTAAGTTTTTGTGGACGTGAGTCATTTTCTCTCATTTACGACAGTGATATAAGAAAAAAAAAAGACAGAAAATATCATTCTGATAATTGTTACACAAAAAAGCAACAATGAACAGAATTTGAAGCGATTCTAGCGTTTTTGGAGTGCTTCGAGTTGCCCTCGTTCATTCAGCAGAATCGCCATGCCGATGATGTCACAGCGCGGGGTTGTGATTGGCTAACTAAGGTCGTCTGCGACTTCGCCAAGTTTTGAGCATTTTTGGATGTGTACATGGATGCTATTTTGCTGGATCCTGACCCTTCTACAAGCAATGGTTAAAAAATAGTGGTATTTCTGAAAACCTAGATAAATTTCGCTTCGAATGATGTATGATTTTAGTGGGCTCAGAAGCAAATGATATTGAAATATACAGTCCTTTCTCAATTTTTGATCTTGTGATTTTGATCTCACTTTTATCCTCCATTTACTATATTTTTCTGAGTGAGGAAAATTTTTATTTTTACATGTCTAGTACATTTCGTCCTTAAACATAAAGATGCAAAAGAAATCGTTGAAAAGCATTGATTAGTCATGGAGATATCGCAGTTTGAAAAGGGGATGTTTTCTTCGGTTCGAGACGTCATGTGAAGGTCACCGCGACCGCGCTGAAAATAAAATAAGCGTCTTTTCGGAGGCCTGCCGGTTGACTGGGTTGGCTTTACATGTACCTTTCCAAGCTTTTTTATCAGCATCTCGTAATCCATCCAGACTTGACCTAGTTGTAGAGTTTGCAAGCCCACTCAGGTGTAACAATGTGCCTCAGTACAACATGAAGGCCATGGTGATGCAATAGGGATTAGAGGGGATTAAATCATTTCTGTTCTTTGACAGTTTTTAAAGTTTCCAGACGCACAAAAATTGGCGAAGAAAGCACATTTGCATTGCAACTGATTGACAAACTGCGGTACATTGACATAAAGTAAGCACTGAATTAACAGTGTGCACAGTATAGGGCTCAACTTGAAGGATGTGTATTTTAACAAAATCAAATACATTGTGCCAGTACCTTTTATACTATACATAGTTGTATGAGTGTTTATCAAGCATAGAAACTGGAAAATATAAAAAAGTGTGGAGTTAACTGCAAAATGAAGATTTTACGAACTTCCGCCACCTGTTTTGTCTCTCAGTGAGCGTGCTGACCAACGTCTTGAGGATATTGGAGCAGTACCGGCTGAAAAGCTACGTGGCGCCGAGGGTCTTACAGCTGGCCTTGAACTACCTGAACACAGCGTGAGCATGCACCCCCCCCCCCCCCTTCTCCTTGCTGTTGCTATTTCACTCTTTTCCTCTTTTTATCCATCTGTTGTTCCTTATCTTCTTTGATGTTGCCTCTCTATTCATCCTTTTCCTTCACAGGTTGCCCCCATGGTCCTCAGGATCATCACTGACCCTCCTCTGCCTTTTGTCTGTCCGCCCTCCTCTGCCTTTTGTCTGTCCGCCCTCCTCTGCCTTTTGTCTGTCTGCCCTCCTGCTCTAATCCCCCTCCCTTTTACCTGTTGGGCTCCTTGCCCATGACCTCCACCCTCTCCTTTGTTTTCTTTGTTCTGTGTCCCCAGCCTGTCCCTGGCTGTTCTTCTTGTGTGAAGTCCTTATATGTGATTGCTTTCCCTGCCTGTTTGTCATTTTGCCTCTGACGAAGATTCTGCTAGGATTGAAAGCTCAGGCCCCTTTTGACTCCATTTTACTCCACTGACTCGCCACTATTGGATAAGCAGTTTTCAGCAGCTTTTTTTGCTACAGCATGCACTCTTATTACAATGATGGATATTTGCATATCATTCCATCTTAAGTCGGTCCGACTTACAATTCTCTTCATAGAGTGTCATTTTAAATCAGTTCAACAGAAAATCCCTTAATGGGTCGATGAGAGTGATCTTGTCTTCTTTTTATGCCTTTGTGATCCCTGCTATTAAAGTATTAAAGCAAAGAAAGTGTAAAGTTCAATCCCGTACAAAGCATGATCATTAAATATGCAAATGAAAATGACTAAATGTCTGAGAGTTCAATCCCATACACTGATTTCTTCTTTCTAAGGATTTCACTATTTCAGTTGCGATGTTTTTCCTATATTGAGATACATATGCATTACTCTTTTTTTGGTGAAAAATCTATTATTTTAAGATTGTTTTGTCCTCCTTTGAGTTAAAAAAAGAAAAAATTAGTAGCAAAAAGACTTCTTATAGACCCATGTTCACAGATGCTCATCATTATCACAGTTTTAATTCATTTCTGGGACTTGCACATAAATGTAAATGTGTAATGCACATATCTTTGAATTTTGGGGGATGTATTCCATTGAAATTCAAGATTACTGATTCATTTGTCACATGCGGGATGCTATTAAAAAGAAAGGGAGAAAGACATTTGAATGTATTTCACTATCTGAGAATGGCTCTTTTTTCTGGGTTTGTGTGAATTCCAGGGTCAGCCATGGGCTCTCGTGGAAAGTTCTGAAGCCACATATTGAGGTAAGAGAGCTAGAACATAGCACCCAGTGTAATCCTTTGTCATTTCAAAGTTAGTGTTTATACATTGTATGTACAAGATTGCAATCGGCAAATGGAGAAAAAAACAAGGTTTTATTACCTCCGCCAAGGGAGGAGGCTATGTTTTCATTGGCGTTTATTTGTTTGTTTGTTTGTTTGTTTGTTTGTGTGCAAAATAACTCAAAAAGTTGTGAACGGATTTGGATGAAACTTACAGGAAAAATTGAAAATGACACAAGGAACATAAGATTGATTTTGGTAGTGATCCATAATTATTTTTGATCTTACGAAGGATATTCAATATTTTGGCAGGTAGGGTTAATGTACTTGGGAACTCAAATTGCACATTTTTGAGGTTTGCATGCGCACTAGTTTCTGTTAGGGCAAGGGACGCCGCGCAGCTGGAAGGTGATGACGTTAACAACAGGCTTCTACAAAATGTATATTTGGAAACCGGGCAATTTTCACCATGCATACGTATTGATGGAAATCACTGATCTCTATAGAAGAACAAGATCTTTGGTGGAAATGAGCTGCTTGGTGGAGGTCTGCGCTCTCAGAGTGCTTCTCTAGCTAGTTAATATTGCTATACTGCATATTTTACTTTAACCGACAGGTTTGGAATAGAATTTTGCAAATGCCATTGGAAGTGAATGTATCCATTCACAAAGTTGGCAGGCCAAACTTTAGTCCTACTGAACTTTATTATTGTCCACCTTGTTCGCATTCTTTGGACTGCGTACCAGTACAAGTATGCGTGCACGTCGCATTCATGTGAGGATCAGAGTTCATATTTCTGAGCGTTGTGAGATCCATGAATATCACCTGAATCCCCAAATTCGTGAAAAATTAATTCCCTTTGAATGTATGGCATGAATAGTAGATAGTGACGAATCCAGGTTGGGCGCACTGGGCGCGAAACTCCCCTATATTTTTCATAAAAACAAAAGAAAAAAAATGGGGATCGGGTGCATGCCCCCTCCTTTAATTTTGTAAAGGGGAATTCCGGGATCGTGGATCCACCCCTGGTGGTCCTTGACTGACTTCTGACATGTGGTAGGAAGACATCTCACCTTCCCTCCTCGTCTCTTCTTCTTTGTCTTCCACCAGACGATGATCCGAGATGTCCTCTTCCCTCTAATGTGCTACACAGACGAGGACGATGAGCTGTGGAAGGACGACCCCTACGAATACATCCGGCTGAAATTCGGTGAGGCCTGGCCCCATGTTGTAAAGAAAATATAACTTTACGATTAATAGTAACTATGCAATCAATGGTAATTACTCATTTCAACATTATCTCTTGGCCAATCAAAGCCAGGAAATCACTGATGGGTACCATTGATTGCAAAGTCACCAGTAGGGCATTATTAACCCTATTCTAACTGGAGGGGGGGGGGGTCAAATTGACCCCCCCTCGACGTTTCGCGCCACGATTCCGCAATGCGCAAAGATTTTGCCGCGTCGTTTCATGACTTTTTTCATTGAAGTCTCCCGCATATTTTGAGACCAAATTTGTGACGTCCGGGTACACCGTTCTGAAGTTATGCAATGTTTTGCGTATGCATGTCAACCCGAAAACCGCTCAAATTCATGATTTCGTGTGCAAATCCAATGCAAACTGTGTTTTTTTGTTTAATTGATATAAATTAGATTATTTCAACTTTTAACCATTGAAATAAATAAGTTCTAATGTAGATAAGCTTGAAAAAGTGCCTCCAACAAATTTTGACAAAAAAA
Organism: Diadema setosum; assembly: GCF_964275005.1. Classification (NCBI taxonomy): domain Eukaryota; kingdom Metazoa; phylum Echinodermata; class Echinoidea; order Diadematoida; family Diadematidae; genus Diadema; species Diadema setosum. The sequence goes on along the minus strand of NC_092696.1, from coordinate 34,138,573 downwards.
AACAGTAGAAAACAAAAGATCGAAAAAACAATAAAATACATAAGAAATTAACAAAACAATAAAAAACAAAAGAATGATTTTGATTGCGCTATTTTTTTACAAGAAAATTATTTGATGTGTCTTGAGGAACTCTGACACAAAAATTTAATAATCCTTCAGTTTTTTTGATGGAGTTATAGTTGAAAATATGATTTCATGCATTAATTTGCATAATTAATTTATTAAAAAATATGAAATCAACATTTTTCTATTGTATGACTATGTAATCTTGTAGTTGACATCCGGCTCTATGTTCAGGCAAAATTTTGTGGCGATCGCGCGATCGGCGGCCGAGATCTGAAGGGGGGTCAAATTGACCCCCCCAGTAAAAACTTGGTCTCAAATAGCCCAGTTAGAATAGGGTTAAATTGGAAAATTACCATATACAGTGGACTCCTGATATAATAAAGTCCTCGGGATTGGCGGTATTCTTTTGTTTTATCATAAACTTGTTGTAATGAACAAAGAAACCAAAAAAAGAATGGATGATGTTGCGGTCTGAGTTTTTACTTCCTTGTAACCGGAATTTCGTTATAAGCATGTTCGTTATAATGGGAGTGCACTGTAGTTATATGCTCTGATGCTCTTGGTCATGTTTGTTTCACCTACCTTCAGAGAAAATAAAACACTGCTTATTCTCAGGGTGTCCTATACCATTAATCAAGACAGATGTAACAAAATAAGATAAAGAAATGCACATGTGAGAAAAAAGACTTTGTATTTGCAAGCTTTGTCACTGAATGGGCGTTCATGTATGACTGTGCAAATGGTGAACATTGTCTCTATTTCTTCGTCCGTCTCCAGATGTCTTTGAGGACTTCATCTCGCCTGTTACGGCGGCTCAGACAGTCCTCCACTCCAGTGCCAGCAAGAGGAAGGAGGTCCTCTCCAAGACCATGGGCTTCTGCATGCAGGTGATCACCGAGCCCAGCGTCGATCCCCGCAAGAAGGATGGCGCCCTTCACATGATCGGCACGCTGGCCGAAATACTCCTGAAGGTAAGTGACGGCAGCAACATCATGTGTGATCATCCAAATATATTGTGTTGGGGTAGTGCGAGTAAAGATTAGACTTACCCACTTAATGATGGGGAATATTGTTAAATTAAGTCAGAATCTAGCAGTGTGCTTTTACTGTAATAAGCTGTTATTTTCGTGTTCAGATATTTTTGTGAATGAGGAGGTCACAGAAATTTTCGCGAGATGCTGTTTTCGCAAATTAACACCGAGGCTATCGTGAGTGCAATATTACCCTAACGCATGGCGACAGTTCCGTGTGTTGTTAAATTCAGGGTGCAACTGTGATTCATGAAATGTGTAAAAATAACAGCTTGATACAGTATTGTCACAAAGACACTCTGTGACAAAAGCGGAAATTGTATTGAGCCAATGTTTAAAACATGGCATAAACCTGGGTTTAAGTGTATGCGTGTGTGTCACACGCAAACACACTGCCATAGCTGCTGACCATCCGAGCATTGAGAATTTAGGGTGTCTGGGACGAACACTGAACTAAGGCTATCTATAGCTCAGTCGGTAGAGCACCGGGCTGGCAGTCCACAGAGGTCTCGGGTTCAAATCCTGATGGAATCCCATTTTCTCTGCTCATTTTTTCACTAAAATATTTGTCTTTGTATTACTATCCAGCAAAGTTTGTGACAAATGGTACTTCATTTTCTCCTGTTTGAATTGTATGCATACCCCTCCTCGCATTTATACTAGGCAACACTTACTGCAGCAGTTGTCAACCTGAACACCCCTTCTTGATTGTCCTGTGTGACATCAAAGCCTCATCCGTAATGCAAGGATGTTCTTGTCCTGCTTCTGCAGGATGCTCCCTGAAAACTTCTGCATCTCTTCATGTCTTGATGAGATAGTGTAAAAATTTTCCTGATCTAAGATCGGTTACACACGAGAGAAAATTCGTAACTTGAATCATCATTGTAATGATGATTGCAATTCGTCTTTAAAATCATCAGACCTTACACACGCTCACTCGAAAACTGTGATTAGAATTCGAATTCTCGAGTGAAGGCGTTACGTAATCTTTGGTGACTTGTCAATCAAAACAACGAGGTTCTATAGCGCGTATTATCTATGGAAGTGCTTGAAAGGTCACGTAAGCTTCGCCCCTCAAAAGATGTTTTGGAGGTCAAGCATTACACACGCAAATTTTGCACCGTAATTTGAGTGAAACTTCACTGGAATTCACCTCCGGACTAGAATTTGAATTCGTGATTGTGATTAGCATTCGTGATTCTAATTTGCTTCCACACGTGCTAAAAATTCGTCATTAGAATTATTTTTCACTGGAATCATCATTCAAACGACGAATTTTTGACCGTGTGTAACCGCTCTAAGATTCATCAATGGATTATTGCTCACAGAGGATTTCTGCTCACTGTAACACCAGTCTCATCCCGATTGCTCCTAGGAATCTTCCTAATTTTGATGTTGGAATGTTGACAGCCTTGAGATGATCGTCTCTCCTTCAGAACATTTTTTCAAACAACACCCATTATTTTTCCTCTTTTCTCTGATTTAATAAAAAATTTCCTTTTTCTTGCTGTTGTGAAGGAATGTAATAATTTTGCATGCTAAAATTCCGGATGTAATGAGGGATTTTTGACCGGTTTTGTTCCAGAAAAAGATGTACAAAGATCGGATGGAGGACATGCTCGTGGCACACATCTTCCCAGAATTCCAGAGTCCACACGGTTACATGCGAGCCAGGGTAAGCAACCTTTAACATTTCTTTGTAGTGTATTGCATTCTGTAGCACCGGCATACATCTATGTAACTTCGTTTACTCCTTGCCAGGGGCCTGTTCCCTAAAGAGGTGTGAGTGATCTCATGCTTGATTTATTGAGCGTAACTTGGTGAATCAAGCGTAAGTTTTTCATAAAGTTCTGTTTCATAAAGAGACTTATGCCTGATAACTTTGAGTAGATTGAGTGTTACTTGCGATCAATCACAAAGTTTTTTAGGAAATGTAATTTGCGATTGATTGCAAGTTACATGTATGCTCAATCTTTATGAAACAAGCCCTGGTTTCATTGCTGCCTCAAACCTGTTTGAGATCATTTGAGTGACAATTCGTATTTCATAGTTATTTTTTTTGTGTGTTTATTTATATCTTTATTTATTTGTATGCGCATTCATTCATCCTTTCATTCATTCAACCTTTCCTGTATTTTTTCATTCACTCATTCTTTTATTTATTTGATAATGTATGTACTGCATTATTTATTTATTAATTTATATGTTTCATAATTTGTTATTCATTATAATATTTTCTTTGATTTGTATTCATTCATCCTTTCATCCCTCCCTCCCTCCATCCATCCATTCATTCTTTCTTTGTTTCATTTTTTTGGACTTGGGCAGGCCAACTGGGTCATGCACTCCTTCAGTGAGATCAAGTTTCGCAGTGATGCCAACCTCCAGCAGGCGCTGGACTGCACCCGTCACGCCCTGGCCCGCGACAGCGACATGCCCGTGCGCGTGGAGTCCGCCTTCGCCCTCCAGATGCTCATCACGAGTCACGACAAGGCCAAGGATCTGATCCAACCGCACGTCAAGGAGGTCATTGAGGGTAAGTGATGAGGGTCAACATTGTGTGTGAAATCTTGTGGCAATGCTTCACAGAGTTTGTAAAAAAGAGATGGAAACTTAACCCAGTGTCACTTGAGAATAGGATTGTACTAAGGGCAATTGTTGGAAATTTTTGGTGAGACCGAATGAATTCCCTCGAAATTTATAGTACAGTCCGACCTCTCATATCCGGACATGTCGGAACCAGTGCTCATCCGGATAAGGGATTTGGCCGCATATGGGAGACTCAATGTTTAATACACGCTGCTGCCTACCCAACGGTAGTTACTTGTACAAATGAATCAAATTTGCGTGAACATGTCACATCCTTGTCAGCTGGTCTGCGTTCAGAATTTTCTGAAAGCTTTGCTCAGTGATCGATCCCCAGTATTGTGCCTTGATTTATTGAGTAGTTTTCTGTTCATATTCTTGCTATGATTTCGGGGGAGTGAATGTCTGAATGCATGTTATTTAGGTGAAAATTTGATATGAATGTATGTTAATAATGTTGGGAATAATATGTAATTCATGTAAGTTTGTGCAGGAATTTTGTCTCAAGTTTGGAATTCCCCTTTTCCTTGTAATTATTAGAATAAAAAAAAAAAAAAAAAATCATGCCTGGAAAATAGTGAGATCCAGATAAAGGGAGGCCATATTGGAGAGGTCAGTCTGTTTTGTTTCCTCCTCCATTGTAGAAGAGTGTCCAGTTTTTTAATTTGGAGGAAATGTGTGCATTACGTACCGACGCTGTACGTCCACAATATTATAGCAGCTTACAGACTTATCCACTCTTCAGGGCTGCAAAAGCGACACGCAAACTTCGTAGAGGATGCTATGGACAAAATGAGTTGTGGGTTCCATGACATTTGCTCCTGCGACAAGTATTCCAAATATCTGCACGCTATTAAAGCTAAACGTACAGTGTAAATTCTACCCACAAACATAACCCCAATCCTAATCCTAAATCAAACTAAACTAAACTAATCTCGACCCTAACCCTGTCACTAACCCCTAGTCCTTGGAGCAAATAACACCTGAGCAATTGTCGCAGGAGCAAATGTCGTGTCACTAACTTGTGAAGAGGAAATGTAGTCGTTCATGTTCAGTATCTTGTGGATTATAGTGGTAATGAGGGGAATGTTTGGTGTGTCATTTTACAGCTCTCCTGGTCGTCATCAGGGAAACAGAGAATGATGACCTGACGAACGTCATGCAGAAACTGATCTGCACCTACGGCGATGAGATCATCCCGATCGCTGTGGACATCACGACACACTTGGTAAGACAGAACTTGGATTGATGTCACCCTTTTGGATATACGTCCTGACAAATCATGCAGATATTATGTAAATAATTATTCAGTGATGATATAAAATTTGCATATTATTTTTGTGTGATGCAAAAGATAGAGATAATACTTCATAGTTGTTTGGCTAGCTCTTCATTATACAGAGAGCGACACCGTGGTATGATATATTTCAGCTGAGTGTTATCTCAACTTTTGCACTTCCTTTTGGTGACTCATAATGATAAGTGGGAAATATTTAAGCTTTCTCTCTATATTTGTGGTGTTAGTGGGTGAATATATTCCTTTGTTTTCTCTCTTCATTTTGTGACATAAAACTGGGATATCTTACTCTGTGCTCTTTCCAGTACTGTGGAAATATGTTTTCCATATCACCTGCATTCATGATGTTAGCTTGCAGATGATATTTTACTCATTTTTCTCTCGAATATTTGTGATAAAAAGTTTTAAAAGTTATCTCTTACCTTCTCCTTGTACTTTGATGGCGCAGGCTGACACATTCTCCAACGTGATCAACAGCGACGATGCCACGGACGACAAAGCCATCACAGCCATGGGGATCCTGAATACGATAGAGACGATATTGACTGTTGTGGAGGAAAAGGAAGAGGTATGAACCACAGGAGTGATTTACAGTGTTCATTGTTTGACAAGCAAGCATGGTCATAATGAAATTTCATTTAAACAACAGGCCTCAAGTTTTTCCAGTATTATTTAGATCACACATTTTTTTTCCCCTCAAAAAAGTAAAAAAACTGTTTGGAGGAAATGGCCTTTGTAGCATAGATGCGGTCAAGTTTGCAAGTGATCAGTCATTGAAACACATTGAGTTAATTCAAAGATATATGGCAACATGCTCAGAAAAGTGAAAAAAAAAATGCATTTGCAAGGCATCGCTAGACTTTGGGATCTGAGCAGGGGGTAGATTAGACTTACTAATTTTCAAATCTTGGCTCCCATGTATGTTATTAGGATCACTCTATTTTACATTTTTTTTTTTTTTTTTCTCAGCATCAAGTTTCAAAATTTATTTGGGCGATTTGATGGAGGTTCTCATTCAACCTTTATCTTATGCAGTTTTATGCTTTTGTCCAAATCCATATTTTGGATTTGCAATGAAAAATTTGGATTTGCTCTGTGTTTTAGATTGTTTTAGAACTGGAGAAGAAGATCCTCCAAGTGGTAGGAGTGGTACTTCGCAACCATGTCATCGGTGAGTCATATACCAGCTGCTTTCTAACAGAGTACTGTATACGCCATATATTTAGCTAGTCTAATTTTTTCGCGAATCGGGACTTCCTGAAGATTCCATGAGTTGTTAAATTTGCGATCGTTAAGTATGGTACAGAGTCAGAATTTTTAGAGTTTTTAAATTCGCTAATAGCACCCGACTTGCAAAAGTTGCAAAAATAAAAATCTCGCAAAATATTTGGCATTTACATTAATCAAATGACTGTTTTGGTACTTTATTGTTAAAGTAACTCTACAATAATGTAATCCTGCTTACCAATATCCCATCCAATTTTTCGTTCTCATTTTCAAAAACAAAAGGTGCAGAAAAAAGTAAAGATAAAAAGCACAAGCAGTTCCATCTCGGGGGAATTTATTCCAAGACATCTCTGATTTTGTGACCCACAGTTTTTGTGACTGATGTCTGTTTCTGTGTTTTATTTTGTACTTATTGCACTGACATCTTGAACCTGCTTGCCAATTAAAATTAACCAGCCGTTCTTTCATTTTGACCTTCAAAATCAAATGGCTTAGAAAAAAAAACAAAAAAAAAAAAACTTTAAAAACAGGAAGCACAAGGAGTCCCTTTAGGGAAGATTATTTTGATAACTACTCTTCATTTTTTGTAGATTTCTACGAGGAGGTGTTCTCACTAATCTTCAGCATGACGTGTACCCACGTCTCCCCGCCCCTCTGGGAAGTCTTCTACTTCCTCTTCGAGACCTTCGCCCATGACGGCTTCGACTTCTTTGTAGGTGAGTAACAAGCCACAGCCCTCTGTATTCACTACTACTCTGGCTTGGAGCAATTATTCAGAGAATTAATGATTTCTGTAGAAATCAATCTTAGAATTTCTTTGTTTTCACTTTTGCAAAATGCATAGACATGATATGCTAAATCTTCCTAGGACTGGCAAACACTTTTTAAGAAGATTTTCCCTTTATTTTAGATGAATTAAAAAGAAGATATCATGGTTCCCTAAGTAGTTTATTTGAGAAGTGTGATAATTATGCAGTGATGATTTTTAATAGCATTGATGATTTACTTACAAGTGGTAGTCATGGGGCCCTGCTGTTAACCCTTTCCATTTTATATCATGTGAATAGTTTCCCATGCATTTGGAATGATAAAATCGGAAACACAATGCAAAAATGCACATTTATAGGATCTGTGTGCTGTATGTATGTTGACTGTTACAAATTGCTGTGTGTACCAGGCATATTGCAGTAGGGTTATGACATAAACTGTTTTACAGTGACGATGAACGTGGGGATATAAAGGTAAGCGGAGTCACATTTCTTTATGATCGGCCCAGAGTAAAAAAAAAAAAAAAAAAGCTATGATACAAATCTCAAATTTGCCAGTGACTTGACAATTCTCTGGACTGAACAAGAATAGGTAAGAAAAAAACCAAGGAAATGAGATGGAATGCCAACAGTTTAGCACTGATAGTGCCATGCCTGAAGATTCTTTTCATTTCCTTGTTGGGACTTTTGTCATTTTTAGTGTCTCCTATGAGAGTGAGTCTGCAGTGATCTGATTAACGGTGAACCTTTCATTTACCACCTCCATAGTGTACCAGCGTTGCACTTAACTTTTGCCGCTTGCTTCAACCAGGAAGTGTAGAGAGATTACCATTGTTATTCCCTGAAGCAAGCGGATAGACCAGTAGCCTTTTTTAAATCTCCCCTGTCAGTAAAGCCATGAGTTTGTTTCCTTGAAGCTACACTGGAATTTGGGGGAGTTAAGATTTGAAAGCAAGACATTGTTAACTAGAGGGGTGAAGGTTGAGGTGTGAATTTTCAATTAACATAACAATGTCAGAATTTTTGAGCTTGGGTATTTGTTCCAAGCTTATCATGTCACTGCTGGCAACCAGGGATAGCCTGGTGGTAGTGTTGCTGCCTGGAGAGCAGTAGATGACAGGTTCAAGTTCTGTGATTCCTTTTTTCCAACATGTTTGTTAAGTTATAGATCAGCAGTTGTGATCTTACAATTATCGTTTGTAGAGGGAGAAAATGGAAAATGGCGGTGGGAACAGATTTTATCGATCCAGACTGCATTTATCGATAGTAATCGTTTGCTCGTCCCAGTCACCGACGTGGTCCCACATCCCTATATTGGTGTAATTGTTCCTATTTCAACCGTAAGAGGGCGACACACATGGAAAAGAATATATTTATTTGACCAGTTGGTGAATTATAACGAGCTGGGAAAATATAACATTTGCGATCCTCTCAAACAGTATCATGTGACGAGCACTCGACCAATCACATACCAGAAACTGTCTAAGCCATCTAATATTTCAAAATAACTCCATCCCAAACGAAACCCATTTTTTTTTTTTTTTTTTTTTTTTTTTCATATGCCGACCCTGTCTCCAGGCTGATTCCATCAACCGCCACAGTATACTTCTTTTTAATAAGATTCAAAATTTAACAAGCAGTTTTAATAATTTGTTCTGTTTTCTTGAGAATATACACATATTTTTTTTTCTCTTTTTCTACAGAAATGATGCCAGCCCTTCACAATTACGTGACAACAGACCCAACAGCTTTCATCAGTCAACCGAAACACCTCCAGATCATCTATGAAATGTGCAAAAAGGTCGGCAAAAGTTTTCGTCTGTTACGCTTTGCAGTCTTGGGAGACATGATTGTAATATATTCAGCCCGTGTTTGAATTTTGATATATTGTGTGAATCTATATTGCAAAAAGAAGAAAACAACACAGGACAAGCAAAAGTGGTCATCATCACTGCAGTGTCTATATAAAATCTCATGCATTTTATTTCGTATCACACATTTGTAATGGCATTAAAGCTTCTACATTTTATTTTTTATCATACATTTGTTATGGCATTAAACCTCATACATTTTATTTAGTATCATACATTTATAATGTCAAGAGTAGGCATGTTGTTGTTGATGTTGCTCTGCTTCACTGTATCTTCCAGGTCTTGACAGAAGACACGGATGAGGATGCCCAGAGCCATGCAGCCAAACTCTTAGAGGTCGTTCTCATCCAGTATAAGGGACAGATTGATGACGTAAGCCAACCATGTGGCCAGTGTATGGTGTAGCTTGTGTAGAGTGTTGCGTGACCCTGATGTATGTTGTAGCTTGTTTGTAGTATATGTGTCCCTGGTGTATGGTGTGGCATATGTGTAGTGTTATGTGCCCCTGGTGTATGATATACAACCTAGCGTATGTGTAGTGTTATGTCCCTCTGGTGTATGGTGTAGCTTATGTGTAGTATTATGTGCCCCTGGTGTCTGGTGTAGCTTGTGTGTAGTATTATGTGCCCTTAGTTGTATGGTGTAGCTTATGTGTAGTGTTATGTGCCTCTGGTGTATGGTGTAGCTTATGTGTAGTATTATGTACCCCTGGTGTATGGTGTAGCTTGTGTGGAATTTATGTGCCCCGTTGTGTATGATGTACACTTTGTAGCTTGTTTGAAGTGTTATGGGTCCCTTGTGTATGTAGCCCATGAGCTGTACAGTGTCCCTCTCGTGTAGCTGGTGTACAGTGGAAATCTTGTATGCAGGAGAACGACTCGGTATTACCTTACCTCTCATCCCATAATGAGATGTGTAACCATGGTGATGTTGTCGTAGGTGTGCTTCAATCCCTCATGAATGGTACAAAATGAATTTTGGGGGAAAATCTGTAATGGAACCTAGAAATGTTCTCACTTTTTTTTTTTTTTTACTTCGGAGTAAAGTATTGTTCAAAGACTGAATGCCTGATCCCTTAACCCTATTCTAACTGGGGGGGGGGGGGGGGGTCAAATTGACCCACCCTCGACGTTTCGCGCCACGATTTCGCAACGCGCAAAGATTTTGCCGCGTCGTTTCACGACTTTTTTCATTGAAGTCTCCCGCATGTTTTGAGACCAAATTTGCGACGTCCGGGTACACCGTTTTGAAGTTACGTAATGTTTTGCATATGCATGTCAACCAAAAAACAGCTCAAATTCATGATATCGTGTGCAAATCCAATGCAAATTGTGTTTTTTGGTTAAGTTGATATAAATTAGATTATTTCAACTTTTAACCATTGAAATTAATCAATTCTAGTATAGATAAGCCTGAAAAAGTGCCTGCAACAAATTTTGGCAAAAAAACAATAGAAAACAAAAGGTCGAAAAAACAATAAAATACATAAGAAATTAACAAAACAATGAAAAACAAAAGAAATTGATTTTGATTGTGCTAATTTTTTTCAAGAAAATTGTTTGATGTGTCTTGAGGAATTCTGACACAAAAATTTAGCAATCCTCCAGTCTTTTTAATGGAGTTATAGGTGAAAATATGATTTCATGCAAAAATTTGCATAATTAATTTATTAAAAATAGAAAGGCAATATTCTTCTATTGTATGACCGTGTTATCTTGTAGTTTACATCCAGCTCTATCTTCAGGCAAAATTTCGCGGCGATCGCACGATCGGCGGCCGAGATCTGAAGGGGGGGTCAAATTGACCCCCCCTCAGTAAAAACTTGGTCTCAAATAGCCCAGTTAGAATAGGGTTAAACTGTCTTGTATTACCATGGCCTTCTTATCAGACTGAGGCATGTTGTTTCATCTGAGTGGGCTGGCTAACCTGATAGTTGGTCAAGTTTGGAAGAATGCTGATTAAAAAGCTTGGCAAACTGCAGCTAATTTTTTGACGTAGTGAGCACATGGAGGATTTAATGGTATGACTTTGAAGGATTTGATATGAATCTTTAAGCTTCAATGTAGATAAAATGGTTGTGCTTTTCTTCAATTCAGTTCAATTCATTTCAGTTCAATTCAATTCAATTCAGTTCAATTCATATCAATTCAATTCAATTCAATTCAAATCATTTCAATTCATTTCAATTCAGTTCAATTATTATTTCTATCAAAAAAATAATACATCATGCATCTTTGCATTATAGATTTTTGTATGTTTCTTAGTAGTAACTCAGTATAATTTCGAATGTTTCCATGCAGGCTGTGCCTCTGTGTGTGGAGCTGGCGCTCGCCAGGCTAACGCGAGAGGTCAAGACGACGGAACTACGACAAATGTGCCTGCAGGTCGTGATTGCTGCCCTCTACTATGACCCCCAGAAACTCCTTGACCTTCTGGAGAAGGTGCGCATTCCCAACACCAACGAGGCGGTCATCGTCCAGTTCGTCCAGCAGTGGCTTAGTGACACAGACTGCTTCTTAGGGTGAGCATAGCAAAGTCTCTTCTAGTTGTTTTGTCTGATTATCATTTTGTAATTTTTTTAGTCTATGCCTTACAGGGTAGTGTTGAAATAATCAATCAGTAGTAACGTGTTACGACTTTGTCATTTGGTTAGGTTAAAAAAATGAATAACCATGTAAGAGAAAAGATGAGTGTATTTTTATGAAGATTTTGAGAACATATTTAAAGTACTGATGATTTATTAAAAAAAACAAATGTAAAGTTATGTTTGTTTACAAAAGTAAATTCACTCATTGTCAAATCACAGCTCATCATTACCTGCCATTATTTGTGATAAGAATACATATTTGTTAGATGACACACTCGCATCGGTCAATTTAATTCTCTCCTCATTTCTGGTTGGAAGAGTCCAGCACTAGATACTGTAAAAGTGAATATTTTTGTGCGACTAATTTTTTGCGCTTGGCAGCATAAGAGTTTCACATGTTTTTAATTCTGCGGAATCAAGACACCTAGTACAGGAACATATGGCAAGCAAACTAAGATATTCGCATGTTTTTATTTTTGCGCTAGTTTCTGGTTGCGGGAAATGCGCGAAAATTTCAACACAGCGAAAATTTCAACACCACGAAAATGTCCACTTTTACAGTACCGCATTCAATTTGAAAAGTGATGCATTGAAATTAGCTAGCCACATATTTGTCACTTCCAAAAATTAACCCAGGCCTTTGCTTGTGATTTGTCTTGCTGGGTCGTCTGGTTGAGTTGCTCAATTTCCTTCCCCACCCCATAATATGCAAATGAAAGATTCCAGCACTGGAGACTGTATTCCATTTGAAAACAGTGAGTTTAAGTTTATTGAGCTATTAATCACTCTTTTGTTGTTTCCCAATATTAACCAGAACCATTGCCCTTAAACTTTTTTTTTTTTCAGGTTACACGATCGCAAGATGTGTGTTCTGGGCCTGTGTATGCTACTCTCTCTGCCCAACAGACCGCCAGTCGTCCATGAATGTGCAAACCGTTTCCTCCCAGCCCTCCTGCTCCTCTTCCAAGGTTTAAAACGAGCCTACGAATGTGAGTATCAGAAACTGATCAGACTTCCAGTAAAAACAAATGAACAAACAAACAAAGCTCCCATTTTCAAATATGAACTTTGACCCTCATTTGCATAACCAAAACTGCTCTATCTAATCTTGTCATTATGGGAGAGCTCTTCACACTCAATGTCTCATACACACTCACTCACACGTAATGACACATTCACACTTAGATTCTCACTCTTGTGCTCTTCTTTTCCAGGCCGGGCAAACATGGAGGAAGAGGATTCAGACGAGGGCGAAGACGACAGCGACTTTGAGGAGGAAGAACTCGAGAGTGATGAAGATGAAATTGATGAGGATGGAGCCGAGTATTTGGAAAGACTAGAGAGTGCGGTACGTAACTCATTTCTGCATAGAAGAGCTCGTTGGATTTGTCTTTGCAACGATACTGTAGCAGCACATGCATTGCTTGTGTGGTATTGTTACAAAATCATTGCCATAGCAACCAAATACTTTTCTATAGTGGATGAAAATCTTCAGTTGCCTGTATAAAATTTTGTTAAGTTGATAGGTGTAGTTAAGTTGAAAGTGGAAACCTTAAACACTGTTACAAGTACATGGCTCTCAAGTATGACTTTTGTTGTTGTTGTTGTTGAAAGAATTACGTTTTGTAGTGAATTGACTGGGGGGGGGGGGGAGGAATGCATATTTTCTCACTAAACCGTACACCCACTGGTAAAAGTCAACTCCACTGGCTTTGCACCGACATTGAGATTAGTGATAAAGCTATAAACAATTTGTTAGAGTGATTATCAAATCTATCCAAGCTAGGCCAGCCTTCGGAGTCCACAAAGCCCCACACTTCTGGATCTTCATTTCCTCCTCCAAGGGAGGAGGTTATGTCTTCATTACCGTTGGTTGGTTTGTTTGTTTGTTTGTTTGTGTGCAAAATAACTCAAGAAGTTGCACACTGATTTGGATGAAACTTGCAGGAAAGGTTGAGAATGACACAAGGAGCAGATGATTAAATTGTGGTAGTGATCCTGACATTTTTATGGATTTTATGAAGGATTTTTGATATTTTGGCAGGTAGGGTCAATGAACTTGAGAGTTCAAGCTGCACGTTTTTGAAGTTTTCATACGCATACTAAAGTGCGTGCTCTAGTTTCTGCTACATGTAGGGCGAGGCGTGCTGCGCAGCCGAGAGTTTATGACATAACAAAGGCTTCTATATTGGGAAATCAGGCGATTTTTCAGCATGCATTCTATGGGTGAAAATCACTGATCTCTGTGGAAGAGCAAGATCATTGGTGAAAAGTAGCTGCTAGGCGGAGGTGGTTGCGCTATCTTAAGTGCTTTTCTAGTTACAGCTGAATTTTTATACCTGTTAAGAGCAAGTCCCTAAAGAGAGGAGAGAGATGGAGAGGGTATCAGTGGAAGAGATGGAGGGTTGAAAACACCGGTGTCATTTCTTTCCTTCCCAGGCTGCTGACAGAGAGGATGATGAAGACGATGAGGTGTATGAAGAGACGGCGCTGGAAGGATACAACACCCCTCTTGACGACGAAGACACGACCACGGATGAGTACGTCATCTTCAAGAGCATCATGCAGAGTGAGTGGTTCCACTTATTAACCCTATTCTAACTGGGCTATTTGAGACCAAGTTTTTACTGGGGGGGGGGGGGGGAGGTTCAATTTTATTGTTTTGTGAATTTCTTATGTATTTTATTGTTTGTTTTTTTATTTATTTATTTTTTTGTTTTCTATAATTTTTTTTCCAAAATTTGTTGCAGGCACTTTTTCAAACTTATCTACATTAGACATCCCCCAGTTAAAATAGGGTTAATCCTTCCCCTGCTGACTTCATTCACACTACTGTGGGCATTTAATGAGTATACAATCGTGGCTTCCAGGTGTAATGAGGAGGGTGAATTGTTTGTGTGTCACTGTGCCATTGTGTAATCCTTCTGTGGTCCACTACAGTGTTAACCTCCTGTGTGCCGCGATGTAAAGCTTCCATATGCCACAGTAAACCTCCAGTCACAGTGTAAATCTCCTTTGTGCCACAGTAAACCTCCATTCATAGTGTAAACCTCCTGAGTGCCGCAGTGTTAACATTTCTCCCATGGTGTATACCTCATGTGAGCCATGGTGTAAAACCCCCAACCTGTGTGCCAACTTGTTTGGAGACCACAACACATGACCAGTCTTGGAAAGCATTTTGTTTTTTGAAGCCAAGTTACTTTTTAGAGAAGTGTTTATGCAAAAAATGCAACATTTGTAGAATATATTTGATGGTAAATCTCTCACAATTTTTCTTGCAAATAGCCAGTATTCAAATCAAACATGTCCATGTACAGCAAATCTTTAGCTTCCCATGACTTAGTACAAGGCTGTATTCATGACCATGATTATGCCATGTAGCTAAGCTGTTGAAAAGGTGTGGGCAGCATGACATTTGGAAGACTCAACATCAACGTATGATTACAATTTACTCAAAAAATTCCTGTGCTGTCACAACTCACAGCAAGCTATCTAAATATTGTGTGAGGAATGGAATCACTTGTGACGCTTTCAATATACTTTGACATATTGTGAATTATCAAACAGGTTGAGCGCAGGTGTGTGATTAAGCAAAATATTTGGGTGTGCGAATGTGGAACACAAAGTTTAAGTAATTTATGTGTAATTTGGTGTAGATGTACACGTAGGTATGAATATTTAAGACGAGAAGGTGCAGAAAGAAAAGTATGGTACCCCTGTGCCATCGAGGAAATGGTAACATTATATTCTGTCTATGGCTAGATATCCAAATGACCGACACGGAGTGGTACGGCGCCCTCACGAGTCAACTAACCATGGAGCAGCAGCAGCAACTTAACGACATTGTCGTCCTTGCCGACCAGCGAAAAGCTGCAGCAGGTAAACTTGAGAAACTGGCATGTCTGTCCTGCTTGAATAACCTCCTTGATAGACCCAACTGATTAAGGTCTTTCTTTTCTAGCTCCACTTGGTTCTGGATTATTAAAGGAAACATGCAAAGGTTTCATAATTGTCCTACTTGTGAACATTTCATTCAAATTAATTAAATTCATACATCAAGTTATTTTTGTTGCAACCGATTGACAAATTGCCCTAGATCAATGTAAATTTATGTCAGTGATGAGCACTTTTTTGTTGTCGTTGTTGTTGCCCTACACCGACGTAAATAGCACTGAATTGATCAGTGTTTTAGTAAGGCCAAAAAAAAAAAATTGTTGCATTGGCGTAACATGAGATTTTCAAATAGGGTTGGTCGGGCGGATTTTTTTTTTTTTTTTTTTTTTTTGCTACCTGCATTTTACGTGTAAAACTCGTGCTCAGCTCAGTAAACAGTTACAACTGCTGCACCGAATGTGCTGTGTTCATCTATTCTACAAATCATTTATGAGGCCGATATTACTGGAATTATACCCCTTCACAGAATTTAAAGATGTTGAAATCCCTATCCTGAATGTTTTCACTTCATATTTTACTATTTTGACTTAGATAGGATAGATGCAAATTGACCCATATGTAAGATCTTTTCATCGCACACGGCGATCTCTATTACAGTCCCACATATACAGATTCGTGTAAGTTCTCCACACAAGAAACCTGTGGCAAAACTGTGCACAATACATCGCAGTCTGAATGCTACGTATACACTGAATAAATCTTGTTAGAGTACGTGTCCGTGTTGGAAACAGATGACGTACTGATCAAGGAAGGCTTATGCGAGGCGCTAGATCTCGCCCTCGTACATCCGATATCCCCAGAGCCGTTTCCACTTCCGGGTTTGTGCGATCGCGATCGCAATCAACAAGATATTTGATATCGATAGCAAAAAAAAATAATAAAAAAACATGGGGTCGGCGGAATTTTTAGGGTCGGGCGGGTTACGCCAATGCAACAATTTTTTTTTTTTGGCCTAATGATGAAGGTGATGATAGTGATGATGGTGATACGGATGATGGTGATGATATGGATGATGAAAGTGATGATCATAGTGAAACTGGTTCTGAAAATGATACGACTGAAGACTATGGTGATTGTAGTGGTGATGGTGATCATGATGATGATGATTATGATGATGATGACAATAATATTTGCTGTGATTTCTGATAACCCATCTCTCTGCACACATACAGCCACTCCCATTATTATATACACCCCTCTTCTCTCTCTTTGAATTTTCCCCCTTCAGAATCCAAACGGATTGAGCAGGAGGGAGGCTACAAGTTCCCCAACCCCACAGTACCTTCCACCTTCCACTTTGGCGGTGAGATGGGATCATGAGCTGCTGCCACGCTGTGCCGAGCATTTTTCATTTTCTTCCTACCATCCACTATCATGTATATTTTCATAACTGTAAGAGGAGGGTTGATAAAGAGATACCCCGTGGAGCCTGAGAAGTGACTCAGCTTGATACATGGCCGACCTTGCAACGAGTCTTGTGGGGGTTCTCTGGCTTTACTTGGGAGAGGGAGTGAGGTAAATCCTGGCTTGCTCGGTCTCTTCATCTGCAAGCGGTCTGACGTCAGCGTTTTTTTTTTTTTTCCAGTGAGACTTGGATGACGGTAATCTGGAGCAAAATTTACAGAAGACGTATATCTCTTATCATGATACTCAACCACATCTTTCAGACATTAGGATGCAATGAAGTTTTATACTATGTGATATCATTCTTAGGGAACTATTTTGAATTAGAGATATTGGCTCAAGGCACTGCAAAGATGAGTGGATGTACTTGCCCATAATGAGTATAATTGTAGAGTAGAAGTGGCAGGTTGCTTAAAGTTGCTGAATTTTTTCTTTTTTGGGGGGAGGGGGAGGATAAGGGGGAGGGGACCGTGAGACATAAGTTGTTTTGTTCTTACAAGGGAAAAATTACGTTTACCTCCATCCTGCTGTAGATATTCATCAATGCCTCTTTGTTTTGATGTAGTGTGTGAAAACCCTTGGACATTCTTCATTTCAGCTTGGGCTGTAGATAGCGTAGCTGCAGATGTTGCATGCCGCCTCGGGACATGTTAAAGAGAGGTCTGCCTCGTCAAAAAAAAAAAAAAAAAAAAAATAGAGAAAAGAGAAGAATGGAGGCGAAGCATACCGCAGTGCTTTTTCTTTTCTTGCTGGGTGCAGCATGTTTGCCAAATTCTATTTCGTCAAGTACTGTTCATTGACATCGCAATCGGGGGAATCGGTTTTGGCGTTCAGCAGCATGGGAGGATTCTGCTTTCCCATAGTCTGATAAGGTGTTCACTGGGAAGATCCTCAAATCTTTGCGGTCTCCCGAACAGCCATAGAATGACAAAGTAACCGGGAGCTCGTCATCGAAACAGGTGTCTTCGGGAAAGAGATGTGGAGAGAGTGGTAGAAGGGTGGTAACAGGTACATCCAAAGTGTCCAGAATTAGGCATTTTTTAAAAGCTTGTTCAGTGAAGTTTTCTGCAAAAATGACAACTCTTTGAATGTGAGAAATTTGATATTCGTCACGGAGGTAACACAAAAGGTTATCTACTTTCGCATCGAGGGCCCGGAAATTTTCAGATGGGGAGCGAATTAGGGCTGAAAGCCAGAATTTGAAAATGGGGCCTCCCTGGCATGATGCTCTTACAAACTGCCCTGCTTCGGAAACGTGTTTGCAGAAGAATTTTCGTGCAGAAGTCAGCTGACTCCTGTCAGGGGTCTCAAATTCCCACTGCTGAATGGGCATTATGTATATATATATATGCAATCCCCCAACACTGCGCCTGGCCAGATGACTTATGACCATTGGTGACCTCAAAGGAGTTGGCTCACGTAAGGTCAAAGTTGAAGACGTGGCCTTGGCAAACCGTGAGATCCAGAACAAGTCTTACATGCATGTCGAAGTTGTATGCTTCCCAGTTGTAAGTTATGTCTTGTATAGGATAATACTTTTCGTCTGTCTTTAAAGATTAGTGCAAGACTTTGCGCAAGCACGGAATATCGATTGCAGTTTGAAAATTCTCCCGAGTAAAGAAAATAAAAATGATAAAGAATGAAAATAGTTGGTGAGTCATGCAGCATTTCACATGAATTTTACAGTTGTTTGATTACAGGGATATGTGTCGATTGATATATTTAATGTCACAGTTTACATAAACAACCAAGCAAAATTCTAAATTGCATTAGATCACTCTACGTGGCTGAGGTCTGCACGTGTTGATGTGATAGTCTCTTATACAGCATGGGAATTCAGGATTTTAGCTGCACTTGAGCATGTTAGAGATTATTATAATATGTAGTATGTCTGTATAAGTTTGAGCACTTTAATTTCCAGCGTCATTGCAGAGATTTTTTTTTTTTAATACTTGACAGTGTAATAAACTATATGGTACTTCATCATTTCTGACAGTATTTTGCCTTAAATGCCCCTGTAATGTTCCATATTGTATGTTAATTAAGTAGTGGCCGTGAAGTTTAGTTACATGTACATTCATGATCCAAATACATCTTTGTGTAATAGTGTGAAAAAGGAACACCCATTATAATTACATCTCTCGTCTTTTTAAAGAAGCCAATAAGCACAGTCACGCTATGTGAAACTAGGCGTAGTTTCACTATCGGTATTTTGCTTTGTGCAGTTTGGGCAGTGTGACCGCTAACCTCTCGAGAAGTGACCAGCGAAACTTCCTGCATGCACTTGGGAAGTTTCTCACCTCTCTCGAAACTATACGTAGCTTTGTGCAGTGTGAGCGGCGGGTGAAACTTTGCGATGCCATAAAAGATCCATTCATGTTGTTTATGCACATTGCGGATTCTTTAGTGCACTCTTGCGCATTTTGCTTTCTTTCTTTCTGCAAAAAAGCCGACAGTACAAGCAGTTTCATATTACTGAAACAAGACACAGTTTTGTCTTCAGTGTGACTGCGTGCCGAACTTCTAGAAGTTATCTGGAAGCGAACTACACGTAGTTTCACGAAGTGTGACTGTGCAACTAATGAGATGCCCTTGAGGACAATGTGTTGATGAATACAACAGTGAAAGTTCAATTTCGCAGTTGTCAAACTTATTTTTAACAGTTTTTGTAATCACTTGCCTTGACATCTTGTACCCATTTACCCGAGTGCTCAAGAGAATTTTTGATGAGGATTATTTTTTTCTTTCCCTGGGATCCAGTGAAATGTAGTGGGTGGACAGGTAAAGTCAGTAAAGCATGAGGGGCTTTAGCAAATCTTTAGTGCCACTGGTAATTATATTTGCCCTCAGCAAAGTCGTCTGTATGAAGCCCTTTGGTTGTACATAATTATCATATTGATACGGATATGGAGTTTGGTAGTCCCACTGCTTTTCCCTTTTTCGTCTGATATTGAGATTGCGTCAACAAGGTGCAGGTCATCGACCTCTCACTGTACTTTCTTTAGCATACATTTGACAAGGTGGTGTATCGAAGTACTCATGTACCCACTGATATATGAAAACTGATCCTTTTACATAAAAAGGTTTGGAATAAGTTTAGATTGATCAATTTGGGCAACACAAATCCCAAAGGACAAAACTTCCATCTTGAGAGCATAAGTTTACTTCATTTTCTTGTAGCAATGGAGCAAATGAAATTACAATTGCATAATGACACAAGATACAAATATATTTATGTATAGATTTTCTTTTCTTCTTTTTTTTTTGTGTGTTTTTCAAAAGGTGAATTTACAGCTTCATCACAAGTTTCCCCAGTATGTTTTAATGAATTTGAGTAATATTGGATGAATTGTTTAGCCAGCCTGTTCAAAAAGGAAAAAGAAAAAAAGAATACACCCCTTAACCCATTGAAGACTAGCCCCCAGTATACTCACACAGGTAGCTTTGAGAAATGCTTGATAAAGCAAAATAAGTT
This sequence comes from Diadema setosum, assembly GCF_964275005.1. Taxonomy (NCBI): domain Eukaryota; kingdom Metazoa; phylum Echinodermata; class Echinoidea; order Diadematoida; family Diadematidae; genus Diadema; species Diadema setosum. The sequence continues at coordinate 34,118,308 of NC_092696.1, read as the reverse complement.
CGTCCTGAATGGGTTAATGCGATGAAGTGAAGGGAATGACAAGTCACATGGGAAGGCTCAGGAGACAAAGGCTGTTCAAGATGAGGACGGACAGATCCATGAGATATCCTAAGTGCCATTTTGCAAAAACAAAAGACCCTTTGAGCAGCGTATTTGATGCCATTCGTGACTTACTGGCATCGTGGAAAGCTTTTGTGAGGTGACCTCGTGACAAGAGGAGGCATACATTGTTGTTGGCTCCTCACACATCCTAGCTGGGCAACTTGAAATCTCCTGCATTGGAAGAGCTTAAGTTACATTGTGGAAGTTTCTTTTCCCTTTTATGTTTCTCACTTGCAGATTGCTCGTTATTGTCAAAATGAAATGGAATTTATTGTTCGATCCACGGTTTGTCTGCTTTTAAGTTTGCCTCCTCTTAAAAAACAATAGCACAACCTTAGAAGTGCCTTTGTGTAATGTGTACATATTATCTTGAGGTGATTATGTGCAGATGCACTGAAAGATATAGGAACGAAAAAGGCATTCCTCAACAATAACGATGCCAGTAGAGAGTTGATGTGTGGCCTGAAAAATTGTCAACTTTTTAACGGATTCACCAAAAGCCTCTCACCAGCTTTTCTTTGAAGTGGCTTTCAAAGTGGCAGTAATGTTTATGACCTTTCAGCTAAAACTAAATGTATGTTTTCTCGACTGATGTCCTGACGGCACGTTTGCATAATCCGTGGAATAGCTCTATAATGACTTTTGCATTATAGGCCTTCGGAGTTTGTTGTAAAACAGAGGCCAAAAGTTGATCTGCCATGCAAAGGAGCTGAATGTCAGCCTGTTCCATTGACATTTTGTCGACTTCTGAGAAGTTGGCCCCCGGATGGTGCCCGAGGATTCACACTCCTGGAAGATGTATTTAGTTAACCCTTCGTATGCTCTGAGTGCTGATTAACACAGAGAACCCCATAGCATTGTACATCCGGTCCAATAGTCCTTGGCTAGAAAGTGTTAATCATCCTTTTAATCTGTTCGTGAAAGGGTGGACGATGTTGGCTTGTCCTTCGCAAGCTAAAAATCAGGTCTTCTCTTCTCATACCATGTCAGTTGGTGATGGCAGTATTTATAACGTGTTAACCTTCACTCTCCTAGCTGTTGTAATGCCCATAGATAGTGTGCGTGGCAAATCATTTCTGGTACAGGGTAGCTCAGAATCTATCTTGTGGAGAATCTGTGAAACTGATATAAATAATGATGAGAATCGGTAGCATGCATTGTCCTTTCTGAATAATCTGATTCAAAATTCTAGGTTCGCATTGATGACATGAACTCTACAGTATCCCCCCCCCCCTCACACACACACACACACACACATACACACATATGATTACATGCTCAGACACTCACTCAGTCACTGAATCTCTCTAACACTGCATGAGGCTCTGTAGAAAGTTAGACAAGTCCCTGATGTTGGAAATATTTTGTTGTACATGTATTGAGATAAATTGTAACAAACAGGTGTCTATCTAATTGCTCTGTTGAGCCTCTGTGGTTTTGATGAGGACATGTTATTAACATCGCTGGATACCTCGGGCATTGGCATTCAACTCACCTACAAATCCTTTAAACTTCGACTGAACCGTTGCGAGGGGGACGAATGTAATCACAAACACTTTGACTTAATGCCATCTTTGCATCATTTCTTGTTGAATGGCTTGTGAGATCACTCTGTGAATGTAAGAAAACAAGCTTAGGGGATTTTCCACATCCATAACCTCCAAAAGGGTAAGTTTGCAATGAATAGCAATCACACTGGAGCCATTGTAATATAAAGTTGCTTCTGATAAAAAATGAAACGTGTACATTACCATCTCGTTCAAGAGCAAAGAGATTTGCGTAATCGGACCCAATCTGAACCAGTAGCTACGCGTGTATTCTCACTTAATTTATCAGTCCATCATTAGAACAATGACAAATTTCTGTGATATGTAGATATAAGTTCATCACAATCGCGCACATACATAAACACACACTTTTGCTCATTTTAGAGCAATAAGCCAATGTCATAACTTATCAATGTTAATAAGATGTACAAATGTTCAGTTCTGCTCTTGTGTAATCTTCTACCCCCTTTTGTTTGTGGTCCTGTCCCCTTCCGTTACGATCTGCCTTGGACATACAGTGTACATATAATTGTTGTTACTACTAAAAGTACAGCAGACTTCTTGCAACCTTTGACCCTCGACCCTGTTATCAGGCAAAGTTTTTTGGGGGGACTCACAAGCGGAGATTGACCTCATCAAGGTGCTGGCTTTGAAAAATGAATACAGTCAAAACGTGATACATGGTTGATAAAATGAACTTCTGGAATCAGATGAAAAATGGTTGACAATACTCTATGTGTATTTTTTTAATGCCTCTACTGTCTATTAACAGTTTTGAGGCATATTGAATATTGTAACAATTTATTATTTTTCTTAAGCTACTACTATTATCACTCCTAATACTTCTTTTTCTTCTTTATCATTAATTCTTTCAAAGTTTCATCTGAGTAAATGCCGGGTTGCCCCTTTAAAGTCAGGCTTCTGCATATTGCGAGCATTTCAGACAGCATGGGTTGAGAAGTAGATGTCAGTATGGTGTAATATGAACAAAAGCAAATAGTATGTGATCCTTGGTGATCTTTGTTATAATATGTAACTGCAAACTTTTTTTTTCTTCATATTAGTGTAGACTATACATAGCAGAGCCTGATTTTAAAGATGGAAACCTGCCTGAGTAATCTTTTAATTTCTCCCACAGTACATATTAGCTTAAATTATTCCATGCTTGTAACATGTATGACCAAATATTTATGATACTTTCCGAGTTAGAAAAAAAAAAAACGGAATAGTACCAAGAAACGTGCGACATGTGAAAAATACTTTTCAAAAACGACCTCTTCTCTTCAAAACTTTTAACGAACTCTAAATGATGCTAAAAAGAGTGAAGCATCATGCAACGGATACTGCCAAAATAATACCGAATAAATGATGAACAAAAATGAGCATTTATGATATTGTGAGCATGATTTTTTTTTTTTTTTTTTCTGAAGGGGGGATTGCATTTCATTGTTTTTGTATAGAAACTTACATTGGCAGCTTTTAATGGAGAGGTATTCGAAAAAAAAAAAGTAAGCTTTTGGATATCAATTTGAAATTTTGAGCTTCACTTAATGTCATAGTAGTGCGAAAGAGTGGAGATATTTGGAACCTTGGCATTAATGAAAATGTTTGATTTTACTATATTTGATGATTACAGTTGTTTGTCATGGACAGCATGCGAGAGATTTTTATATTGTGAAATAAAAAGAAAAACCCAATTGTCACTTTCATCGCCAACGTGGATTTTCATGTTATGGTTGTTTGTTTGTCTATGTGTCTGTCTGCTGGTTGTGATGCTTTTGTGTGGCATTAACGTATTAATTGTGTTTCTCATTTATGGATATTACATCAGAAATAATAATACAAGTTCTTTTACCTTGTAGAAAATGTGCAAAAACAAGCAATATACATGGTAATAACACAGCAATTGTAATGATAAACAGTCAAACTCGAAATGGGGTTGAACAAAGAGAAGTATGACGGGACCTACATGTAAGCAAGCTTGTTTGGCTGTAAGCCCCGAGTAATCAGTGTTTGTGAAAAAGAAAGGAGATCAGATAGAAGATAAGACCAGGCGATTTAGATAAGAGAAGCGGGCATGCTTTAATATGTGATTTTAAAAAAAAAAAAAGAAGAAAAAAAAAAACCTATACTAAAATGTGAACCATTTTTGTGACCGTGCTATCATTCGTTTCCGGAGTAGAACATGATTTACATACGGAGCCTACTTTCGTATACGTGTACTCTGTAAACTGTTGTTGCATTCTAACTATCACAAGGTTATGTTCAGCTGCAAAACACAACAAGTAACATTGTCGGCTATTAAGTCATTTGGTGCCTGCCATCAAGCTCTGGGTAGAAAGTGAGAGAGAGGTAGAGGGAAGGAGGAAGAGAGGGAAACGAAGTAGAGTGTGCATTGCTGATGATGAATTCGGAGAACCTGACGGCAATTCCCAAAATGCAACCTGCAGCGGGTTGACAAGAATGTTTGATCGGACCAGAATGTTTGATGTAAGCCAGTTCGTACATGTACATGTATATAGTTCTATTTTGTGCATGAGCAGAAAAAAAGGTAGGGCCTGTTGGTACCAATAGGCATGTTGGTTTTTGAATACACTGAAATATGTTTCTGTGATCAAATGATTTTTCATGACATTGTAATCCGTATAAAAAGAAGAAGGAAAAAAAAAAGTAAACGGTGGTTTCCACCACATCCACCTGACAGCAACAAAGATCGTACAGTACATGTATGTATTTTGATTTCTACAATGTACTTAGGAAAAAAAAAAATGTTTTATGCTGTCAATGCAAACAAAGAAATGGATGCATCCCCAAGTGTTGATTGACCGGCCATTCTGGCCACATGGTCTGCATAAATGTTGACTCTTCGTTTGGACATGAATTCCATGAAATTAAACGTCGGGCAAGCTTATCGTTGGTGAGTGATAGATCTGCGACGCAAAAGCTATTAAAGACGACGTTGATTAGGCAAAAAATGGTGTTCTGCACACAGCATACGCGAGTCAGCTGTTGCCATTGTCCCACCCAGGAGGCTGCGTCGTCTTAGAGTTCGCGTCACAGATATAAAGCTGGCTATTACAGTACAGCAAAGGCCCGAATTCACGAAGGTGGTACAAATGAAACCATAGTTTAAACCATGGACGAAAACCATGGAGCGCCAAGTGTCGCACGGAATATTTCGTTACAAAATTGGTCATTTCCTCGACAAAATGACCGTTTCGTTAACGATATTATCATTTCGTGGACAAGATGTCCATTCAGTTACAAAATGTTGTCATTCTGTTACAAAATAATCATTTCATCAACGAAATGACTGATTTCGTAACGAAATATTCCATGCGACACTTGGCGCTCCATGGTTTCATTTGTACCACCTTCGTAAATTCGGGCCTATATGTCCCCCCAAGAAATTACAATCAGATTTTCGCATTGATAACACCAAATATGATCAAACTTAGTTTCTAAATGTTACTTCAGGATCTTTAAATATAACATCTTAGCTCTATTTTGCAGAAAACCCCATTCAATTTAGTTAAGCAGTCACAGACAAATGTGGATTGTTGTAAAGCATGTCATGAGTCTGATTCTTCCCAGTTTAGTACTTGGATGATCTTGTGTGTGAATACAATAGACAAAACTTGGAGGGAAGAGATTCCTGACATGATCTACAAAATTCCTCATTTCTCTTTGACCACTGAAGCAGCAGATTGAATGGGGTTTTCAGTGATGTGGGCAACGAGTTATAGTTTCGTATCCTGAAATTGCATTTGGATTGATTCACTATTTTTAAAGTTATGAGTGTGGAGGTTCCCGTTGTAATTTTTTTTTTTTTTGGACATTATATGGTATGCTGCTTTCAGAACGAGTGATGTGCCTTTTATCTGAATGAGAGAGAGAGAGAGAGAGAGAGAGAGATTTAAAAGAAAGAAAGAAAGAAAGAAAGTTAATCAAGTTATACAAATGTGCACATCAGCTAACTACGAACTGGCTTGTCATGTAAAAAGTCAAAATTTACGTAAATCGAAGGATCTCTCTGACGTGTCTCTGGAATCAGCAGGGAGGGTTTAACCCGTTACCTATACGAGAACCCGATGGCCTGTTTATTAAGGGTATGGGGGTCTCGGAATTCAGTATGGAACGGGTTAAGAGGAGTGGAATCTCTTCGCAACTTGTGCAAATCTATCACGTTGAGATTCTGTGTGGTCTTTTGGGGGTAGGCCCTAATATGGTACAGAACAAATCCAGTTTTTCTTCATAATTATCTTCTTGTTATTAACACAACTCGGGATTGAAGAAAAAAAAAAAAACAGTTGCATATTATTTTGAATCGCATAAAAGTTCATTTGCGCATTTCTGCATAATTTTGCTCGCCAGGTTTAGCACTTGTGAATGTGAAAACTTTCGGATTAAATAATTGGCTAATGCGTATTTCTGCATGTTTTAAATAGTAGCATTTTATACTTGGTACTTTTCCCGTTTTTGTTTGTTTGTTTGTTTTGTTGGCTTGTCTTGTTCTCAGTACACTAAATAATTGCTGCAGGAAATATTATTAGCCAACCGATCTATGACCATGGCCATGGTCCATTCCTTTTGAAACTCACGTCTTCTGCAAGATACAGTAAGCACTCAAACCAAGTCCCCCGCATAAGGATTAAAACAAATTCCCTATACCCCACAGAAGAAAACAACAGCAGCAGCAGCAACAACAACAACAAAACCAAATGACCAAACAACCGTTCGATGGAAAACACAACAAATAAAGATACATCATCTGAAACAAAATGGAAAGATAAAACCGTGCGTGACGATGAATGAAAGAGACAAAGAGCGAGGAGCCGTGAGGTGTAATAGATAGATAAGATAAGAAAATAAGAAACTTACCTAATGTGGGATCAAGAAAAGACATAGGATGGTCTTTGAATAGAGAAGTTGAGGACACACAGGGCAACTGACTGCAAAGCTGGAGGGATACAACACGGCATGAACTGGCGCCAAAAACACGTTCGGACTGTAACACAAACGACTTCATCAATTGAGTTTTTTGTTTCTTCTTCTTATTATTATTATGTCTCTTGGTACATACACTCATATATTTTAATCCAGAAGATACAATTGCATCATATTCGCCAAAAGTCGGACAATTATGTCATGTATGTGCCTTAAACAGATTCGGTTTCAATTACTGCGTGCTCACACTATCGAGATCTACACAATGGGCCACGAGTGTTTGTCTTCTAGACTATCAGCTGTCTTCCCTTTGTTATAATGGCCGACAAGATCAATATAATATTCCTCCGTTTCTCGGAAGTGGTGGAAGAGAAATAAAATGTGCCTTACATAAAGAAAAAAATAATAATACAAACTAATCATTGATTTTTAAAAATGAAAATCACAATCAGCGTCAATCAAACAAGAAAGACATGTAAAAATATGTAATTCTCTTGAATGGTGATATGACGCACACCGTGAAATAACATTTGTCGAATAAAAACACGCATGTACATAATGTAGCAACAAAACAAAGAAACACGTGGGTACGGATTTCATCTTTTGACACAGCGAAGCACAATGAGAATAGAGTACCGCTATGACGTCATAATCTTTTGTTAAGGCTTCAAGGTGGAACCTGGCGCGCCCATAAACAGTCGGGGCAGGTGAGGTTGTTTCAAACATGTTTCCATGGAGATGAATGGCTATGGCATCACACTCTGGTACTCTGTAACTCACAAGAACACGTTCCATATTTTCATTACAGGTGGGGAAGACGCATCACATTCAGATACTAAAGATAAAATGTGTTGTTCAAACGAACAGAGACTGCAAAAATGTAAACCTATCTCCTCAACCTTCAGAAGAGCTGTGTGCTGAATACGTAGGTCTACATGCAAGTACTATTTTGATAAAATCTAAAGGTCAAGGCCGGTACGAGAAGAAATAAGCACATCATGCCCTTTCACTGAGTATATACGAACTAAATTTCACGATAACGAGAAAACAGAAATACATGTCAGAATACAACCACCTCATCCGTGAACGTTCGATAGTAAGCAACAAAAGAAATAGCTACAGGTAAATGAACGTTCCGGAAATTTGGAAGGTATAGTGGCCTTAAAAAGAAGAAGAAAAAATAAAACCCGCCACAGTGTGCTTATCACCAGCAAAGTGTTATCACCAGCATAGCATAAAAGTTACAGACGTTAAAAAAGAAAAATCATACGATTATACATCCACTTGTCATAGACACGAATTTAATTCAATGTCATATTCTTTTTGTTTAATCATTCAAAACTTTAAGCTTTTTTGAAGCATCAAAAGTTGGAATTTGTTACGTACTGCGTTTACATGCATGCCTCAGTATCCACCTCGTTTAACTGCATTTAAACTTCAGAGCTGCGTATATATCTGGCGGCAGACTATTCCTAAATTATTTCAGTAGCAGGTATTTGAGAAATTAACAAGGACGAAACAATACTTACATAGAAAGCCTGGAATGGGGGGGGGGGGGGGGAGGGATGCCACCTAAATCAGAAAATCAATGTTAACACGTGAAAAAATAAGACTTCTACTAGGCCTACTTGAACTACAAATTTTATTCATAGGACCATCATAGAGAAATTTTCCTGTTTGTTTAAAAGTTGCCACTATTTAACATAATTATAAATTGATTTTAAATTTTCCCTTGTGAATGCCAATGTTAGTACATGTAGGTCATTACGTAACATAACACATTCATAATTTTCTTTGGATGATTATTCACGTGGCCTTTCTTTTGTCTCGTTCTTAGGGATTAAACTGAAAGGTTCTCTTTACACAGATTTTCTGAATAACTAAGAAGGTAAGATGTGATAAACAAACTGGAAAAAAACAAAAACAACAACAACAGAAAATCAGTCTCTTGCGCAATTTGAATAGAGCATAAACACCATGATATACCTGTTGCAGTCTGTAAGAATGACATTAATCGACCAGTTTGCTAAAAACATATTCACACTAATGGATGTTTCTTCTGTCCTGACATAGTACTTGTAACGAGCGATTTAATTAATCTGTAGCTCAGAAACACGCTTCAATATTTGGAATCCAGTCTGCGTACATTGATTGTTGGTACTTCAGTGCACATGTTCACTGACGGGCGCAATTCGTGGTTATCGAATGTATCCCGGCGGTCAGCGAATTAAGATCAAAATCGGGCTACCTACTGTACGAGCTGAAATTTTTGCAGTGGTTTTATTTTTGCGATTTTCGCGAATCGCCTTTGAACTGCGAAAATAACAACGTGCAAATAGATAAGTACGGAAATAGACCTCGCAACCGCGAAATTAACAACATGTGAAAATGTCCTCCTAGTAGCAATTCGCGAAAATATCTGTATGCGAAAATTTCAGCTCGTACAGTATGTCTCCTCACGATAAAGTCCACTTGGAAATAAGCGAAAGGGCACATTTCTTTCATCCTTCATCTCGATGTGGGTAACGATTACCAGACACCGCAACTTGTCCTGCGCATCTTATTACCACGCTCTATTTCAACGCTTTTCGAAAGACAATTCCAAAGGAAAGAGCTGTAGTTTCCTTGTAGACTGACTCTCATCAAAAGCATAGTAGCCAAACGCATAAGAAATTACGATGAAGAAGATTGAAGCAACAAAAATAATGCGTGAAAATTCAATTCTGACAGTACATGGTAATACACTGTACTATTCTGAGAGATAACGGAAGTAATCAGAGCTTTAATCATGATAAATTGACTTTGGACTCGTTTGAAATTGCACTCATGAATATTCGGAACCTGATTTTTCAAGGCCCAAGGTGTTTTGATCTATAAACTCATATCATTATTATATCTGATACTACGGCGATGTTGACTGTAAGTCTTTATCAAAGTCCCTCCCAGAACCGATCTTCTCTCGCGTTGACCAGGTTATCCGTGATGGCCCTATCCACGGAGGGCCTGGAACTCTCCGAGAACTGCGGATGCCACCAGTGGAGCACCTCCATCCGTATCACCGGGTCCAGGGTCACCGTAACGAGGCTGGACGGGACGCCGGTACCACGCCGGTCCAGTCGCCCAAACACCAGCTTCAACCGGTGGTACCGCATGTCCACACCAACACAGACCGACGACCGCACGAGCTGTAGGCCCATGATACGCGCCAGCGGCACGTCCTGAAAGCTAGCGCAGTGTATGCGCATGATACAGTCACGACCGTCCGGGTTCTCATGGAGCGCGGGCTGGGAGTGGCCCATCGTACCCGTGGGTATCTTGCAGGACTTGGCACAATCTCGCATCTTCAGAAAGTGGGTAAAATGTCCGCCAAGCCTCCCGCGTGACCACCAGGTGTAGAGGCAGGTGTAGTTCGTGGCGGCCTCCGGAGAATACTTGCCGTCACCGACGGGAGAGACGTTACTGACGGCCGTCTTGTACGGCTCATGGGTGTGGTACAGTGCTTTTATTACCGTGGCACGGAGACCGGCGACCCGTTTTACCGAGGAAGGTCGTAGATGAGAAGGTAGCTGAGCCGACTGGTTGACGCATCTGTTGCAATGAAGGTAGATACAAGAACGTTACCACTGGTATACATGCGGTTAACTTCAAGAAATACAGGTTGAAAAAAAAAAAACAAAGCAAAACTAAACAAAACAAAACGCCGCATCCTCCGCTATACCCCTATCCGAGGATCGATTCATGTATTTTAGGCCTATACATAATACAATATAATTGTATTGTATTAAACATGTGTGTAGGGTCCCGCGAGCTGACCGTGCCGCGATTCTTTTTTAATGTATTTCGCAAATTTAAAAGATAATTACTTTTGGATCGATTTTACAATTTTCCTCAAACTTTCACTTATGCGTTCTTACTAATGTTGCTGCTTTCATGATCCACACTAATATCTGGGTGTTGGTTTCATTGACATTGGCGTAGGGTCTACATCAATCGGGTGCCAGGCATTCGCCATTCGTATTGTTTTAATTATTCAAAAGCAGAACAATGATAACGCATTAGAAAAATTCTTGCACGAATATAACACACACACACATACACAAAATAGAAATGTCGCTATGGCGACCGGTATGCCTCCGCCATAATGTATGATTCTATTAATAGGTCTATGGTACGTCTTGACAATGTGTGATGATAGATTCATCTAATTGGCAAAATATTAAAATGACATTTTATAATGTGTTGAGTGTTCACTTTCCTTGCACAAAGCTTAATTGGATGAATGGCTACATTTTCTAAGAGAGCATGTATTTGGAGATTTAAGGACTTTTACTTGACTCTTGATCCTTTTTATAATGTCTATGCACTGAGTAATTTTCAAGGTATAGAGAAAAAGTATAATTTCAGTATCAAATAGTAATACATCAACATTTTAACCTGGCCTTTGACCCTAGAATTCCCAAGAAAATCACTGTCCAGTGAACATGCATAAATAATTATGTACAAAGTTTCATGATGATACCTTGAGTCACTGTCTAGATATTGAGGAAGAACTGAAATTTAGCCCTTTCACTTGACCTTTGACCTTTAGGCAAGAAACTTTCCAGAGAATATCTATTGGGTAATACATGTATGCATTAAGTTTGAAGAAAAATCCTGCAGGCATTGCATAAATGATGAAAAAAGTGAAATTTTGAGGAGTTGTCCTTGACCTTTGACCCCCTGACCTTTGATCCACGACCCCTAAATTCCCTAGATAATCCCTGTCAGTCAGTACATGCCTATGTACTATGTTCCATGAAGATACAAATGTACATTGAACCCTTTCCAAGATATGGAGAAAAAAGTAAAATTTTAAAATTTCACTTGAACTTTGACCTCATGACCAAAAACTCTCAGCAGAGAATCTTTATCGGGTATACGCTCTAAGTTTCAAGAAAATGCCTTCAGGCATTGCATAGATTTGGGGGAAATAGTGAAATTTTGAGCATTTTATTTTGATCTTGACCTTTTGACCTTTGTCCTTCATCATGTGCACCCAACAGTTGATAGGCACAACTTCACCCACTCATACATACACATGCCAAGTTCCATTAGGATACCTCCAACGTTTTTTTAGTAATGATGTCCACAAAATCGATTACAGACAGAAGGACGGACGGAAGGACTGAAGGATGGACGGACAGACAACACGAAAACATAATGCCTCCGCCGACACTTTGTGGCGGAGCCATAAAAACACACAGGTATTGCCCGCACAATTTCATGAAGTCATAATGTTAAAGGTTTCCTTTCTCAACACGACAAACTTTTTTTTTCTTTCATTCATTCTTCATGTATTTTTTAAGAGTTTTCAAGGTCAATGGCATCGAGATACACTTTCAAGCGAAAAAGTGGTTCACCTTCACATTCAAACAGATAATTATAGCATTAAAATAACAACAAACCCACGCACCTTAAAGTTTTACGAACAGGCCGTGAATGTTTCAAGATTCTCCTTCATTTTACTGAATAATCGCCACATCCTTGGTTACCTTATGAGATAAAGTCTCGCTTGGGAAAATTGTAATGTGTTGCTACCTATGAAAGCAATGCAAGGTCACGTTGCTTGATCTCAGTTATAAATTGGTTGGTCCCTTGAGGCACTGCCAGCGTGAACACATTGGCATTGCTACCAATGTAGAGGCTGTACTGCCCTGGGCTGAGTGCAGTAACATTTGCTCACAAAAACAAAAAGAAATACAAGAAGAAAAAAATATACACCCACACCTACACTGTAGTCTGAGCGAATGTACATTTCCCGTTCCAAAAGACACACAGTGTCTGTATTGATGAACATAATTTTGCTTATTTTGCTCTGAAGAAGAGCAGTAGGGAAATTCCCCGTGGTGCCCTGCCTGACGTCAAACCGAATGATGGACAATTAGACAGATGACCTTCACCTTCTTTTATACCCACGCCAACTTTTACTCGGTGCCTTTAAAAGATGTGTGCTTTTTTTTTTTCTTTCATTTTATCCACAAGTTGGGAGTGTTCTCCGAACTGAACAAAAGGCATTCACGGTATGGTCTGAGGCAAATGTTGTATGAGGAAGATGTCATAAAGTCGCTCAACTGTCTCTTATGGGACTTTATTGCTCTCATAATGCATTTTACGCCCAATGATTATATTCAAAGGCATCATGCAAAATTTTAAGATGAAACAAAAACCTAGCTTTGGTGCTTCAAAATAGTTCTAAAATGTGAGTTGGGGAGAGAAACAACCTAATGTAATATGTTGATCAGTATAACCAATGTTAGATATTGTTAAACATATGTACAAAATGTGAACAATGGTTATGATGAAATTGTCTCTAGAATAAAACGTTTAGTTATGATTTATTGAGAAAAATAATGACATCTCCTTATATTCTGGGCTTTCTTGCGAAGTTTTTATATGGTAGGATGTTTTGTGATACAACTGACCTACCCATATGCATCAAATGTCGTATTATAACTAAAACATTCTAAATACACATATCGTATTATTATTGCATGTACACATACATGTACATATCGCACAACCTCAAAATAATAACTTCAATAATGATGATAAAAATAATTACTATTATAATAAATGACATTCATGCAATGCTTATGGGCCTATGGCATTTCTTAGCATATTGATAAAGAGCAGCAAAAGAGATTCAAAATACAGAATATAATCAAAGTATCGTGATATATGTTTATTTACATAACATATCACTGACACATTCATCAAATCTGTCAGCACTACGACAGCAGAACACAATTTATTGTATGTTTAAAATCAAATCTCTTATTTTTTTTTATTTTTTTGAGAAACTGATGTCAAGTACCGTTTATTCTTCATCCTATTCTTTCCTTACTTCCACAGCTATTCCTCAGCTATTCAGACAGTAATATTTCTACAATAATATTTTGGGATTGGAGGGGGAAAAAATCAGAATTGTGTCTCATTTCGTAGGGATTAAATCTAAATTCACAGCATAGTCACAAGACAACAAAAAGTGCTACCACACATGAAGTGTTAATTGTCATCTCATGAACAGCACATGTATCAAGCAATTATTGTGAACTTTTCACAGCAGCCCTTGCAAAATGATATTTCACAATTAGTATGAGGTAAAATGACATTGTAAACTTGTCTAAAACAAATCTATTTGTGAAAATATTCATGAGTAGTAATAGTTCAAACAAAGGACATCTTACTGATATGAACTTCCACTAAAAGTGCTTAAAAAAATCTTGTAAATACAATTTCGAGTGGGCGCACACTGAATTTGCCTAATAATGCAGACTCTGGTGTATCCTACATAAAGCTCCTGAAAGATTTCATTTTCTTTTTAAAGCGTGTAAGTATTTCTGCTTTACATTAACACTTGTCTCATGCTCTCACAAGAATTGCAAATTAAGATCGGCTTTGCCCATCTTATCTTGAGCCTGCCAATTTCAAAAAGATATTGATCATTTGTGACCATACATCACAAAACGAACAAAAAGTCGCACCCCTCGATTTTACGCGAGGACTCAAAAGAGGTGAAATGGGCAAACAAAGTCAATATTGTGCTTTTCATGTTTTCGGAAAGAGTAACCCTTCTTCTGCATTACTCGTAAGTTTGGGATCGTGCAATGAACGGGAAAGTGCATTTTCGGAAATTTTTCTACAACCCTTCTTTTGCAGAGTAGTGAGTTCAGGCATGTCTTAGAGGCCCCTTTTCACTTCTTGATAACCCTTTGCACAATCTTCACTTTAAAGTCTACTAACTTTTGAAGGGATAACGCTACTGCTTTGAAATTTGACATTAATCATGGACAGAATGTGCTAATAGAGCATGCTCAATTTCAGACTAATCTTATCGATTCATTGTTGTTGCTCCAGTGGTTTACATCCTGTTTTTTTGTTGTTTTTTTTTTCCATTCATCGCACAGTTTGTATAGAGATTAAGCGCTTGAATAGACCCTGTACCTGAATAGCCTGTACTTGAGATCCTTTTCTCGGATCACACTTTTCCAGAGTGTGTGCTTTCTTTTCAATATTTACATAGATTAGGAGAGTCCATTTCAACACAGTTATATATCCTTTTAAAGCTTAGAGTCTGCTCTTTCAGAATTTGCCCTTAACTAAAACTCCATGCCTTGCGACTTTTTCTTGGTTTTGTGATGCAGGGTCACATTTGGTATATTCACAACTGCGTGAGAGTAACAAAGAATGCTAACTGTCCTGTGGACTTAGTGAAGATGACAAAGAGACAGGAGCAGACACATTGGATTACGTAGGTGAAACAGAAATACAGAAATATATTAGACGACTGTGAAATGTGAAATCACTTATAAAATATGAAACAGCATATGATTCTAAGAGGAATTCAAAGTTGAGAATTGGTTTTGGAACAGCTGGGATATCCAAAACAAACTTATCGCAATAAAAGAGGGGTTCAACCTTTTATAAGAACCACCTCATTTTACTTTGTTTTTGGATATTTATCAGCCATTTCAAACCCGATTTTCCTTAAATAGTCTTTTAATTCTTTTTTTGAATTGCATGCTCCTTAACATTTCATGAAGTGGTTTCTAAGTATATCACAAAAAGTTATAAGCTGAATCCTCGTCTCAACCAATGCTATAGAATCTCTTTAAAGAAGACTCTTCATGTTTTTAACAATTACAGTGGCCGTTATGGACAGGTGGCCGCTATAGACAGGTAACTTTGTGTGCATTGCCTACATGTAATGTATCACTGTTGTATATCTCTGTTAGTAATTACATGAACATGTATGTGTATATACGTATGCACACGTGTGTTTCATGCATTGAACAATGCCAGTGTTTATGAAATTGTTGCACAGCATGTGTACAGTCGTGAAGAAAGCTTAACACTAGTGCATTACTGTATTATGACTGAATGAGTGATGAATGCAGCGGTGGCAATCACTGAACTTTGCCCATGAATGACTAGCACGGCTACTAAGAAGAAACAAGAGACCTGCGGGTCCAGCGCTCACCTGAGTATCGCAAGTTCACCTTTCATGCAGTCACTAATCTAAATTATTCACAGCTTTACTAAAATTTGACCAGGCATTCTCAAGTAGAACATGAAAATGTACAATAAGGGCCAAAATTTTTAAAGATTCCTTAATTTGGGGGGATTGGGGCCCACTGGGTGGGGCATGGTGCCCACTTTGATAAATTGAGATCCTGACCCCCTAGGGATGCTACCTGCCAAGTTTGACGAAAATCCATCATGTGGTTTCAGGAAGAAGATGAAAATGTACAATTCAGGCCCCCATTTGGACCTTCCCATGGTGCCCATTTTAACAAAATGAGATCCTAACCCCCTAGGGATGCTACCTGCCAAATTTGGTGAAAATGGGTCATGGGGTTCTCAAGGAGAAGATGAAAATGTACAATTTAGGCCCCATTAGGACCCCTCCCCACCCCCCTCCCCTGGGTCCCAAGGGGGGCACCCCTGATTCTGCCATGAACAAACTTGAAACTACAGTCATCAATGTACTAACTCATAGTATTAACTTAGCTCTATCACTTCTGGTTCTAGAGAAGAAGATTTTTACAGATTCCTAAATTTTGGGGGGTTTGGGCCCCCCTGGGGGCCCCCTGGGTGGGGCATGGTGCCCATTTTAACAAATTGAGTTCCTAACCTCCTAGGGATGCTACCTGCCAAGTTTGATGAAAAT
Organism: Diadema setosum; assembly: GCF_964275005.1. Taxonomy (NCBI): domain Eukaryota; kingdom Metazoa; phylum Echinodermata; class Echinoidea; order Diadematoida; family Diadematidae; genus Diadema; species Diadema setosum. Next base: position 34,102,003 of record NC_092696.1, on the reverse strand, counting down.
CGGTCTTGGGGTTTTCAAGAAGAAGATGAAAATGTAAATAGTTTACGCACGACGGACGACGGACGCCGGACGCCGGACGAAGGGCGATCGCAATACAATCATGTAGCTCACTTGAGCCTTTGGCTCAGGTGAGCTAAAAACATGCTGAATTATCTCCTCGGCTGAGGCTCCGTCTGTGGCCGCTATAGACAGGTTAAAATCTACTGCAGGGAAACAAAATTTGTGGCCGCTATACAACGGGTCTTTAACACGGCATTTCTCTCAGGGGGATTTTTCAGTGACTGCTACAGACAGGTGGCTGCTATAGAGAGGTTTGACTCTATGGAAATTCATTGTGCCTCCTATTACCACTTTTGTCTCGCCTAAAATTTTGCCTTTTTGTTGTTGTTGTTGTTGTCAGCCCACTCGGTATATAAAATGTATGGTTCTAGAAAGGGCAGAATCTTGTGTGAGTTTATCCTCTTTTTTTTCAAAATATATTTGGAGAGAGTTGAGTTTACCTTGTATGGGCATTGCTCTTCTGTTAAAAAGTGAGTGCTTGATCCTCGTCTCACAGAAATAAAGGCAATTGCTGTTATAAGGAAATCCTTGCGGCTAACAGCTTTCTTTAATAATATCAAAATTTAATTGCAGCCGAACAATACAGTATAACTATCAGGTATTTGATTGTGGAAAAAGAATTTTGGATCTAAGCTCTGACTTTGTTATAACGAGAATTGTGTTATAACCCTGTTCGTTATAATGAGAGAGCACTATATGTTATCACACGAGTAAAGTTTACTATTCGAGACATTAACAGAAAGATAGACTGGTAGACAGGGAGACAGACAGATCCGATGAGCAAAAAAAAAAAAAAACACAAAAAAAAATGAAGTGAAAATCTAACGAAGGTTACAATTTCCCACGACGCATATATGGAAAGTGTTCGGATCTTAATCTTTGTCATTTATCGGTCATAGACTGGTTCACGCATAAAAAGATGCAATCAAACACAAGTCAGAAAATCAAACATAGAGTCAGAAAACAAACATAAGTCAGGTATCAGCCAATCACAACCAAGTATCAAGAGACTTTTGTTAAATGTTCTAACTTATGTTTCATCTGAACTTTTATGCAACTAGGTCCCTGCAACAGTTCTTGCTTTTTCCTCATTTTCATAAACAAATGAAGTTTTTACTTGTTACCTCCCCAAAGGGGGGAGGTTATATTTTCGTTACTGTTGGTTTGTTTGTTCCTTAGTTAGTTAGTTAGTTACATGTAGTTAGTTTGTTCATGTGCAAAATAACTCAAATAGTAGTTAATGGATTGGGATGAAATTTGCAGGAAAGGTTGAGAATGACACAAGTAACAAACGATTAACTTTTGGTAGTGATCCAAGAATTTTGGGGGAATTTATAAAGGATTTTTACATATTTTGGTAGGTAGGGTCAATGAACTTGGGAGATCAGGCTGCGCGTATTTGAGGTCTGCATGCGCGCACTAAAGTGTGTGCTCTAGTTTCTGCTAGGGCGAGGCTCGCCGTGCAGCTGAGGGTTTATGACATAACAAAGGCTTATATATTGGGAAATTGGACGACTTTCAGCACACAATGCTATAATAAGTACGTACTAGTATGGGCAGAAGAACAAGATCAGTGGTGGTAATGAGCTGCATGCTTGGTGGAGATCTGCACTCTCAGAGTGCTTTTCTTGTTATTGGTGTTTTGGAGAAGTATGGACTGTTCAATGGAGTTACATGTAGTTGTCTGGTTTGCTGTTATTTATTTAATAAAACAAATGCTTATTTCAAGCTCCCTAAGTACTGTACAAGCATAATCACATACTGAGTCTTTGAGCTCAAGTACAAACATGGTAAAACCATCAGAAATATTTTGGTGTATTCTCATTTCAGGTCATGTATATTATACGTAAGTTGATCATCCACAGGACATGTAAGAGCAAAATTTCAGTTTCCCCACAATCAAAATGTCATCAACCCTAGAATAATTTGTTCAAAATGACGATAATTGCAATGACCAGTAGATGAACTCTGCTGGTATCTTCAAGGTTGGTTACCGAAAATCATTTCCCTAAAACAAATTGAGTTCATATTGTTGGCCGAGTGATTATTCTAAGACACCATAAGGCCCCTAATGTCAAACCCTCCCCGTTTATTTAAGCCCATTTCTGCTTTAAAAGTCAAATTTAATCCAGAGCCAACTTTACTGGTAATCCTTTCATGGCTATGTTGTAAGCTGGAACTCGTCAAGTTATCAGTGGCATTCAGGTGACTCCTATTAAAACTTGTTACGAGTAATCCTACATAATCTTAACGCGGCGACATTGGAAACAAGTTGACAATCGAGCTGTCATGCAGACTGACTGATATAAATCCTCCAGAGTTAAAATTTAGTTCCAGGGCAGCAATGAAGATGTCACCCTGATGGTCTCGCCAATAGGAATGCAGAGCCCGGGGGGACCCTATTTGGTCAGGAAGGAATCTGCGCCAAGACTACTACATGCATCACTAGTACTGTCCCATAGGCCCTGTACTGCTGCAGTAGCCTTTTGGCAAGGTCCTCTACCGTGCCGTATGGTGAAGAGCAAATGGGGGATAACGAAGCGAGCTACTACTAGCCGAGTCAGACAGCAAGAGGATGTTTTGAGATGTAATTCGTATCTACTGTTAGCCTTTTGAATTTAACTGACTTTTGCCCCCAAAATAGCATAAATCAACCAATCTGCATGTCTGTCTGCGCGAGCCCGATTTGCATATGGCGAACGCACGCCACAGGCCTCCAATGGTGGTCAGTGATGCATGCGAACAGGCTGGACAATGCCAAGATGGAGAATGTGGGGAGCGCACCATTCCATCAATTGGTGGACCGGAACCCTTTTACTATTGAGTACGGTTCACGTGTCATGAATAATAATGTGAGAAACAGATCACTTCGCTCGCCAGTTATAGCCATCATACAGCCAGAGGGACTTGACAAAAGGCTAGTACTGTAGAGGCTACAGTGTCAGTGGTGCATGTAGTAGTCTTGGTGCAGACTCCTTTACAACCCACAAGGGTTTGTTCCTGCAAACAAGTGGGGGGGGGGGGGGGGGGGAGTGATGAGGAGACTGGCCGACACCCACCTGTGGTAGAGCTTCCTCCAGAACGTTGCTGTTCTCGTAGCCCAGTGGGCATCCCTGCACAAGGTGGCAAACGTGCCAATGTCTGTCGGCTGGATGTAATTCGCCAGGACAAACCACAGGTCTGAGGGATAGACTACGCCCTCGTCAACAGGAGTCTGAGCTGAACGCTTTTTCTTTGAACCTGAAGACAAATAAAAAGAATAAAAAAGAATGCTGCACTAAAGAAAAAAAAAATGATTAACTCTTCCCAAGAACACAGTCAATATCTGTTCTCTTTCTGTATGAAAACTGTGTGTATCAATACCTAATTTACCTTTTTTCCAATGAAGTGTGTGCTTTTTTGGCTATATATCTCGAATGAAGGTGTATAGGAATCGATGCCAAGCTCAGGAGCTTCTGAGTTTAGCTGACCCCATTCAGGTGCCTCATTTGTGCATAACCAAAGAGTTCTTGAGCTCATCAACAAACGCTTTATTCTTTTCTTTGTGCCAACTTGCCAAAAGAATCCCCTTTGGGAGCATTGAAGGCTCTCAGAGAATTGCAGGAGGTACGAGTTAAGAAGCTGTGGTTTATTTCGGTCCCTAACCACATTCATTGTGTAAACCTGATGCAATTTTTTAAAAGATGCATGCATGTGATCCCACATGTACATGTCTGCCCCCCCACGGAAGAAAGCAGTAACTGCATAACTGCTGAGCTGAGATAAATGCGATTTTGTGTTTTTTGCAGATTCTTTAAAAACACAGAAACATTCAAAAATAATTTTGTGGTATGATTATGCACCATACCTAGTTGTCTAACAATACCTAGGAAAAAAATATGTTTCCATTATTTTTTAAATGTTATTTAGGAAAATGCAGTTACTGCGGTGGCTCACCCTTGTTTCTGGGTAGTTTCCCCACGGAAAAAAGCAGTAACTGCAGACGGCCAGGAGTCTGCTGTTTTCCCCATGGAAAAAAGCAGTAACTGCACATGTCACATGACCATAGGAGGAGAATTGTTACCACCACCAGGTTATAAAGTTCTTCTACTTTCTGGTTAGTCTAGATCTATAAGATCTAGGACCTAACGCTAGACCTAGACTAGGTCTTGTCGATTGAATAGCATTCTGTGTAAAAATAAGGTAGGTTGAGGGGTCTAGATATCGCGCACAAAAATTTGAAATGCTCTTATAATAGAAGTTATTCCATAATCGTACCTGAATTTCTCAATGAATATCACGAAAATGCAGAAAAATCACCTCCCAGAATCTCCTGATGATACGATGACGGAGTAGTGCGCTGTCGCCGTTTGTATGTCGGACTTTTTTTTATGCGTTCACCTTCTCGGGGTATGTAAAGATCGCGCAGCTGCCCTATGTAGTTTCATGCGTGAAAGTGTCTGCCCCTCTCTGCGGCTGTAGCGTGCTTCGGCTTTCGTAGAATATTATCAACGATCGATCGAACAAATTACGAATTCTATCGGCTACGATCATACGAACGAGACAAGCGAGACGACACGTCTAGGCTACAACATCCTTAAAAAAAGATTTTAAGCTAAGGTAGGTAAATTATAATGTAAAAAATTGGAGATTTAGTGAAAAATTTGTTCCAAAAAATTGGAAATTTGGTGCAAAATTTGTTTGGAATCAAAATTTCTTACCTGCTTTCTTCTCATGTTTAGCGGTTGTCAGGTATTTTTATTCCATGGGCGTATCGGCATATTTTGCGCTTAGTCCTACGCGTAATATTGCTTGCTATACGCAGTTACGCTATGCGCGATCATTACGTCCCTGCGCGAGACCTAGTACCCTTACTATACATGTAGGCCTACCCTAATTGAACTTTGAAGTGCCCGGCCTTGCCCCTGACACATGACCCTGGACTAGACAATAAAATATCAAGTCTCTTCGTCTTACTCTTAGATCTTAGTCGAACTCTGACATTACACTTAAGCTAGACTACAGATCTATGCCTAGGGTGTCTGAAGCATTTTTGTAACTTTTGAAATTCTCTGAAAAACGAATTGTGAACTATTTTATATGAAAGAGGATTGCATCATTAAGACACATTTCAAATTTCATGGCGAAACGATGTTTCTATCTCGAGAAATTTAACTTTCAAATCACAGCAATATTACCCCACTTTTCTCCGAGAACGCTCCAAAATGTGTCCAAATCATTACGCCGGAAAGTTGCATTCGCGTGTGGATCTGAAGCAATCGGATAATGAGCGTACAGCGGTTAGAAAATACGCGTAACAAGCGCTGAAGCCACTCCCCCACAATGTCGTCACACCGCATGTGGTGTTTGTGTATGTGTGTGTGTGTGTGTGTGTGTGTGTGTGTACACATTTGTATGTGCTCGCTACTACCCTTACCGTGCCACACAGCGCAGTTGTTTACATTACAGACCCACACAACCCCCAATCATCGCGATAAAGCTAGCGCGAAAGCATGCTCTTGTCGGCGTACGAGAATATATGCGCCAGCTAGCCGACCGTTCCCATGCCTTTTTCACAGCGCGCATTGCTACCTCGGGCAGCTAGCCTTGCCATCGCGCGGCAGTATCAGTACATTAGCAGCTCGCGGGGATCGCCGCCACGCACGCACCGTGATCATGTATGTGATGCCAGCGCTGCACAGGAAGTATGTCGTCCAGCAGCTTCTTGCATGAAAATGATGCCAAATTACCACCATCCATAAGAGCATTAAAGAGCCTACAGGCTATAGTAATCTTTTGAAAAAAAAACCTCGTAATAGGTCTACTCGATCGTACTCACAGTTTCCTGTTCAATCGTGTCTTCCACGCGTAGGCCTGGGAAGGAATACTGCTCATTTACGATCGATCTGTGGCTCTACGTATGCATACAACTTACTTGTTTGCGATAACTGCCACATCGGCTGTCTGAGAAAAGCGAGAGTCAATGTTGTCAATAGTGTTTTGTTTGTGACTGTGGTTGTGAGTCTACACGAAGGTACGTGACATTTAGCATTGTCCATTTGTAAGCTGTGGAATCAGTGTTGCACGATCATGCTGTCGACCGGGGTAGCGCTGTAGCAACACAAGCTAGCTGTCGACAGCGCGTGCCCTGCCATGCATGCCTGCGTAGCTGGCATGTTCCTGCCGCTGCGCTGCCTGGCCTGGCTGTGCAGCGACAGCAGCGAGGAGTAGCACTACAGACGCAGTCGTATGTATACGTATGGTACACACACACACACGTACACACACACACACACACGTACACACACACACACACACAGGCTTCCTACATACACACATCATGCACACGCAATCCAGCTTCGCGCCGCGAACGCCATGTGGCTGCGTTGCGTGTTGAATTTAAATATGCATGACCCCAAATACGCGAATGTTACCATGGATCCTTGCATACGAAGCCCCGCCTCGAACGTTCGCTGCAGCCTAAAAATTATTGCAAGGGGTGCTTTCAAGACAAAATCCACAGTCGAAGACGTGGAGCTAGCGAAAAACTAACCACACCATCGGATTCAGCATATCCTAAACTACTTACATGCTACACGCTGGTGCAAGTACCGAAGCAGATGCTGAGATATGGGGATAAACGTGTTTCTAACGACATTTACACCTATTTATTGGCGGATTCATGTACCAGCGCTCTAATACATGATGGAGACAAACTCCTTCTTTCATATGATACCAAATTTGTTAGGATTTGAGGTCGGCATCGACTGTGGAAAACTCAATAAAGGCGAAATCCGGCTCAAAATCGCTTGCCAAAATCGGCGCACTTCGCGTTTGCACGGCGTCCTATGGGAGTTGCGTGTTGTGAGATAGGGCGCGCAATGGTCCGAAGGTAGGGAGGGCACGATCCGACACCCTACTATGCCCAATGTTAGTGCTAGACCTAGATCTATTACGTTAGATTAGGCCTAGGCCTACTGACATTTTGTCTAACACTAAACAGTTAACAATAGATCTACCTACTCTGTAACGTTAGATCTGGTACGCGGTAGACCTACGTATAGGGCCTTCATCTAACGTTAGACTAACGTTAGTGTATTAATACTAGTGCTCATCTCCCTTCAATATATTTTCAGCTCACCTAGATTTTCTGGTTCTGGCCAAAGCCATGGCTACCATGACTTTTCCTCTGCAATTCATGATAGATTTACAGGCATGCCTGGACCGCAGAAACTGTGTGACAGCATGGTTAGCTGCACTGGCATGATCACTCAGACTGTACCAGACCTGCAATACTGTGCAAGTGATGACTGTGATGTGATGCAGTGTTAGCTAGTTACTGTGCAGTATGCTGCAGAATTTACGCGCATGCAGCTAGCTGCACGCGTATTCTACACTCTGAGCGCGCTGAGTCTGCCAGGTTTGCTAGTCTCCAGAAAGAAGCTTTTTCTACAACTTGTCATATGATTCCCTGCGGGCAGAGTCAAGTTACTGGTGAAACAATCTTTTTTATATCTACTCCGATAAATTATGGAAGAAACTGCTGTTTACATTGTTAAAAAAAAAATAGTAGAAAAAATAAATGGTATTAGGGAAAAAAATATACAGGAAGGACTATACAGAGTCTGAATGATTAGACTAAATTGTTAGTTACTGCTTTCTTCCGTGGGCTTTGTTAGTTACTGCTTTCTTCCGTGGGGAAACTTGAAAAGTTGAATCAACTGGATGCAGTTACTGCTTTTTGCAAAAGTGAAAAATTGCATTTTTGGTCACTTTCATTTTTTTTTGTGCAAAACTGACCTGTTAACATTGGAGAGCATTGGGTAAACTATTCATTTTTGCAAAAAAGTAAACATTCATAAAAATGTCAGTTACTGCGTTTTTCCGTGGGGGGGCAGATGTATGATTGCTAAATTTCTTGGTTTGTGGGAATACATTGAAATTGAATTGAAATTGAAAGGGTGATACCACTCTGGCCAGTCAACTTGAACCAGGGATCTCAAGATTGAGACTCTGCGGTCTTAACGGATTCTTGTCTAGTTACACTGAGAGAGCAGGACTAGAGATGTACTCACCTTTTCTATGTGCTACCTTTTTCGTGTTGCTGTCTTCTTCTTGCTCGTCAAATGAATCGTCAAGGTGAAGATTGGATCCCTCTGTCCCACCCTCAAGATCGAAGTCGAAGTCATCGTCCCAGTTCTTCTCGTCCCAGTTCAAATCGTTGTCATCATCAAGCTGATCACCTCCTCTCTTCATCTCGCCCGATTCCTCTTCCTCCATGACTAACTTTCTCATTCCCTGGGGTTGTGTTTGTGTGGATAGCTCAGGAAGGAGTTGCACTTTCAGAATTCAGGCAAAATGAGGGGGGAAAAATTGAGGAAACAAATCAATCTAAATATAGCTATATCAATTTGAGTGTTGATTCATCTATTTCAATCTACAATGACAAATTCTAGGGAGCTTTCATCGTTTTGTTTTTTCAGCATGTTGGACAAAGAAAGCAGTCACCTTCTCAAGCTGATGTGCAATTCACATACATTCCAGTGCTTGATTAAAAATGATTCTGTCATAGTTTCTGAACAGCATTTTTTTTCAGTGCCAAGACACTTACTTACTGATCAATTTCCTATCAAAATCTATGAGACTGCTTACTCATCGCTACTTGTTACACTGATTAATCTGGCATGGTTGGAATGTAAGGGTACAATCATTTTTTCTTCCCAAAAAAATATTACACAACATTGGAATTCTCATATTTTTGTTTTGGTATTAATTTCCTATCTTCCCTTTTTTTAATGACACAGACAGAAGGTTGTATTCCAGTGAAGACAGTCTTATAGTCAACAAATATTATCTAAAAAGTTGAAAGGTTAACTTTTAAAAGTCATTTAGTATGAAAACAGCAATTAACAAAGGTCAATTCCATCCTTCATAAGTTACATGTAGTTGTTTGAAACAAAGAAAAAAACAACAGCTAGTATTAAAACAATCAAGGTAAATCTCAACATAGAATCAAGAAACTTGACTTGTCTGTAAAAGCAAGGAAGTTGCCATGTTGCACTTTGTTTTATCCTACAACACCTTGCCTAGCTTTGACTGAATACGTACCTGGTAACAGGAAGAAGTGACTTACTTTTATTATACTGGAGTTTGCTCGCCTTCTTTCTAATCCGTGTTGGCAGCTTCACAGCAGGATTGTCTGCAAAGTCGGTGATTCTTATATCTTGAGTTTGACAAAGGATAAGAAGAAAACATAGACAAATTTAATCTTGACAGTCGGTCCTTTGTGTCAGGGCTATAATGAATAATTAATGTTACGAAAATTAAAGCACAAGCTTTCCAATTCTGCTCTCCACACATCACTTCATGCATTCAAGGTGTTAGATAACATGATGTCATAGAAGCCAGAGGTTCTCCAGAACTTGACTTTGTTCTTTATTAACCATGATAGGTGAAGCATTTAAATCAGACATTTGAAGGATACACATTTTTGGCAGGTGATCCCATCAAAAAAGTGCAGATTCAATATAGTGAAATATTGTGAAACTTGGCCAATTATAGGCCAATTTCCCACTGTAAAAGCAGTTTAATCTAGATGTATATGTCTTTTACTTCATGCAAATCATAACATTAATGACCAGTTAGTAGGAATCGTAAGTAGAATGTTTACTGTCCAAACATGATTCCATTATTCATTACATGAATCTCCATTTACCATGTCTCTATGCATTAAAGGATATGCAGGTACTGGTGGTGACATGACATGAATTGCTCCTGTGCAATTGCTCCAATATTACTTTTATTCATTATTTATTCCACAATTGTGTCAAACCATGTTTACTCCACAAACAGTGTGTATAATGTATGACCTTGTCCTTGGCAGTGTATATTAAAAGTTGACTTGCTGAGTTGCTAGCATATGTATTAATGAGAATAAATTTTCGACTGTGATTTTCTTTGGTGTAGCTTGACAACACCAATGCCTAATATCGGTAAGTCATTGGTAGGCCCTACACACCAGTGAATATCAATCTTCCTTGTTATGTAATAATGTACATATCTGGTCTACATTACAGTCTGGAAATAGTTACACATAAAAAATTTCTTCTGACAAAACAATACTCGGTGGAATCAGCTGGCAAAATATAAAACTGGGCAAAATCGTGAAATAGGCCCCACCGCAGTGCGCGTGCACCCGTGCGTTAGCAAGCAAGGGTAGGTCCTAGGGTTAGGGTAAGGGTTAGGGTTTAGGGTTAGGTAGGGTTGTATTTATGGTTAAATTGGCCGTTAAATTAGTCGAGGGACATTAGGGAGTCCTTCCGAGAAGAAAGGGAGGACGAAAGATGCTATGCTGTGGAAATCGGCCCCACTGCTGTATCAATTTCGCATAAACGCCGTTTGGTGGGGCCGCATTCACGAGTATTATACTGTGGAAGGAAGCCCCACCGCCGTGCTTACCCACCGATGAACGCCACACGGTGCACCGGTGGGGCAGAATTCACGAGTATAAATAGGCGAGCCGCCGTAGTATGTACAGACACGCAGCGGTGGGGCCTATTTCACGAGTATGCCTAAAACTGAATGATTATTCTTACAAAAATGAATAAAAACCTTATGTAAACTCAGATGTTATCGTATCAGCTCAGTCTGATCTGTGCTCTTGACTTCAAGTTCAACTTCAAGAACCGCCGGAACCTTCTTCATTTAGTGTACTAGGCTGGTTAATTAAATATTTGACATTCCCTGGAAAGTGTCTATTCTCGTATGGTACAGTCGTCCTATCAGTAATTACAATATCTAACGGTGTTAGGCATAGACGTAGTAGGCCTAGCACTAGTAGCAGTAATTTAGTAACATTATTGTTACTGCAGATAACGATTGCGCAACAGTCCGCCATGGCCATTATTGGTTGAAATGGTGCAATTATTAGCCGGCCGCTTACATCATATGCAATATATGGGACTTAACTACGGTTCGATTCCCACAGACCTGCTTCATAAAGGTAGCCCGACAGAGACAGTCGATCACGAGAACTTTTATCGTTTCCTTTCCGGGCTTTAGGTCGCCGTCGAGGCATACTAACTTGGAACTCCTCTCAGACATGGCATGTCATATGTGGCACTAGAGTAAAGTTAGGCAAGAACATGTCACTTTCTGTACGGGTTCTAAAACTTCAAACATAGGACACACAGCACAGCAGTGGCTGCACTAGTCTTGTATACGGGATGGGCAAAGCGCCACCACCGTCGCCATACACACCTCGTCCTCCAGTACATACGTACGGTCCTGTGGTACGGTCGCGCCTGAGGTTTGGAGTGTTGAGAGAGGCCCTGGCTGGCAGCCTGGGATGGGGTGGAAACTGGCACCAGGGGGAGGCCGACTGGGCTGGAACGGGGTGTGTGTTGGGGTGGGCAGGGGTAAGATGAGGGGTTGGCTAACTGTTTGCTTGTTTTGTCGTGTACGTGAATGCATATTATTTCAATATCTCACAGAATGTGTTATCAGTAGATCCTATTTTTGTGCTCTGGTTCTCTTTTTCGTTGGTTGATGATGTTTTTGGTCCTTAGCGCCCTATTATTCTCATCATTATACAGTAGGATCTTATGCCTATACTGATCATTATTTTGGATTGGATTGGATTTATTTATTCAATACTCCATAAAAACCATTATAATCATTACAGGCCTACACTGTCCTCATCATGATAAATCGTCATTATTGTTGTTGGCCTAACTACACTTACAGAAGTCATTAGTTGAAAAATGAGCAAAGAAAATGGGATTCCATCGGGACGACCCCAAAACCTCCGGATTGCCAGCCCGGTGCTCTACCAACTGAGCTATAGAAAGCCCTTGTTCAGTGTTCGTCCCAGAAACCCTAACTTCTCAATGCTCTGATGGTCAGAACCTATAACAGTGTGTTTGTGTGTGACACACACGCACACACTTAATGGCATAAACCAGAAGGATAATTCAATTCCAACTCATGCGGTATTTGTAAAACGGGAAAAATTATAAGAGAAGTACCGTAGGTACTATAGGCCTACAGTTCACGCACACACACACAAAAAGAAGAGGCGGTAATGGAAAATTGATCAAAAAAAAAAATAATAGAAGAAGAAGAAAAGGATGATGATGGTCTGCTCCTGAAGATGATGATACTGTGATGATGGCGCTGGAGGAACATGAAGAGGAGAAACTCCCAGGGAAGTGAGAAGAAGAAGAAGACAAGGACCCGGAGAGAGAGAGAGAGAGAGAGAGAGAAAAAAAAAGAAACTATGCTGGTAAAGTTCGCGACGTCAGCAATACCTCTTCAACTGCTTTCCCATTATTACCGCGATGTAATGTTAACATCAGACCTACTCATGATGATCATTGCGGTGAGATTCTTTATTTTGTCTAGCCCCTTATAGTTCTATATACTCAATAAGTTATCACGACATCCTCGAGAAGCAAGACAAGAGACTAAAAGAAACGCAAACACTCATTAATTTGCTCCAAGGAAAGTGTGATTTGGAGTACCTCTTCTCTAAGAATCAATTTTTGATTGAATTGGTCTGTTCCAAGTAATGCCATAATAAAGTAGCAGGGACCTGCTTGCAGAAATAGTTCATGGACAAGTGTATGTATTAATTTCTTTTCTTTTTCTTTGTCTGTCTCGTAAATAAATGAAATGATATTCGCAAGAGAGTGGATTGATGTGAAAAAATTATTACTTTGTAAAAGATGAGGATTTTGTATAAGTTAATGTTGAGTAATAGACCTACTTCGTCAGATTATTTGCTTGAGAGAGGGAGAGGAAGAGGAAGAGGGAAGGAGGAAGGGAGAGGGAGGTAGGTAGAGATAGACAGTCAGAGGAGGGGGATAGCTGGATGTCTGTTTTGTTGTTTGTTTGTTCATTTTCCATCTGAGAAGATGGCTGGATAGCCCATATTCAGCTACGTTAAGCTGGTCTTCCATGGGGTCCAGTTGGATGTGAGGTGGGACCACTTCACCGGGTTAAACACCCTGCTCTTTGCGATGAATGAATGAAGCGGGATCTTTTACGTGCATGAGTTGAATCACTCTCTAGCTCGTACACGGGACCTCCATTTTATGTCCTATCCGAGGGACAGAGTGTTTTGCCTCTTGCTAGAGAGGACGGTATGCTTACATACAACATTGCTCAGTCCAGACTCGAACCAAGGAGGTATGAGAGAACCTCCTGGCTCGAACCCGGTTCGAACCCGGGCCGTGTGATCGCGAGGCAGACGCGCTACCGACTGAGCCAACTCATCGCCCTAAGTCTTTTGTTACAGATGTCTAACAAAGGATATTGTTTACCATTGGCAGCAGTGATTTTAAAAATGTTCAGGTTATTACATGTGATGCATATCTGTTGGCCAGTTGTATCACAAATCATCCTATCATAATAGAATTTTGCAATAAAGCCTAAAATATAAGGATATACCAGTATTTTTCTTAATAAACCGTAACTGTATGAATACTATATAGACAGTTTAGTTTGGAAACATCTTTATTATAACTATTGATCACATTTTGTATATTTAACAATACTTAACATTGATTTTACTGATTCCAATTTTTGCGGTGGTTGTTTCCATAGTTGCGGGCGCTGTGGCATGGTGGATAAGACTCCCGACTCCCGATCGGAGGACCCGAGTTCGAATCCCATTCAGTGCTTACGTCCTTGGACAAGATGTTTTTACCCACCATGCCTCCCTCTCGACCCAGGTGTATAAATGGGTACCTGGCAAAGCTAGGGTAATAATAATGGCAGGGCCCTCTGGTAGAGCAGTGGCAACACTGAAGAGGTTATACCCTGGGTAAATAAGACATGTTATTATCATCATTATTATTATTATTATTATTATTATCATTATTATTATTATTATTATTGTCGTCCATATCTGACGTCATGAACCGTGGTAGTCTGCTTATTCAGTGATGACTGCACTGAAACTTAGGAAAAAAATCATAACATTTGAATTGACTATTTGATTTTCTTCAAACTTCTACTGATGTATTCTCCCAATATTGCTGTTTCCATTCAAGTCTTACATTTTTTTTTATGGGGGAGGGGGTTAGAGGTGGAAAGTACACTTTATAATCAATGAAATTACACATAGCAATCACACAAGCTTAAGATACTCTTTAAAAACATCTCCCCACCACAAGCTATACAGGTAAAAAGGAAGTGTTATATATGTAATGATGTGTCGTAATCAACTGGTTTGAATCGAGCTTATTAATACCTGGGATAGCTATCATTATTAGAGCAAGGCTTTTACATACGCAGGTTGTATAATATATGACGTCATTGCTACACATTGCGAACAAGGACACCATCCACTCCTACTGATAAGAGGATCATCTATAGGTGCTTTTTCTCTCAACTTTTCTCTCTTCTATAGTATATTCCGCGAAAAGTTAATTACGCGAGGGAAAGTGTCATGAAGGCGGCATAGATAAATATAAACTAAATACATATTGCGATTCTAAAGAGTCAAATCAATGGATGATTGATTACAAAATGAAAAAAAAAAGTTATAGGAAATTGATTGCCTTCCTTGTATGTAGGCCTACTCAGCCAGCGAAAGACGTGTCACGTGGATACATCAGATTTTAGATAAAAGAAGCTTCGTTTACAATTTTTTCTCTCCCCCCCCCCCCTCTCTCTCTCTCTCTCTCTCTTTCTGTCTCCTCTTAGATTCAAAGACGCAAAGATTAACGTGTTGGTTTTTATAAATGTCTCATATTATCCTGGATCCGCCCCTATGCATAATTTTGTATAGGGGCGGATCCAGGAATTCTGTAAAGGGGATGCACCTTTACAAAATCAAAGGGGTGCAACCACCCCCCCCCATTTTTCTTTCTATTTCTTTTCTTTTGATACAAGACAAAATAACAAAGAGGGGGTGCGCGCTCGGTGAGCCCCCTCTGGATCCGCCACTGTATGTAGTTCATGCACGGTACACTGCATGGTCGCTTATGCTGCGGCTGCGATGTAAGTAAACGCCAAGGCCAGAGAGATGATTTAAAAAAAGTAAAAACGTCATGTAGTTGTTTCTTAAAAGATTTGTTTGAGGAAAACTATATTTGTGACATTATTTTGTATTCTTCCTGTTTCCTTGTAATCCATAATTTCAACTATGCTCTCAGTGCACGATATAATTATTTGCATACATGTAGGCCTATATGTTGACTTTGTGAACTACATGAGCTGTAGTGGTAGCAATCACTAGATTTTAAAAGCCATCCAGTGTTCTTGCTATAGTTAATTACGCACATTTTGGATATCATGACATAAAATGGGTGTTCTAGCATCAATATTAGACAGAATGTGACAACCAAAATATATGTCATAAAATCTTTAGAAGGAAAAATAAGGGAATTAAGATACCGTTATTTATTCGCGTAAATCTAGTTTCGCTGTTGACTAATATTGATTGGTTGTTTCCCAATGACTTCAAATTTCATTTAAAGGCATAATTTACCATTTGCACATGAAACAAAAACACAGCAATAGTGCTTTAATAGTTCTAAAATGTGAGTTATGGATAATAATAATAATAATAATAATAATAATGATAATGATAATAATAATACTAATAATAATGATAGTAGTAGTAATAATAATAATAATAATAATAATAATAATAATGATAATGATGATAATAATACTAATAATAATGATAGTAATAATAATAATAATTATTATTATAATAATTATAATAATAAAAACATAGAGAAAGAAAGTTCAACGTAATTTCTCTTTTGTGGCAAAATGAAAGAGAACTTGAATTATCTCGTTCAGAAATCAGGGGGAATGATGTAACCCTTATTATGACAGTATACAAGTCTATGGAATGTGTAACGAAATTTATTTTGTGCGATTCTCCTTACCCTTTCTTCATAATTCAAATGGCGACCCAAATAATTGCGTGTGACAATGTACTGTGAATGTGAGTCGTTATATACCGCTATTATACTAAAGTCTCTAAGTCACCCTCATGCTTGACAGGAGATCGAACGTTGATAGAACGGGTGCATGTCACGAGTTCGACACCCACGAATCATACAGCCCACGAGTCATAGCCCTCGAATCACACGTCGCATGAGTCATGGTTATTGCCCTTTTTACTTTGTTAGCTGTATGGAAGTGATTAAATTTTCATAAAAATAAGGTGTTCAGCTGGAGTGGTCTATGAGCATGTTGTCAAATTATTTCTTATTGGATACTGAGTGTTGTAATTTCCTGCTTTTGTCAAAATCAATGCATTATAGGGTTATGCAATTATTATTGCTTTCGTTGAAGTTAATAGCCTGACATAAACATTATAGATATTTCATGTGCTGTTTATAGATATCTTGGCTTCTCTCTCATGTGAAATTGTGAGATCATGTTATTTAAAACGGTTGGCCTTTGAGTGGACCCATTGATTGTGGTTAATGTTGGGGTGTTGTCTTTTTTCATGTTTGGTGTCATCACGGAAGTAAATGCTGTTTGTGTTGTTCGGATGCACTGCTCACTGTTCATGCATGTTTTGTTTTGTTTTTTGGATTTTTTTTTATCCCATTACATATTTCTTGAAAAAGCATTGAATACATGAACATAAAACGGACATAATCATTGTGATAATTATCATTGTGAGGGGATGCATTTCAGAACAACAATGACAAAATAAACGTACTAAATTAATACTAAAGTTGATGAACACAACATTTTTTTTTTCGTGTTTGTCTGTTTGTGTTTGTTGTGTGTGTATGTGTGTTAGTGTGTGAGGGTGTTTGTGTTGGGGGGGGGCGAGTCTGTGGTGGTTGGATCGTGCATTTCCGATTTTTTCTCAGAAAAAAAAACAAAACAAGGTTAGTACGTTCCATTGTCTCCCACTCAACCCCTTCTGCGAAAATCTGCTCAAAACTGAGTTTACGATGTATAGCAATTGATTACATGAAAATGAGATTGAACGTCCAATAAACAACCTCAATTTGATTTACGCATGAATCGGAATGCACAAGTAGGAAATGCGATGCTCACATCCGGAAATGATGCGTGATTTGATTTTTCAAAAAAGGCAGGAAAAGCGCCACCAAGTGACATTGATAGAGAGGAGTCTCAATTTGAAAGCCAGAACATGTGCGCGGACGTGAGCTGTGTGAAGTTGAATGCACATTTAGGAATAGGAATGGAAAAAGTACGAATATATCACTTAAGGAGAAATATAATGTCTATAAATAGGATAGATGTGATTCGAATTTTCTCGTCACGGACTAAAGAAAACGTTAGTTACAATGCTTTTAGACACCATCCTATTCCTCCGTTTGTTTGTTTGTTTTTTTTTTGTCGCTACGATGTAAAAGACAAAAAAAAAAAAACTTAGAGTATGATAATCTATTGTTTCTCTTCTCTACGGCATGATAACCCTGTCAGTGTCAAAGAATCCAATGTGCACTTATTTCATACACTGTATACCTACAGACATGACATTAATGTGACACGCAGATGATTAAAGCAGTAATGTAATTCAGATGCATGTTGACTTGTGCTGATTCAGGATACCCTCAATATCACTTGACGAAGGAAAGAGAATATCTGAATACGTTCCATCCAGATTATGATAGTTTTCTACTCTCTAAAAAAAAAAAAAAAAAAAAAAAAAAAAAAAAATCGAGTGAAAATATTCACTCTCGAAGGAGTGAATACAAAAAAAAGAGGGAATTTAGAGTGAAATTGGCGTGGATTTTGAGTGAAAAAGTTCATTTTCACTCGTTTTAGAGTGACCTCAGGGATCACTCCAAAATCTTCGAGTGATCCCTGAGGTCACTCCAAAACGAGTGAAAATGAACATTTTCACTCAAACTTCACTCCAATTTCACACTAAATTCACTCTTTTTTGTATTCGCTCCTTTAAGAGTGAATATTTGAAGAGTTTGTTTGCAAAAACCGATAAGTCCATTTTTTGAAGATTTTGAAGTACGGTCTCTGTCATAAAGTACAAAATAATACCTTTTAAATGATATATTGGTCACTACATATAAAGGTATATTTTTGAAGTTATGGTCAAAAGAAGCAAAAATTTTCTTATTATTCTCTTTATTTTTCTTGACCTTTAATCGCAAATATCTCCATTTGGCAAATATGGACTTATCGGTTTTTGCAAACAAACTCTTCATTTTCACTCGATTTTTTTAGAGAGTTGTATACTATTTTTCTTTAGATTATTTGGATACGCACACACACACACACACACACAAACACACACACATACACACAAACTTTCAAACGAAGATCTTCTCGTGACCTCATCTGTCAATTTTTGCTGAACTTCTTAATTTACTTTCCACTCGGCAACGCATAACTTTCATGTTTCCATGTTACTAAAGATTTTCCAGGCCAACAATGTCCGCTTTATCAGAGCAAGAACTGCATTTTGTAATTCAAATGTCAGCATGGGAATCAGAGGTCATCCCACAAAACCGACACCCACGAGTCATACAGCCCACGAGTTCGACAATGAGAACAGGTCCATCAGTGATACAGCTCACGAGTCATGCAGCCCATGAGTTCGGCACTAGGCAAATAAAGCCCATGAGTTCGACACTAGGTAAAAACAGCCCACGAATTCGACAGATACAACACGGGGCTTAATGTGTCGGTCTCGTGGGCCTTATTAGCTTAGTGTCGAACTCATGGGCTATTTGACTCGTGAGCTGTATAACTCATGGGCTGTATGATTCATGAGCTGTATGAATCGTGGGCTGTATGACTCGTGGTCTGTATCCGCGAGTCGTGGGTGTCGGTCTCGTGACGTGCACCCAGGAATCAAAGTGTCCACTTTAATAGCAAAAGCAATATAGAAGATGTCCATAACCAAGTCAATTTAATTTCCACACAATGACAATTGTTGCGTTAGCTCGTGTCAACGAGAGTATCACATTGATGGTAGCCCCTAGGCAGTTCTAATTTCACATAGATACTTGTAATTTAAATATCAGTTGATTCCAAAACACGGCAAATTACGTCTTACTCGAGAATATCAAAATGCTCATAAGCATAATCACACGAAGACATGAAAAATTAATGGTTTTATTATGCAAAGCCCATTTTTAGTGACTACACAGAGATAAAGAAGTTTCTCATAAATATGAGATTTTATTTTTCTTTCCTGAAGAACACTGATTTTTTCCTTTTAGAGGGAATACAAGAGAATCGTGAAATATTTAGAAGACTTAAACTTGATATATAACTTTGTAATTGGCATCCAGTATCTATATATCTATATAACTGCAGCAAAACTTTAGTAAGGGTAATACCACAATGGTCATTTTCAAATATTTATTTTTTCTATGAGATGACGCAAATGAGGTAAGAGACATTCTCAAGAAATGTGATTTAAAGTATGTTTTAGACAGACAAAATAAAAATGTGAATAACCACAAGCTATAAAATTTCATTTATTCATTTAAGACATTCCATGCAAAGAAGTCAATATTCATTAGATTCACAGAAAATTTGCTATTGGTATAATATTATTCGGTGTGCATTTCTACAAAAGTCTCAATAAAATACACACTTCTTGCCACCGTATACGGGTGTTTGATGTTTAGTGCTGTGTACACGCAAGAAAATGCTAAATAAAACAATGTTTATAAGATTATGGTATTATGCTGTTCAAGTAAGCACTGTCTACGACAATGGGCATTTTGAATTGAGAGCACTATTCGACATTGATTTCCCTAATGGGACATTGCTCAACCTAGTTGGACATTTATTTGGCTTTACGACATTGAACTATACACCAAGCCTGATATCTGCTATGCACGTCTCATACATACATGGACATATCAACTGCCTAAATTGATACCCGTATTCTATTGTGGACATTTATTCAGCTATATGATCAGTTGAACTGCTTGACAAGTGGTTCCAACCAGTGGACATTTGACCTAGAAAACCAATTTTCTGACTAACAAAGACATTGTAGGGAACCATGTAAGTTGTGCTCGATTAAGGGGAAGCTGGTGCATTCCATTTAGATTAATCTCTCGCTTGTAAATGCAAAATGCAAGATGCCTGTCTGTATAAAGGTAGAAAATGCCCTTTCAGCTGATATGATAGTACAAACTTTGGAGCATTATAACTTTTCATGAGAAATGCAACAAACCTGTAATTTTCACAGAGTACTGGCCATTATGGACTGTTTTCCAGAAAGTTGTAATTCTTTAGAGAAGATAATCTTTGAAATGTGAAAAAAATTGCAATATCGCAGAATTCAGATTTTTGGTAACAATTGTTAAAAAATATTTTGGTCTAAACATTTTTATGAAAACTATTACCAAACCAATCGAGTGAGGTATCATCCTGTATATATTAATAGATATTTCCTTTAATATGATACCATACACATGGTGATTAAACGTAAGACTCAAAAGTTATTTGCAAGAAAATAGTTATATTTAGCAACTATCTTTCATGTAATAAATGAAAAAAGCTAAATTTCAAAGAAGATTTTTATTGTTAGAAGAATTTTAGATTTCTCAATTTTGAACAGTCATAAGAATTGTCATAAGAAATCGAAAAAGATTTCTTAAGCGTTGGTGTGGTACATGGACGTTTCAAACAACAACAACAACAACAACAAACAAACAATAACAACAGACAAACCCGTAGGTCAAATCAGATATGTTTGTATCGCTTACCGGCTAAAACAAAAAAAAACCACACACACACACACACACACACACACACACACACACACACACACGCAGATACCAAATTATGGAAATTGATTACAGTGGACTTCCGTTATAACTAAGTCCTCGGGACCATCGGTTTTCTTTCGTTGTATCGAAATCTCGTCATAACCGAATTATGTGCAGATAATTCACTTATTGGCCTACAGAATTTTGTTACTCCTCATACCTTTGTTCGTTGTAACGGTAGTGCATCGTATCAAGCTTTCGTATGATCGCTGATGTTATTACAATGTACCACTGACTTGACAACACTTGTCATTTGCAATCCAAAACCATGAAATTAGGAAGGCTGTAAAGACAAACTGAACGAGGCCTTGGAATACCCTTTTAAACCAAGAACGTATGCAATGGTATGTACTCTCCAAAGTTGAATGGGAATAAAAATGCAGGAATGTTAGAAGAACCCATCCGGGAAGTTTGGGGGAATCGAACAATCCTTTGAAAAGTTATGCAATTTTATAGTTTTGGTGCAGCCATCGCTAGATGAGAAGACTATAGTGATATAGTACTGGCGTTCATTACGTCACATATGCAAAACGATATAAAGAAAATAATATAAAGAAAACTGCACAAAATTTTAATTTCTATGAAAGATACGCATTCTGTCCGACTTGTTTCTGACACAATCTATAGCATGTGTAATATCATTCTCCTGCTTTCTGAAAGAAGTATGTTAAAAACTCTTACACTGTGGTAGAAAAGTGAAAATCGATTGAATTTTCTTCCGGTTTTCTCTTTATCGCTGTCTATACATTATGACGTCAAAATGTTAGGACCATTACTTGAATAGTATCCTCATCCGACGTTGGCTGCAATTGAAAAATACAACAATTCCGAGCTTTTGAACTTTTGAACAGAATATTCGATTTTCTTCAAGCTTTGCTGATTTGTTCTACTAATATTGCCGCATTTCTCAGTTCAAACATGTTATTATTTGGGTCTCATAAGTATCAGAATGTATGAAATACAAGTCTTTATTGACACCGGCACAATGGTCTTATTCACTTTCCTCTATCTTAAAAAATACCTGGTATGTATTAGCTGTTTTCGATGTGTTCACTTGACCCTTGTTGTTGTTTTATTTTATTGATTCTTTTTACTCCATCAGGAGTACTCACTCGTCTTTCACTCAAAAACACGTCGGCACTTCCGCCAGACCGAGGAGGATCCGAGGAAAGAAACAAAAATAGTGAAGAGAGAGAGAGAGGGGGAAAAAAAAGGGGGGGTGTAAGGCGATGTGGGTAATTCAAAAGATACAATTCCGCAGCGAAGGAAGATACTAGCAATTCCCCCATGGAAACATCGCCTTGACTGAGAAGACGCGTCTTGGCGTCGTTTAGAATTACCGTTGTGGGAAAAATAACTACCCTCTTAATAGGGAAAGAGACCGATTGCTGAAAAAAAGGGGATGAAAGGCAAGATGACGTTGGTGAATGGTCCAATCAGGATTTTCTTTGGACGCATGCGCAGTTAAGATCGTTGTTATGTCGCCGTACGAGACGGTAGCGATAGGGAATGGTAAAGTTAAGGACGAAAAGAGAACTCTAGGAATATTAGTTTGTCACTGTTCAGGACGGCGACATTCGGGGAGAAGAAACGCGTAAGTTAGTAAGCAAATGATAAGGAACAGATCAGCAAACAGATTAAAGTTTGACATTCACAAGCGTGTTTCGTGGTGGACAGAATAAATATATCATTGTCACTGATCCGGGACAGATCGAAGCTTCTCACTAGAGAAAGAAAGGGAGGAAGAAATTGGCGACATCAACTCCAATACTGATTCATCAGCAAAACAGTGACTTCAGGGACAAAGTTTATTTAACTGTACTTATCTCTCTCTGTTTTTATGCCATTCAGGGGGAAGACTGCTGCAAGGTTTATTGCTTCGCGGAAAGGATCTGACTTAGTTGTGTCACTTGCAGTTCTAACATCTTCGAACTCTGCACAGGGACTGGGAAAAAGACACGGACACTATAATCGGCGTCGTAACACGTAATCGCGTCTCGTTCCGCATATCGACAAGGAGAAGAAAAACGTCAGATAGCGTGTGCGTGTGTGCGTGAGAAAGAGAGAAAAGTGTGCGTGTGTGTGTGAGTGGGTGAGAGAGTATCTATGCGGTTACGAGCCAGGCAGACGTAGAAACGAAGCAGTGGAAGAGGAAAGGGGAGAAGACTTTAAATCCTCTCGCGAAAAATGGTTTCAGCAAGAATAAGCGTGTTCTGCGGCCTTCTTACAACTTTAATTCTCCTGGTTGAATTCCCACAGGCGTTGAGCGCTGGAAGAGGTACGTATTATTACATTATTGTTATTACCCAAGTCCGCTTCTCGCCTAATTTCCTGAATGTTTGTTGCCATGTTCGATAGAGCATCAAAGACCTTGAGTAGGGATGTTGTGAGGAGTTGCAGCCTCGAAGTTGAAAGATATTTCTCAAAACAAGAAAATGACGCCTCTTATGTGGGAGACATGCCCTAGGTCTCTTTTCAAAGTCATGTGACAGTATAATAACATCGTATTTCACGCTTCCGCTTCGCACAGGATGGTTAGGAAACACTTTGATGATTAACATTTAATATCTGTAGCAGTCAAAATTGTTGTTTTTCATACTGTTGTCTATTTTCTTGGGGGGGGGGGGAATAGTGTCCTGGCACCTTTTGAAGTAAAATTAATCTACATACAACAAACAAGTAAAGGTTCCCCCAAACCAAGTAACGTAACATTTTAACGAAAACATTTTGTGCAACATGACTTGCCAAGGGTATTTTTACACTTATTGATTTATGACTTCTGTGCTCAATGATGTGCTCAATACATCATGTTGCTGAAAATCTTTGCGTTAATTTATTTTGTTTGGGGAGGGGAGTTACTTTTTGTGTGAAAATGAGAATGATGATATGTTCAGTCCATGAGTGAAAGCAGTTAAGACAAAAGGGTCACCATTTCTAAAGTCACAAGTATTTTCGTGGGTGTGCGAGGTATTCTGCTTCTGGTAATTTTTTTTATTTTTTTTTTAGCAGGGCTATTGTTTTGTCTTCAAGCATTTGACACACCCCTGCCTATCTTCTTTTTTTTTTGGGGGGGGGGGGAAGAGTCACATTTGATTTGATTTTTTTGTTTTGTTTTTACTGGCAAACTGCAGGGTTCAGCCTTCCTCTAACTGCAAAATCCATTTAGTTTATCCAAAAAAAAAAATACATCAGATATTAATACCAACATGTGACAGTACATTTCATTAACAGTAATAGAGGGAGACATTATTCGTTATGTGCGGTTGAATGGGTAAAATGATCTGCTGATATGACATAAGAGAGTCAAACAATGGATGATAGAACAACAAGAGCCTTTAAACATTCAGCAGAAACAGAATACTTCCAAGACGGTCAAATATGACTTTCTTGAATTTTGATTTCTGACCATTCATTTCAAAACCAACAAAAAGTCGCACACCCTGATTTCACATGAGGAATCTGAAAAGGTGTAACGGGTCAATGTAGTCAATTTTGAGTTGTGTGTTTTTTTGTCCCGAAAGAACAATTCTTCTTCTACATTATCCTATATTTCGGGATCATAAGACTAATGGAAAATGTGTCTGTAGCAGTTTTTCTCGAATATTTTGTTGTTGTTGTTGTTGTTGTTGAAGACTGTGTTTTGGTATGCGAGAGCTCCTTTCATTTCTCAAAAACAATCTACACATTCTCCTCTTTCAACTGAAGTGACTTTATAGGGAAGATGACGCTACTGCTTTGGAATTTGGAAAATCATAGATAGAATGTGCTGATAAGGCGTGCTCAATTTGAGCTTAAAGTGATGGCATGTAGTATTGGTTGAAGTGAGGATTCAGCCTTTAAGTTTTTACAAGATATCACTTTATGAAATCTTAAAGAACATACAATTTTAAGAGGAATTCAAAGTCCCTTTGATGAAATTTGGTTTTGAAATGGCTGCTATATCCAAAAACAAAGTAAAATAAATCGATCCTAATAAAAGATGGGTACCACCTTTTATTAGGAATGCTTTGTTTTGCATATCTCGGCCATTTCAAAAAGAAAAAAAACCTAGGAATTCCTCTTAAAATTATATTTTCTTTCATATTTCAGAAAAGGATTCTCATTCTCTTAAAAACCGATCATCAACGAAATGTTGGAAACCTGGAGTCCCGTCCCAACCGAATCTATACCATCCCTTTAATCTAACAGTCCCTTTCTTGTTGTTGCTGCGGAATTTTACATCTTTTTTTTTTTGTTTTTGTGTCCCATACCTTGCACAGAATACAGCTTGGTAAAGATTAAGCACTTGAATTAGACCCTAAACTTCACAGTCTCTTTCTCCGTACACACTTTTCCAGAGTGTGTATTTCTTTGCAATATCTAGATAGGCTCGGAGAGACCATTTGAATTGAGATGTATTATATCACTTCAAAGCTTAAAGTTTGCTATTAACTAAAAATCCAAGTCTGGCGACGTTTTGTTGGTTTTGTGGTGCAGGGTCACATCTTGTCTTGATTGTGTGCTCACTCATGTATGACTGAATAGATGACTGTCATTTTCACCCAGAAGTTTATTGTCAATATCTGAGCGTTAAAATACCCTTGCCAAACATTTTTGCACAAGTCGTATGCGATTGATAGTTGTATCTGATTCAGGGGAAGTGAATTCCCTGTTTTGTTTTGTTTTGTTTGTTTGTTTGTTTGTCTGTTTGTTGTTGTTGGTTTTTATTTTTTATTTGTGAGGGGATGTATCATTAAGATGTCTGCTGTGGAAATGATAGAAGAAAAAGTAACCGTACTTAGTTACTTCGGGATATCGCGACCATTCTATTTTAACTATAGAACATATAATTATGTTTAAATATCGTGCGTTTGTCCGTGTGTGTGTGTGTGTGTGTGTGTGTGTGGACGTGATTTTATGTATGTGTGGTTTCCTGTGATGAATATTTTAGGGGATTATTGAGGCTTAAATTTAGCCCTGCTCCTTTGTGAAATAATCTTGTAACTCATTGTACCACATAACCAATTATATCATTTTACCTGTTATGATTCAATGCCAACAGACACCATAATCTGCAAAAGCGATAGATATACGATTCAGATTTCGAAGAGAACATTAGAAAGGTTCTACCTTTTTTCTTGATATTATGAACTTGGGTGGTAATCATATTTCAGCACTAGAAATAGTGAAATAAGTGATGTTATGATAGACAAACATATTATTCAGAAGAACCTCCAATATTATTTCAATTCCCAAAGGTACCTTTGAAATAGGATTATTGGAATTGGAGTACGGTGATAACATCAATAAATATATCAATCATTTTTTTGATTTTGTTTCTGTCATTGCATATCAGGTGGGAAGTAGGTTAGAACGCCTGCTTCTTTAATTACTTTTGTTACAGGCAGTGAC